>NC_073340.2:21307142-21618928 GCF_027580225.2 Misgurnus anguillicaudatus | reverse complement strand
ACTAAAGTTTAATTTTATTTAACTTCAATTTAAAACCCCAGTGAATAGCTCAAGCATGAGTTCAATCCCCACCCCTCCTTCTTTCCCCAGGCTTTAGATGTCCTCGTGGTCCTTTAACACAGCCCCTTCTCTCCCATTTTATATCTGCTCGAGCATGTCTACCCGCGGTCCCAACAGGCCTCATCAGAAACAGTTGTGTAACAGTATTTACATTTCTGCCGCGTAATTACGCTCGATAAGAATATGGCCGTGATCCCAGGGCTGATTAAAGCCAAAGCTTCCAGTTCACAAAAAGTACAAAGCTCCCCCATAACCTCGTCTTCTCCTTTCTTGCATCTCTTTCTTTGTTACCCACCCGTCACCATGCGGCCTGCATTCTTAGATGTGGGCGAATGAGAGGGGAGATATCGCGGTGAAGAGTAAAAAGAGAAATGAGGACGCTAGATATCAAAGTAAGTGTAACTAGGGCACGGGAGGGGAAACGGATCCAGAGGTCTAAAAGAAGTGAAAGTGTAAAATAGAGAAGAACTAAGTCAAAAGACAGAACGTGAGGCCGATTAAAGCCTTGAGAAAAAGGATGGGCAATGAGTGCAATTCATTGATAGATTTAAAGGAATAGTCTACCCTTTTGCCATATTAAACTATACCTCAACCTAGACGAATTAATACATACCTATCTTTTTTCAATGCGTGCACTGTACAGCGCGTTGTGAATGTGTTAGCATTTAGCCTAGCCCCACTCATTCCCATGGCACCAAAAAAAGTTTTATTTTGTGGCACCATACTTACTGCTCCTCATGTAACAGTCTTTAAAGGAATATTCCATTTTCTTAAAAGAAAAATCCAGACAACTTACTCACCACCATGTCATCCAAAATGTTGATGTCTTTCTTTGTTTAGTCCAGAAGAAATTAGTTTTTTTGAGGAAAACATTGCAGGATTTTTCTAATTTTAATGGACTTTAATAGAGCCCAACATTTAATACTTAACTCAACACTTAACAGTTTTTTTCAATGGAGTTTCAAAGGACTATGAACAATCCCAAACGAGGCATAAGGGTCTTATCTAGCGAAATGATTGTCGTTTTTGACAAGAAAAATAAAAAATATATACTTTTAAACCAAAACTTTTCGTCAAGGTCCGGTCCAGCGCGACCTAACGTAAATGCGTAGTGACGTAGGGAGGTCACGTGTTACATATATAAAACGCACATTTGCGGACCATTTTAAACAATAAACTGCCACAAAGACATTAATTAGTATCAGTTGACATACAACAACGGTCGGAACGGTCCTCTTTCAAGACGCTTGTAAACACTGGGGCGGAGTTTCGCGTTCGTCGTCTGTGACCTCTTGACGTCATGACATATTGCGGTGACGTAGTGGGGTCAGATGGCGCATCACGACCGGATCTACATGACGAGACGTTGTGCTTTAAGGGTGTATGTTTGTTGTTTTTCTTGTCAAAAATGACAATTGTTTTGCTAGATAAGACCCTTGTGCCTCGTTTGGGATTGTTTGTAGTCCTTTGAAACTCGTTTGAAAAAAACTGTTAAGTGTTGAGTTGAGTGTTGAATGTTGGGCTCTATTGAAGTCCATTAAAATTAGAAAAATTCTGCAATGTTTTCCTCAAAAAACATAATTTCTTCTTGACTGAACAAAGAAAGACATCAACATTTTGGATGACATGGTGGTGAGTAAATTATCTGAATTTTTCTTTTAAGAAAATGGACTAATCCTTTAAATAGGGAAAACACAGAAGTGTTTGGTGGCTTCCCTGTCTGGTACCATAGGAATGAACGGGTCCAAGCCAAACGCCAACACACCCACGACGCGCCGCACAGCGCACGCACCGAAAAAAGATAGATATGTATTAATATTTTAAGTTGAGGTAATAACATAGTTTAATATTGCAAAAGGGTAGACTATTCCTTTAAATGCTGTTTCAGGGGGGACGTTGTGGGTTTAGGTACCAATTAACATGGAAGGTTTAAAGAAATGTTAAAAGACATAATGGTGCGGGTCACAGACAAATCGGTGCTCTTTTAATCACACAGTGTGAACTATCAAAGACGCGATCTGAGAGAATTTATGACAAGTCGCCCACACCTGTGAGATTTCTGGCATGCTTGATATATTTGGACCTGTCGGTTATTCAAAATCATGCTGTGTGAAATGTGTTCTCAGGTGAGACTGGAATTATTATTAAAAATAGTAGCCCGCAAGAAGCTTGCCATACAAATTGCATGTGCGCTCAAAAAAAAAGTCTAGCATGACATTGAGTTTGCAGATCGGGACAAAGTTGTCGGGGATGCTTCCTATGGTAAAATCATGCAGTGTGAAACCCCCTGTCGCCGATCCATCGTGCAGTGTTAACACAGCAGCGACTGAACTCTACCCCAGATAGTCATGCTGTGTGAAAAGATCTGTGACCCGATTACTTTGAAAACCGTGCAGTGTGAACTCGGCATTCATTTTAAAACTTGCATTGACATATCTTCACATATCAAAAGATGTATTGTTGTTTGTAAAGTATGTTTGTAAAAATACTTAAATGGTGTAATATAACTAAGGCCTGAATTAATCTACTGTAAACCCTGTCTGGGGAACTGCCCCAGAGGGTTTAGTTTAAGCCAGGACTAGGCCTTGAGTAGTTTTTACAAATACCTTACAAACAATATTATTGGTGTGTATCTTTCTTGAGACAAAACAATGGCACTGCTATATTTTAAGATATGTCAATGCAAGCTGTTTTCAGTTAAGAGAGCTCAAACTAGGCATAACCTGCTCTAAACGTAACATAAAATGTACTCCCAAACTCCGTTAAGCTTTGAAACCTTTGCAAAAGCCTCATGAAAGTCTCATTTGACATCTCAACCACTTTGGAAACAATGATTCATGGGACTGTCACCTAAAACCACATGTGGTATCTTAAGGAACCTGGTTCATATAGTGTCCCAGTCCTTGAGTCAGAATGGCGCCTCCTACTGGAGAGCCTGTGCAACTATTTGAGCAGCTCTGATGAACTCATATATAGTGTGTGGCTCTGCCACCTCCTGGACACATTGATATGCCTGTTTTATTTTTGATTTTATGAAAATGGATTGTGTTCTAAAGAAGAAAGTGCTGGGCAAAGATAAATCGCATACAAAATAAAAGTGATTTTTTTGCATAATTTATGAGTGTGTGCTGTCTCTAATTATTATGTATATATAAATACACACACATTCATGTATGTGTTTAAGAAATATTGGCGTGTTTATATATATATATATATATATATATATATATATATATATATATATATATATATATATATATATATATATATATATATATATATATATATATATATATATATATATATATATATATATATATATATGTATGTATATAGCAAAAAGAGATAACACAGTTTTTAACATTTTTGTCAAAACATAATTTTTTAAGTTATGAAGGTTTAAATCAAAACAAACAAACTGCAGTTTAATTGATATAGTTGATGATATAATTATACATAATATATATAAAATAAAATAAATCTGAAATGAATATATGCATGTGTGTGTGTGGTAAAAAAATACATAATAATTACACAAAGCACACACATATATTATGCAAAAAATTACTTTTATTTTGTATGCGATTAATTGCGATGAATCTTTGCCCAGCACTAGAAATAATAAAATATTGGGTTGGAACATTTCCTTTGGCATAATTTGTAGAGCATTATGCTAGCAACATCTTCATCATGGGTTCGATTTCCTCACACAATAATGCAATGTCAACTAAATAACTGAACGTCACTTTTAGTAAAAGCATCTGCCAAATGTATAAACACAAAAAAAATTATTCCTTAAAAACTACTCATAATGTTTTCATCCAGAAAGTTGTAAAAGTAAGTGATTAATCTGAACAGATTAGGGTCTATAATTTGTGACCCTGTCTATGAATTCCAGGCAAAATTCTCATCATCTAAATATGAGATTGGGAGTATCAAAGGTTGATTTTTACATTGATTTGACATAACTTTACTCAGTCAATATTAAAATATCAGGGTTATGTAACAGTAAATTACAAAAAAGAAATGACTTTAACTGGGTGTTCAGACTGGGTCACACTATATGGCTTTCTTACCTTTGTCTGGAAGCAGCAAAACAGTTGGGTGAGATAAGGATGCTTTCTTGCGAGGGCCAGAATTCGTTTCTCAGTCAAAGTGCAGTCCACATCATCATCTTGCAAGATGACGTCTTTCTTCAGCACCTTCACAGCATAGACTTCATCTGTACCCTTCAGCTCTGCCAACATCACCTATAATATGAAGAAAATCAGAAGAGATGGTGAGGAGGTTTTGAACTGCTTTTAAACCATGAAAATATATTAGCTAATACATAACCGACTCTGAATATCCCTCACCTTGCCGAAGCTGCCTTTTCCCAGCACTTTGATGAAGGAGAAGTTTGCCAGAGTCATCCTCTTCGTCTGGACAGTCTTCACATCTCCATTCTCCTGGCCCTCGATAGCAGCGCTCTGAATGCCGGAGGAAGAGGAGGAAGACTTGTGCTCCTGGCCAAATGACAAAGCCTTACGAATGCTCTCCAGTTCTGCTATAGACAAACACAGGTTTGGGTGCGAAACAGAGCAAAATGACATGACATGAATGACATGAATAATATGACGTAATATGATGAGAATAATATATATGACGTAATCTGTACCTTGGTCGCATGGTGAAGTTGGAGCCGATTTGCAGCGGTCCAAATCCTCTGTTGAGAGGGCTTCTGATATTGGTTGTTGAGGGTCCTGCCCTGGGGTCAGCTAATGAAAAAAACTTTTTTATTATCAACACTAATATTTCAATATTTTTAATTTAATCATTTTCATCATCACTTGCCTCATTTAACTGTATGAATATTTAAATTTGTTATTTTATTATTATTACTTTGTTATTTATCATTATTTAAAGTAATGTCCAGGGGAAAATTTGTAAAATATTTGTTTTTAATTCCCCCTCAAGTTAGATTAATCCATTAAAATATGATGTGTATGGTACAAAATGGACAAAACATTATTTTATTAGATATTTATTAGGTATTTATAGGACAAATTTGGCAAAAAGGCAAACCACAGCATGTTAGGGAATCTGGAAAAAACAAAAAAAGCTTACAGGTAAATGAGCAAACACTAACTACAATTTTATTTATCATTCATATTTATTGATCATCTTTTGTGGTAATATTTTGTAGTCATTGTCCTGAGCGATGTCTTTATAAACTTTGCACCTGTGTTGCGTGTCATTTTTTGCCAAGCTTCCTTAAATTCTTCTCAGACCTGAGCTGTAGCTTTACAATATTTTTAATGCATCTTTAGTAAAATATTTGACTAAAGAGCGAAGATGTCAATGTCAATTGTCTGGTGTCACTTATTTTTAAAAAAATGATAAATATTGGACATCACTTTTGGCCACAACTGTATGACTCCCTTAGCAACATAATCATCATAATCTATTATTGTATCAACATAACAATAAAGATATTCAAGAAGGCATACCTTTTTCCTGCGTTGTGTAGTGTTGGAGATCTTGTCTGGCGTCACTCCGAGATCAGACAGCACTTTAGCAATTTTTCTGGCATCAACACCACAGCTAGGAGCTACATTACTTTCACAGCGCCGATGGACATTCATTTTACAAGCTGAAAAGTGAGCCAGACAGTAAGTGGCTACAGCACATTACAAGAATAAAGGTGCTTGACTAAAAATAACTCTTCACTACTCTGCAGAACTTCTTTCGCTTACCTTTGCATTGCAGTCCCTGCCGCATCAGTCCCCAAAGCAAAGAGCCGCAGTGGTCGCAGAAGGTGGGGACTTTGTAATTGTGAATGCTGAACATGTGTGGAATGTTTACACTGAAACGTTGGGAGCCGACCTGTCACAACAAAACATTATGCAAACTACAATACCCACAATAGGCTTTATGCCCAGCTGCACTACTTCCTGAACTTCAGCCAGCTCCTTGTTTTCTGTCTGCCATTATTGGACAAACTAATCAATCCAGGTGTGCCTGATTATTGTTGTTGTGACTACTGAGGTCAGGCACACCTGGATTAATCAGTTTGTTTGTGACTACTGAGGTCAGGCACACCTGGATTAATCAGTTTGTCCAATAATGGCAGACAGGAAACAAGGAGCTGGCTGAAGTTCAGGAAGTAGTGCAGCTGGGCATAAAGCCTATTCAACTGATCGCTCTGATGAGAAGTTTTTAGTAGTTTCAGGTACATGGGTTATATTGCATAGTGCACAGAACACAGTACTACTTGTGATGTAAAACAGTATGCATTACGTAACAACAAACATTTCTTTTAAACCGAGAGATCTTCTTGTTTATTCACATTTAAGTGGCGTCTAACTATGTCTGAAATTAAAACAAATAATTTCAATCCAATTTTGTGTGAAAAATTAATAAAAAGATGGTAGAGAATCTGTATACATTTTTAAAAATATTATTATTAAAGGGATAGTTCACAAAAAAAAGAAAATTCTGTCATCATTTACTCAACTTCAAGTTCTTCCAAACTTGTACAATTTCTTTGTTCTGCTGAATGCAAAGGAAGACATTAAGGAATTTTTTTAATACCCAAATAGATCTGGGGCACCATTCACATCCATAAAATTATTTTTCCTACTATGGACAAAAACGTCTTCCTTTGTATTTAGAAAAACCAAGAAATGTATACAAGTTTGAGGGTAAGTAAATGATGACAGCATTTTCATTTTTTGCATATCAGCCCATTTTTCTCAACCTCAATCCATCCAAGGTGTATATGATTTTCTTCTTTCAAGCAAACACAAAAACTGCTTTACCTCAGAAGACATTTATTAACTGTTATGGATTAGTTTTTGATGGATGGATGTGCTTTTAAGAAACTTTAAAAATGGGGCACTATCCAATGCCATTATAGAGCTGAAAAGAGACAAGATATTTGACTCCTACTGACCTCGTACACACTGCAAACTTTCAGGAGTGAGAAACGCATTTAAATACATGAGTAAATCCCCTAAATGTTTGTTTCATGTGTGTCAGATCAAGACTCACTCCCAAAAATGTGATGATTGACACAGAGATAACCATAGCAACGTATTGCCGTCTCGCGTGTTTATCACTCACAGCTTTGACCAAAATAATTTAACAGCATTGTGTTTTGCAATAAACCTCCATCTTGGCATTGTGTATTGTCCGCAGCGCGCTGTCTTGCAGTGTTGCCAGGTCCTTGTCTTTTTTGTACTCACATACCATTTTGGCGCTTAAAGCGTTTATGGCTTTTGACTCATGAAGCAATCAAGTTTTTGGTGTTATTAAAGTGTGAAGGTAAAGCATTTGGATTTATTTCAGTTTATTTTTTGGATTTTTCTTATTCGCTTTTTTTTTTGTGCAAGATCTGGCAACACTAGTAAGCAAACGCTTGTGCCTCTGTCATTTCCTGCACCGCGCAAACATAAGACTTTTTCCCCTTCTAGGCATTTATTTTTTCGGAAGAAAGACCTGTCGTGTCCATGATGCACGTTTAAACACTTTATTAACTACTAATTGTTCAGTTCATGTACAAATATCTAAATATTCTTAAATTAAGATGCTTTTTCTTGATGAGCAAAACGACCCAAGAAAATAAATCTAGTTTTTAGACACCAAAGATATCAAATTTAAGTGATTTTGTGCATAAAACTAGCAAAAAAATTGCCAATGGGGTAAGCTAATTTTTCTTGAATGTTTCTTGAATTTAGTGTTTAAGAAAAATGTTCACAATTTTTTGCTTACCCCATTGGCAGATTTTTTTGCATTTTTTATGAACAAAATCACTTAAATTTGATATTTTTGGGTCGTTTTGCTCATTAAGAAAAAGCATCTTAATTTACGAATTTTTTTTGTTGATATTTTTACTTAAAACAAAACAAAAAAAAAAACTAAAAAATAATTTTTTGCAGTGTATACCCCTAGGATGGCTTGATGGTGAATAAAATAAAGGCTGATTTTCCTTTAATCTCAATACATTTTACAAACTAGTAATAGAAGGTCCAATCAATCGCATTGTTTTGTGTATTCTGGTATTCTATAGGGTGCCATGTTGCATTTTGCACATTGGTGGACATCCATAGTCATGCTTTAAACATAAATCTTTATAATGCTCAGTTAACATGCTGTATAGTGCAGAAATAGTAGTTACGCTATTCCTAAAGTATTTGCTTCTGTAGGTGAGATGCATTGGTAACAAACCTCTTCAGGAGTGTCTTCCTGTTTCTTCAAGCCAGCACATTTTGTTATAATGAGTTCGTGGCATCTCTTATGGACCACACAGGTACACACTGAGAGATTTGGACAATATGATAACAGTATAAAAGGCAATCCAGGAGAAATGCATTTGCATGGTAATCAAACAATCTTTTTCATTGGATTCAGTACTTAAAGAAACAATATGGATAATTACAATTTTATTTCAGTTAATGAGTCCAACTCACCCTGACACTGATAACCCTGTTTTCCCAACACACCCCTGCAGAACCAGAGTGAAATAAATGCATTAGATAAACTCATCATATAGTAAACTGTAACATGCAGTTCTGTGTATGACCAGCAGAGGGAATCTTTTGCTACAATACAGACATCTATAGCTGAGTCTACCGGAGTGACCTTTTAATAGACAAACAAGCAACATTTGTGTGGACCCAAACAGATGCACTATTTACCAGGTACACAAATTGCTAAACTAAACACATGTTATTACAGAAATAAACTTTTTGCTGGCGTATAAATAAACTGCAGGCATCTTTCTGATCTGTGAATGCACAGGTCAATATTGACATATAGGAAAGTGGTCTTAATTTGCTGAACCATTTAATAATAATTTTCATCACAAAAACTCTTTTGTTGTAAGGATGGTTAAGTAGCATTTAAATGTATCTTGCTTCATCTTAAAAAAAATTACAAAACCGGGCTTTTTATAATAAAGGTGGCCCTGTATAGTGAAAGGGCAACAGGTGAGGTGAGTTAAGCATCTTACCAGATGAAATCCCTGCAATGGGAGCAGTAGGTGGGCTGTCTCAGGTAAGTGGCCATGAACTTGTGTCCGTTAACCTGATGGACACGCCTCCGGACCGCCCCCTGCCGTTTCCGCGGCCGCATCCGCTCTCGAAAGACTCTCTCCTCATTTTCATTGGATGTCGCAGCTGCCATGAAAAATGAAAGGGGGTTAAGTGGGTCTATCTTAGCCATGCTTAAAGTTCAAAGGTGTAGCGGAGGATTTTCTCGAATTTTAGAAAAGAACCGCCTTCTCCACTTTTTAAAAAATGCAATTGCGCAACACTCCTGATTGACAACTAGGAGGACCAATAGTCTTGATGATCCACCCGGAAAAAGAAAATCCTCCGCAATACCTTTAAAGGGGACATTTCACACAACTTTTTTAAGATGTAAAATAAATCTTTGGTGTCCCCAGATTATATATGTAAAGTTTTAGCTCAAAATACCATATAGATCATTTATTATAGCATGTTAAAATTGTAACTTTGTAGGTGTGATCAAAAATTGGTCTCCTTTACAATGCAAATGAGCTGATCTCTGCACTAAATTGCAGTGCTGTGGTTGGATCGTGCAGATTAAGGGACGGTATTATCCCCTTCTGACATCACAAGGGGAGCCAAATTTCAATGAGCTATTTTTTCACATGATTGCATTGAATGGTTTACCATAACCAAGTTACCGAATTGTTCTTTTTCACATTTTCTAGGTTAATAGAAGCACTAGGGACCCAATTCTATGTTCCCTGACATCAACAGCTTTAAACCCATATATAAAATCACCTAAATAATATAAAGAACATTCTGTGAAAATATAACCTTGATATCCTTAATATTGACTGAGTACGGGCACAGATTGAAATCAATGTAAAACCAATAATCGAAATCGAACTTTGATGCTTCTATCCTAGTAATTAGATTGTGACTCTTCAGTATGGATTTTATAGAAAGGGTCACAAATATCCACATACTCTGTTAAGACACTGGTCAGTCACCAAACAAAATGGTCCTTAAACATCCTCATGATCTAAAGTCAAACCCAACAAGCAGAGAGCTTGAACAAACACATCATTGATCTCATGCCCTCTTCCCCTCACTTTGCCCCTTTAAGAGCTGCAATAATTGTGTACATGTGTGTTGCTCATGAGAGGAACTGGAAACCAAGGACCACCTGACCCTCCATGTGACCACTGCAGCTCTATGCATTCCAGGAGTCAGGTGATGCCTTTGAGGGCTAGACAGCATGCTTTCATCACACAGCAAGTGTGAATTACATTCATATCACTACACTCTTAAAAATAAAGGTGCTTTACGATCGCTGTGAAGAACCTTTTAAGCACCTTTATTTTTATTATTAATGTGTGTTTTGTGGCAGTGCCCATAATATATGTGTGTGTGTACTGGTATATATGGTTTACAAGGACATAAATATGTATAATCACATTGATAACAACGTAAACATGGCTTAAAACATACTAAATGGTCATTTTTTTATAAGTGCTCTACTCAATCCACCACTCAAAGGAGAGAGAGACTACAAACTTTCTCTTGTTTAGTTCTAATAAACTTATCAAACTCCACCTCCGCTTCTTGTCTTTCTGTGCAGCGGTGTATATGTGTGGGCTGGATTATTTTAATGCTGTCTGTAAAGACAGAGCCGCTGCAGAGGTGTTATTACGTCTGAAATCTCTCCATACAGCCCCTATAGAGGTACTAGGTTAGATATTTATATCTAAAGATGTTTAATATTAACAAGATGCGTCACTGCTATAGCTATGGGGGAGATCGCAATGGTCAATATGGCCGCTAAAAGACTTTGGGTAGGTCATACAATTACCAATTCGAAGATCCTTTTGGAAACACAGTGAGTGTGTGAATATCTGTGTATCTGCTGTCTGTCTCATGTCAGGATGTTCCTGGGGAAGTTGTGTGTGCACGTGTTGTCTGATATTAGACAGTGTCCTGTCTTATGGAACAGGCAGCTGCTTAGGAGAGAAGCACAGCGGCTAAAAGCACCATTAGTGGGATAGATGTGCTTATATAATACATTATCCATCTGCTCAAAACGCAAGGCTTAACCACAGCACACCTCTACCTGCGTCTTCCAGCACAACCCTGTTCACCTTAAGCCCTTTTCACACACAAATTCCGTAAAATACACGGCATATGAATCCTGGATTTTTCCGGAATAGTTAGATTTTTTTTCATTCACTGCCAAATTTATCCGGCATGTGACAGTCCCGGAAAGACACGTGACCTATTGAAAGTCCCGCCCTCTCTTCTACGCAGCGTCTGAAGTTTGCATATTATATATTATTTCTCCCTCCAAGAACCACTCGCGTGCACTTTTGTTTATGATAAGATAATTAAGGAGCGCGTGACGCACCGTTCTAATGCTGGTGAATGATCTCAGCTTCAGAGTGGATATTTGACGAGCTCCCTGAGCTCGTTTTTATTACAGTTTTCAGACATTTCTCATCGTGATTGTTTATATGCATTTAAAACCCGCATTTTGAGGAGCTGAACGACTTGTTGGGATGACGCACGGGTATTTTTCGTTTATTATAGCTCAAATGAGCACGTGACGCGATATTCTTTTATGCTGCTGAATGATCTCCGTTTTAGCGCAGTAAGTAATGAGCTAACTTACCTGATATCTGCTTTAGTCCAGTTTGCTGACATTTCTCGTCGTGAATGTTGTAAATCCCTCATTTTAAAGAGTTGAACCAACTTCATGTTGCCATGACACGCGCGTCCTAACTACAGCACGTTCCTCATTGTTTATGCATGTCATTTATCATTTCCTGATAACTGCGTCAATCTAGTTTGCAACATTTCTCGTGATGAATGTTTATATGCATGTTATCTCGTTGTAAGGAGCTGAACCATAACTTGTGTTGTGATGATGACGCGCGCGTCCTTACTTCGACACGCCCATTACGGCATTCTTGGGGCTTTTTGTTCACACAGAGGGTTACCCGCGTATCTTACTAGGTCCTCTTTCCGGCAACGATCCCAGAAGATTAACGGAACGAGTTTTTGTTCACACAGATGATTGTCTGGCAATTTTACGGGTATTTTCTGGGACCAGAGGTCTGTGTGAATGAGGTTTTAGAGGACCACAAATACACACTGATTAGGGCTGTGCAATCGTTATTTGATTTTCAATTAAAAAATTTCAATTTAAGGTGAAACAATTATTAAGCAATTCAAATATAAATTGCCTGCTGCTGGACTGATGTGTTTGTAAGGCACTTCGAAGGCACCACTGCTTTGACACGTGTAGCCTATTGCAACACTTACTTAAGAAAAGGGTTAAATAAATGCATGTTTTCAAAGTTACAGATGAACCGTGTTAAATAATCATGATTATGATTTTAATCAAAATCGAGCAGCCACAACACTGATATGAGAGCAATTATATGTGAATGTAAAGTTAAAGTAAAATAAAAAAGGCTGCCTACCAATATTCTTACTTAAGTGTGCAGCTCAGACAGTTCAATCTTACTTAAAGGAAAACACCACAGTTTTTCAATATTTTACTATGTTCTTACCTCTACTTAGACGAATGAATACATACCTATCTTTTTCAATGCATGCACTTAATCTTTGTACAGTGCGTCGTGAATATGTTAGCATTTAGCTAGCCCCATTCATTCCTTAGGATCTAAACATGGATGAATTTAGAAGCCACCAAACATTTCCATATTCTCTCTTTTTAAAGAGTTACATGAGTAGTCACACCAGTAAGTATGGTGGCACAAAATAAAACATGGTGATTTTTAAGCAGATAAAACATGAGAACTATATTGTATGGCGGAAGAGAACTTAGTTTGCGGCACTTCGACCTCGGCACGCAGTAACATCATCACTTCTGACTTATCCCCCTCTCGCTCAAACTTCTGTCAATATTACTGCAACCACGGTCGAGACCGCCACGTTTTATTTTGTGCATCCATACATACTTGTGTAACTACTCATGTAACAGTCTTTAAATAGGGAAAACATGGAAGTGCTCGGTGGCTTCCAAATGTATACCTGCCTGGATCCCAAGGAATGAATGGGGCCAGGCTAAATGCCAACACATTCACGACACGCTATACAAAGATTAAGTGCATGCATTGTATGTATTAATTAGTCCAAGTTGAGGTAAGAACATAGTAAAATATAAAAAAACAGTGGTGTTTTCCTTTAATTACTGGGAGACACATAGGTTTATGGTTACAGTATTAGAATATCACATTGTAAGTTTGCTACCATATTGCTTGACTACATGTCCTTTAGTCTCAGTAGAGACAACAGTCTTTTATACAAAGTACAATAAATGTAAAATAAATGTTAACATACCAAGCTAATATAAAAAAAAAAATTAAGGCTATTAATAAAATGTGCTTTTGCGGGCAACTCACAGACTCTGTGCGAGCAACCTGGTGCCCGCGGGACACAACTGGTCTAAATAGTACAAAATCAAACACGGTGCCATGTGTTTAACTTTTTCAGTTGGCAAACGCGAGGCACAAGACTGTGACATTCACTGTTCCTGCCAACCAACCCAGCCATGTCGCAAGCCCTCTGACGCCTATCAATGCCAAGCTGAATGATGCATGGATCATCCACCACTAGCTGTTATAGGTGGACTGTCATTGAGATATAAGCAGATTTCCAGTCCCTTTCTCTATCTCTGATTGATGCCATTTTAATTGGTCCCATGCTGTGCTCTGGCTGGATTAGAGAGTGCTTGTGGGTGGCGTGTCTAGGGCTGAAGTGGCATCGGCGTGGGTGGTGGCTGCCCCGAGCTTCTCGTAGCTGTCTGACCGTGGGCGATGTACACACTCTCATCAGCTCAGCCGTCCACTAGCCAGAAAGGCGAACAGAGGGTGTAATATAGACAGACAAAAAGAGAAACAAAGGGAGGTGTGGAGCGATGAGTACAGTGTCGATGGAAAGAAGAGAACGTGGAGTGCACATACGGTTGTTCAAGATCACCATGGAAACTGTCACTAGGGAATGTGTAAGTCTGATGTCATGCATTCTCACCTGGTGCATACCATCAGACTTAAATAAGACAGACAATAGGTGTAAAAGTGTGACTGTGTTTTCTGTGTCCTTTGTTGAACATATATACGTGTGTGTGTGTATAAATGTATATGTATATGTATGTATAAATATAAATAAATAAATAAATATATATATATAAATATATATAAATATATATATATATATATATATATATATATATATATATATATATATATATATATATATATATATATATATATATATATATATATATATGAGAGAGAGAGAGAGAGAGAGATGGCTTTTTTCAGTATACTCTTCTGTTCTGTTCCTGTTTATATAACTCAATGGTTGCGCATTGCGTAGAGCGCCGCAAAGGTCACGGGTTCAGTTCACAAGGAACATACATATTGATAAAATGTATACCTTGTAACTTACACTTTATGTTGCTTGTAAAAAAAGTTCCTGTCAGATGTATATGGGTTGTAATAATCCATATTTTGAAACTTTTTCAAAACCATGTATACACGTGTCTATACAGTATGGTTCTGTTCCTTCTGAAACACAGATCTGGGAATCTCCATAGACCTGAGTCAGAAAAGGCTGCACAATTAATTTAGTACAAACATCACTTGCTCCGTGTACTATGTTTGAAAGTTCTTGTTTACTTCTAATTTTCCCCCAGGTTTTTCTTTCCATTTGTGGAAAGATTTGTTCACTCTTTTTCTTAAACCTGCTGGAGTTTTCTTTGCTAACCACTACCTACAGTACATAGTATTCAATGCATTGTTTGAAAGTAGCTTTGTGTTATAAAAGCACAGAAAACTGATAAATTAACAAATATTTATTATTTATAACGAAAAAAAATTAACCAGGATGCCTCAACAAACTTTCAAGAGGGCTTCAGGATGACTTAACATTTTATATATGAAACAAAACAAACATTAAAATAAGCTAAAACAAGTAAAAATAAATAGATTTCATTTTTTGTGACATACACAACTGTCTAGTTAGATACATCTCTAAAACATCTTATTTGGTAGAAATTGTGAGTGGGGGGCAATGGGAGCCTTGAAGTGAAAACGTTGAGGTCCTGTGATTATATACATATAGTACTAAACAATGATAAAACACTAGGACTGGGTATCGATTCAGATGGTCCAGAACGATTCGATTTCAATTCACAAGCTATCAAATAGAGAGATTTCGATTCTCTATTCAATTTTCGATTCCGGTTCTCGGGTAGGTTTTTATACTCGATTCTCAATTCAACTCAATGAATATAGATTTAATACAAATAATATATTAATAAAAAAAGAACAGTGAACGGCAGTTTACAAGTGGGTAATTAATAAAAATAAATTAAAAGCCACAACACTAACGTCGTCTTGTTTATAAAATCTAAAATGCTTCCATACTTCTGACTTTTTATGTGAAGGTGGCATCAACATTGATGAAGCACCTGAAAATGCCATTTTAAAAGGCGCATGTCACCCGTAGAAACATTAATCTTTATTAAAAGTGTGTCATATTTGTAGTCGAAATGTAACATACATTTTGAATTTGGTGCCTATTTGACCGAGAAAAGGGGTGTTTGTAGTCTCACCCCCTCAGCAAAGACATTGGACTTCCTGCTTTCAATGATGGTGCAAAATGATGATTTTTACATCATTGAAAGAAGGAAGTGCAACACTGAAATTTGTATTTATTCTGTCTCAGCGGAAACTGAGAAAATAATGCACGACCATTGAAAAACATGACTGGGGTTCTAACTATACAAAGCTTAATGAAAATGGATGAAGTGTCCCTTTAAGCACTGAATGAATGAATGGCAGGCTCCCCTCTCAGCTTAAAATATGTCGCAGTGTTGTGTACAAGAAAACTAGATCATGTAATCTTCATGTGTGCAGTACTACACAGAAAGCTCAGCGGATTTGGCTGGAATTTCAATGCATGGCACGCACAAAGTTTACATATCCCTTGCCGTTTGCATGTTTTTGTAATACATAACACGTTTACAGTAGGCACTATAGTTAAAGTGCAAAAAAACTGTTAAGTGTGAGAAGGAAAGGAAAAAGGAAAGGGAAAGAAATGATAAAGATTCTTTTGGACACCTTCAGTTGTAGTTAAGTCACATTAGGGCCATCACATTATAACGATAACTATAACTATAAAAAATATAGTTTTAAAAATCGTTATAGTTATTGTTATAATGTGAATGGCCCTCTCCCTTTTGTCCATGTTTTATTTTTAATTTTATGACTGGCCCCCGGTGTCAGTTTTATTGTGTGAGATGGGAGAGTTGGGAACAATGTGCTGATCCAACAGCAATGAAAACTGAGCGCTGATAACATATCCACTAGAATATGTGTTAGAAGTTGGTATAGTTTGATATAGTAGATGACAGAAATAAATTAACCGTTTAGGGTGCAAAACTCTGTTTAAAAGAGTATTAATGACACACTGTAATGTGTGATGTTTTTTAAAAATAATGTCTTTAAAACTAAACATGCAAATGTGCTATAAAACTATTGAAATATCTACTTTAAATCTCAGAGGGTACTTGAAGTAAATACTTTAGATCAAGGGGGTTCGGCTGAGAAGTTTGAAAACCCCTGGTTTAAGCAAAAGACAAGAAATAATAATGGATAAACAAAATGTTTATTTGCTTGTTTACAGGTCAAATTGACCTTTAACAAGATCTGTAATTAATTGAAATTAGAGTTCCCTTCAGAAACACATTCATATAAGATCTTTGTGTCCATAACACGGAACGGCAGAAACAAAATAAAAAATGTCCAGCTGTCAATCGCATGTAGGGAGCAAAAGTTGTCAGAGTCTGATTTTTGGCCGGTCAATTTCTTACATGAAAAAAATCTGCAATGCGATCATCCACCACTGTTAGACTCACCAGTGTGTTTTTTTTGTCAGAATGTAGCTCAATGTACCAAAATCTGGGCACTATTCTTTTTCTGGCTATCGTTCTGATGGATTTGTTGTGGTTTTATAACCTAAATATGGTCTGTTTCACTTGCCCAGAACCGCATGATTTGGAATCACAGCCACAGCTTCCAAATGCAAATGGGTGATTCTCGCGAAATAAGATTTATGACGTGTCATGAAACATTTTGATAAAAAAAGTTAATGCAAAGTACGAGTATCAAAAGAAGAAGCATACAGTTACAAACATCTCTTCATGTACTATTTTGTACATGATTTCAAATGACATCATACAAACCAATTTTGTTTTTTTTCCACATTTAAGGGGAAAATTTTCATTACCGCAACGTGTCCATGACTGGATTTGGGTTCTTTGACATGGAAATATTTATAATTAAAAAATGTAAAAAAATAAAAAGCTTCAGTGCATGTTATACTATAAACAATTACAGTAAAGAAATATTTTGGTATTTGGTGATCATTGGTAAATGTAGAGACAATAATAAGGAATATAAATGTGTTCAAGAAAAATTCTCTCAATCAACAATTTTCAATCATTGTTTAAGCCCTCAAGGAACTTACATTTTCAAAAAAAAAAAGTTATTTTTTCTATCCAGATAAAAGTTAGAAATATTGTTTGTCATACTACCTAGACAACGTTTTAGTTCTCATTACCAAACCATTAGTTTGTAAATGCATATATTTAATGTAATATCATGTTGCGGTAATGATAATTTTTATAATGATAATAAAAAAAATGTAAATCATTCTTTATGAAATGTTTTTTTAAATCCTCTAAAAATAATGGTTATAGTAAGTTCAGACCTTTATCTTATATGTGCAAAAATAATTTGGCTTCAATGGCTTTTTAAAAAAATCTGATGCTGGACACCTTTCTAAGTCTGGATTTCTTGAGAATCACCCAAATGCAACACTTAAAATCAATTCCAGACCTTTAACATGCTTTAAATAATTCAACAAATAGCCTATACCTGTCCATAAAACAGTTTTTAAGTCAACTGTTCCATTACTTTTGGCCTCTTTAAAAAAGCTTACATTACATTTTAAACAGCTGTAATTCCTAAACCCGGACATTATATGACTACAACTGGAATACATTTTGGAAAACAGCTTAAATAACACAAAATGTGCTTTTGTTTCAATATTTATAGAGCTGACTATATGTGTGCTGTACTATAATAATATACACACACAAAGAATATCAGCTGATATATCGTTATCAGACTTTTTACACCCTAATATCTGTATCGGGATCGTACAAAAAAAAAAAACATAAAAACATATCAGTCGGGCTCTAGATGGTACACTGTTAGTGGCATCTTTAACTGTGACAAATACTGTATGTGATGGTATGGGCAAAATGGTTAAGCACTGATGTCTCTCTTTGGCAAGCTTGACAGGTGGTATTACAGTCATATTACTGTGCTGCAGTGGCAAAGAGATCTGAGATGTTATCTAACTTGCCATCTGTCACATGACTCATTTTTTTGCAATTTACAAAATGGACATATTATTCTGATAAGGCTCTTTGACTACATTAAAGTATCTTTCTACTGGTAGAACAGATTTTATACATAAACAATCATTTCTTAACATGTATGTACTGATGAATGGTGTCTTTTACAGCTAGATTTGAATTACAAAGATATTTGGCAAAGCCGCTGCTCTATGACTTATCTGAATACGCTTTACAATAGCAGTGTCATTGTTTAGATTTTGACCTTGTTCAATCTTTCATCCAATCTCTCCATCGCTCTTTCTTTCTCTCCTGCTCTCAGACCTCTCACCCACTCTATCCATCGAAAAGTGTGAGCTCACAGGCTCGTTTCCATGACAACCCCTGCAATCTAAACCATCTCAGAGCCTAAGCCTCCCCGATGAACAAACACACGTAATGAACGCAGAAGATCCCCTGCTCTCCATGCAGAAAGACAGACTTAAAAAAAAAGAGACAGAAGATGGTAAGGTGATGAGATAAGGTGAGAGCTCGGAAAAAATAAAATTGATGGAGAAAATTAAGCGCACTGCAGCCTTCAATTCAAGAACTCATTAAGAGTAAGAGAAAAAGAGAGAGAAATGTAAAATCTAAAAATAGCTGATACCACCTCTCCTTTCAGCCCTGCATACATTTGCATAGTAATTGAACAGAATCGGAAACACACCAAGCACATAAACTCTTGGAGAAAGTTTAAGTGTGGGCAGAACAGGAAGTTGAAGGGGCAGCCAATCACAGAACAGAGGGATAGAACTGAGGTTAAAGCAGTTCTTAAGGGTTTATCATGGTTGTCCCACTATGCATGTTTAACTGTAACGCGTTTGTGTGTGTTTATAAAATAGTAGTTCATCCAAATATGAAAATTCTCTTGGAATGTATTCATGCTTAATATGTTACGTAGCATCGATGATCGATCATGAAAATGATGATCATGTTGGTTTATTTATTTATTTATTATGGATATGGCGGCATTTGGATGGCTGGTTAGCATTACAAGCGCATCTGATAGTAAAGACTGGGTCTGGAGATGCGTGTTTGACGTCGTGTCGAGCTACGCAGACCAGCGTATGACATCAGTAACGTTACCATGCGTGATTCAAAAACAAACGGCGCGGTAGCAACCCACCGATCCCGTGAAGCCGGTGTAGCAGCCGATCCTGTTCCCCTCGGAATGTCTGTTGCCCCTCCAGTTGATAAAGCGTGTCTGCTGACAGCGCATGTGCAGGCATCGCAGATTAGCTGGGTGTTTTTTATTTATTTTATTTTTAGTATGGTACAACATATGTACAGAGTTTATACAAACTAATACAGCTTACAACAATTAAAACTATATAATAAATATTAAGAAAAAACAGCTGTGTAGGCTACAGAAAGCGAGAAGGGGAACAAAAGCGCGCTGTTTATGATGCACATCCACAAAGGGAGTTAAACTTTCTGTACATAACTAAGTTGAAAACTTAGTTGAAGTCTTGCATTTTATGCAGATAGATGCATGTTGTACATATGTTGTATAAAGGCTTAATATTATGTAGAGTGCGTCATGTAGAAAGCGCTTCGGTTTGTGTTTATTAACTTAACCCTTTAGTTTCACTTCATCACGCAGCTATTCCTGTAAGGGGTTTATTTTAAAAACATTTAATTCATTAATAGTCTAGTATGTGTTCATTGTTCTCTCATAGTTTCTTCAAAATTAAGTTTTATTTGAGTGCTTTTAATAAAAATATTTTCATTTTCACCATGACATGTACACCCCGCCCCCAGTTAATCGAGTACTCATTCTTCAGACCTATGGATTAATCAAAATAAAAAAATGACATTTATGCAAATCCCTATTATCCTCATGCCGAGTTTACACCAACCGTGTTTTGGGCGTCAAAATCGCGTCTACCGCGCCTAGTTTGCCGCTTGAACACTTTGAATGCATTCGCGCGTATAGAGCGGAGTAGACGCGCGGAAAAAGCAAGCAGTTGACGCGAGTCAGAGGCAAACTCCGCTTCTTGTGGGAGGGGCAAGTGCTATGCGGTTGTCTGTTTGCAAGATGACTGATGTTGATTGTGCATTTATCGAGAAAGTTACCGTTTTGTATGTGGTAACCTTACTATAGGGGAAAATAAACAGTGCGGGTCGATAAATGTCACGTGACTCAAAAGTGAAACGTGTATTACAGCTTACCAGGTTGCCCGATGTCCTCACTGACACTCTTCCAAGCGAGGTCCTTTTTATTCCTGTCTCCTATAGAAATAAGAACTTGTGTTGTATAGCTCCGGGTGACTGCTTATGGACAATACCAAGCGTTGGTTGAATGAGTGCCTCCGGGCGGGGCTGCCACCACAGCAGCAAGCAGGCTGCTGATTGGTTAACGCGGCGCAAATTTCCGCCAACCTTCAAATTTTTCAACTCGGGCGTCAGCGGCAAAGTCGCGTGAACCGCAAAATGCACAAAAAACACATTCGCGCATACTGCGCACAACACTCAATTCGCGCCTTTCGCGCGAGCTTCACGCTCGAAAGAGGCGTAAACGCGTATTCCGTGCCACGCCGAACGCCTCTTCCGCGCAGCGGGACCTCCTGACGCGCGTCAACGCGCCTTCACATTGACTTAACATTGAAATCACTCGCACTTCACGCCTCTACTGCGGTTGGTGTAAATGCAGCATCAGACATGTTTGCAAAGATTTTTTTCAAACTTACAGCGTGCGTCTCCCTCAGACTGTAAACGAAGTCTGGGCCCACAACCCCCCCCCAAAAAAAAACAAAAAACAGCTAGGGCGCACCAGATAACACGTCAGCCACGTCGTACTTCATCAGCGTTACTGCAGTCACGTGACTTTAGTCTCGCGCATGCACTTCACAACATACGCGGAAGAGAAGACAATGCTGAATAACGTTGTAATTTTTGGACCAAAATGTATTTTCAATGCTTCAACACATTCTAACTGACCCACTGATGTCACATGGACTACTTTGATGATGTTTTTATTACCTTTCTGGATATGGACAGTATACCGTACGTAGATTTTCAATGGAGGTTCAGAAAGCTCTTGGACTAAATATAAAACATCTTACGAGTTTGGAACGACATGAGGGTGAGTCATAAATGACATTATTTTCATTTTTGGGTGAACTATCCCTTTAAAGCACATGAAATGGGCATTGAGAAAACCGGATTTAGAAATGGGTTATTTCTGCCATGTGTATTTATTTACAAACAACAATTATGCAATATAATTAGCATGACTTCATGTGTCACCACTGTTAAAGCTCACCTACAAGATCTTTCTATCTCCTAATCCATGGTTAGTCTCTCACTATTTTGAGACAGTAGGTCCAGAACAACTTATATGCTCCACCCAACAAAAATGCGTGCTCACATACAAAGTCACTTATCCCTTTTCCAACCTGTATTAGTTTAATACGGCTAAATGTATTGAAGATGCGATGAGTCACAGGTCTGAATACATTCGGCTGATGAGAGGATATTAATAGAGGGAGATAAAGATAGATTCAAAGCGTCTGTCACCTCCAATCAGAAGGCTCAGCTGATAAAAGCTAAAGTGACAAATTTATGCAAAGCAGGTGGGAGATGAGATGCTTTATTGGTCTCTTTTCCTCTACAGAATATCAAGATTTATGTGTGCATGAACACACTAAAGCAGAGAAAGAGACATAAATATATTTAGTTCATCTGAATGAACCATCTGTGACCACTGCAGCTCAAGTGAGAAGAAGCTCTTATCGTCAGTCTATAAACCGAGACGTTTTAGTGCTGAATTGGTTTTGGTTGGACGCAGGGTCAGGCAGGTATGAACGTGAGTAATTGTACAGACAAGCGGCAGCGCTTGAGCTATTCTGGTCAGCCTAGCTTGAGGTGCGACTGAAAATAGCTCGACTGCCCTTCATATCTAGAGAGACTGTCTGGCCTGTGTGTGTGTGTGTGTGTGTGTGTGTGTAAGACTGATTGATTGGATCTGTCTGTTAAAACAACAAAACACCTCCCACCTCTGGCTACCAAAAACTGCTCTCACCTGCTTATGGTGGTGTGCTCATCATAGCAGCGAAGATCAAAGGTCATGACCTAAAAGGGTCATGAATGGAATAGTGTTGTCTAATATATTAAGTGCTTTTATTGGTGCTTTTAAGCTGTCCCTGGTCAAGGAGAAAATGGGATACCTTATATATTCAAGTATATTTCCTACATACACTGTTAACCCAGATATTGTCTTTACTTAAACAATGAAGTAAACATCACTTAATATTTTGTGTTTTGCACATATACTTAAAAAATCTTAGTTTATTTAACTTTTAAGCGTATAAAATCCATTAAACTAAAACATTCAAGTGAAATGAAATCAATACATGTTGAAAAATAATACCCATGATACATTGTGCCTAAATATTTTGCTTTTTAACAGAATAAGAACATATAAGAACTACTTAAATATTTGTTAAAGTGGTGGTTCAATGGCATTTCGTGCATTCTGACTTATTAACACAGTTATAGAGTTGTTTCCTTATGCTAAACATAGGCAAAGTGTCAAAAAAGCAGTTGGATGTGTTACAGAGTATTTCTGTGCCGAATGCACTTTTGCCAAAATCATTTTTTTTCGATTACGAGTCTATTTCATGGGTTTCTATACGTATCACTTATTGATATGGGCACTTCCCCCGGAAAACCCTGCCCACCTGTCAATCAGCGGGAGACACTAGAACTGGCAAACATCACATCACGCAACAGCTTTGTTTAATTTCAAAACTCAACAATGGCACTAAAGAAGAAGTGTGTTTTTGGATGTAAGTCCCAACCGGGTCATGAGTTGCATGCGGTAAGTAAGACTTCTGTCTTATGTTGGAAATAGGTGCGTGCATATTATATAAATGACACGAACATGTAGTGAATCATAAGTTAAACAGTGTGTTTAGTGTTGAATGACTCGTACTTGCTCCTCCCGCGGCAGTAACTCCTCTTTCATTTTTTCTTAAGTTATTGGAAAAAAAACAACAAAAAAATCTAACGACTCCTCTGAGATATAAAGGATGTAATACTCCAGATTAACATAAAAAATACAGAAACAGTGTGTGTTTTGTAAGCTTTAAGTCATAGATGTTTAAGCTCTTATATTATTAAATGTTCTTATATTATTAAAATCAGTCATGAATTTTGGGTTATAATGCCAATTATAGCACTAAAAGTAACTCTGCTAACTAAATGGAGATGTCGGACAGAGCAATTGATATTACAAATTATTTAAAGGTAAATCAACTTAAAATTAAGTTTACTGAATTTGCTGAATTAAGTTGGAATTACAAGAAAATTTAATTTAAATGTACTCATTTAGTTCACATTACTTTTCAGTTACATGTTTTAGGACAACTTTCCTAAAAAAATTTAAGTAAATCCATCTTGTCCTGGATTACAGTGTATAAACATTAATGACATTAATTTTGAAATTAAACAAAGCTGTGTCGCGTGATGTGATGTTTGTAAGTTCTAGCGTCTCCCGCTGATTGATGGGTGGGCGGGGTTTTCCGGGGGAATTGCCCATATAAAGAAGTGATGCGTATAGAAACGTGCATATTATATAAATGACACGAACATGTAGTGAATCATAAGTTAAACAGTGTGTTTAGTGTTGAATGACTCGTACTTGCTCCTCCCGCGGCAGTAACTCCTCTTTCATTTTTTCTTAAGTTATTGGAAAAAAAACAACAAAAAAATCTAACGACTCCTCTGAGATATAAAGGATGTAATACTCCAGATTAACATAAAAAATACAGAAACAGTGTGTGTTTTGTAAGCTTTAAGTCATAGATGTTTAAGCTCTTATATTATTAAATGTTCTTATATTATTAAAATCAGTCATGAATTTTGGGTTATAATGCCAATTATAGCACTAAAAGTAACTCTGCTAACTAAATGGAGATGTCGGACAGAGCAATTGATATTACAAATTATTTAAAGGTAAATCAACTTAAAATTAAGTTTACTGAATTTGCTGAATTAAGTTGGAATTACAAGAAAATTTAATTTAAATGTACTCATTTAGTTCACATTACTTTTCAGTTACATGTTTTAGGACAACTTTCCTAAAAAATTTTAAGTAAATCCATCTTGTCCTGGATTACAGTGTATAAACATTAATGACAGAACAAGTGACATTGAAAGGTGACCAGTGAGGTTTACATATATTGGGAAACAATAAGTCTGTGAGAGAAAATTATAAATATTTTGAACTTATTAAAGATTGCCAAGTTACCCATCTATGGCAAAATATAGCACAATATGTTCAAATGTGGTGGCACATTGATAACATTGAATCTCATAAGTTTTTGCATGTTTTGTGACGAAACTATTCAAGAGAAGTACGAAAACCAATAGGTTTCATTATCGCACAGCGTCATATTTCGCTAATAAGTGAGTATAATCAAAATAGTCTTCTTTAACAAATGTATTATTTCATTTCAGAAGGCTTGGCAGTTTAAGGGTTAAGTTAAATCACTGTGAACGAGTAATGTTTAAATAAAAATATATGAACATAAATAAATAAATGAACGTTAAAAAACAACACACAATCCCATTTCAACATTTTTGTGCACAATTTGCTATACCATGAAAGTGACACATCCTATCTGATTAGATTGCATTGGCCTATTTTTTTCTTCTGAGTCAGTGTGTTGTTGGGATACTTACGCCCATGTCATATCACCCCACCCAGGTCACAACAAAGTGCTTTGGATCGATACAAAAGATCAACCAGAGGTCAATAAATGTGTGGATACACGTTTGTACAGAACAAGGTTTAAGTGAGGTCACTAAATCCGAAAACCTGCTGAACCCAGAGGCAGAAGGATGCTGAGCTCTCATTTATGCACAGTGCAAGTCGCACATTAGCAGTAACTGACTGTTTGTACAGAGATGCTGGAATTAAGTGGTCTCCAGCCAAGCTCATCCTCGGTTTCCTGACACCTCTGAACAGAGGTCTGTGATTAACATTACATCCAGGCAACACAACTGTTATTTAGACATACTCAGCTGGTATGCAAGTGTTTTATTGCCTGTTGCAATAGTGTGTGTATGTGTGGGAACATATTGGTACATAAATACAAATTTTGTTATCAGAGCTCATTGGTTAATTAGTCTACTGTATTGAAACACAAACATTATGTTCATGAGAGCATTAGGTTAGCAGCGCAAAAGGTTGTGGGGTTTGATCCCATCGAACACACATACTAATAAAATGTAGAGCTTGTAATGCATTGTAGTTACTTTGGATGAAAGCGTCTGGAAAATTCATAAAAGATTAAAGGGGTGGTTCATGCATTCTGACTTATTAACACAGTTATAGAGTTGTTTCCTCATGCTAAATGTAGGCAAAGTGTCAAAAAGCAGTTGGGCGGTTTACAGAGTATTTCTGTGTCGAATGCACTTCGCCAGGGTTCATATAAGTTTCGGAAAGTTTTTTGTGATTACGGGTCCAGCTGACGTTTCAGTGGTTTCTATACGCATCACTTCTTTATATGGGCAATTCCCCCGGAAAACCCCGCCCACCCATCAATCAGCGGGAGACGCTAGAACTTACAAACATCACATCACGCGACACAGCTTTGTTTAATTTCAAAACTCAACAATGGCACGAAAGAAGAAGTGTGTTTTTGAATGTAAGGAGAAGAAAGCCAGCCTTATGGAAACTATGGATATAGTTTATTATCCAGGGTAGCAGCGGAGTTTTGCTTGTGTGTTTGATGCGCTGGATTTCATTGAAAAGTCCCAACCGGGATCATGAGTTGCATGCGGTAAGTAAGTCTTCTGTCTTATGTTGGAAATAGGCGCGTGCATATTATATAAATGACAAGAACATGTAGTGAATCATAAGTTAAACAGTGTTGTATAGTGTTGCATGACTCGTGCGCGCTCCTCCCGCGGTAGTAACTCCTCCTTCTTCATTTTTTCGTACGTTATCAGAAAGAATCGGTAAAGCTAATCTTTCTTTTATAAATCTGATTATACTTAAAGGCAGAATAGGCAGGAATTATCTAAAAAAACTTTTTTACAAATTTGTTTAAACTGACTTTATATATCAATACATAAGTAAAATGTAAGTACTCTGAAAAAGAGAGTACAAAAATCGAGTGTCTGTATACCTCTCAGCACTGCTCTAAACACAGCTAACTTTTCCATTCACTCCACCCCCTCCCTTCTGGGTTTCTACTTAAGCCACGCCCCCAAAACACATGAACGCGCGAATTACCTCAGACAAGCGGAGAGGAAGGAGCGCGGTGCATGTAATAACATCAAGTCACAATCACATGTAATAATACACCTAACTTTATCACTAGGAATATAAACAGATGGCTTTTATAAACGGATGGCTTTTAGTACTCACTCAGCCAGTGTTTTGCATGGAAGAGTTTCTGTGATGAAAGCATTGTTGACTCTGACGAGGACTACACTCCGCAGACAATACCGCTACCGCATCATCGACTCGAGGAAAAGCCACGCGATAGTTTGATTGCTTCATTTATTCCTTTTTTGCCTTCGCTGACTGGATATGCAGGTACTGTAAGATGTGAATGCAGTTTCTGTGAGTTGTTAGTGCTATTTCTCTGCTGTACTATTGCTCTTCCTATTGCCTCGTGCACGTTCAAATCAATCGGGTGTGCGCATGTCTGGGCAGATCCCATAGCAACGGGTGGAGCCATGGTCGCGAGAGAGAGTGATATTTGAGCAAGCTAATCATATGTTTCGTCCCGGATGGAAATAATTAACTGTGTTTAACACAGTCGTGAGAGGTCTACAGACACTCGAGTTTTATACTCTCTTTTTTAGAGTACTTACATTTTAATTATGCATTTGTATATAAAGACAGTTTAGACAAACTTGTAAAAAAGTTTTTTAGATAATTCCTGCCTACCCTGCCTTTAAGAGTCTTCGGAGATATAAAGGATGTAATACTACTTTAAACGTACCCCAGATTAACATCAGAAATGCAGAAACAGCGTGTGTTATGTGAACTTTAAACGTAAATCATTTGAAAACATCAATGAAAACTTGTGTTTATGAAGTGTGGGTTTATGCACATGGGTAAAAAAATACGTTTAAAAAGAGTGAACTTGAATAAAAATGGCCACTCCATTGTCTGAGGCCTAGTCCACACATACACATGTATTTTTTTCCGATTCTCCAAATCCTCGATTCGATTACATTTTCAATTCTAAGGTCATGGTTCGATTAGATTCTCGATTTTTACATTTTTTTTAAAAGCACAAAAAAAGGCTATGCCATTTTTAGACTTGACTTGATTATTATATGAAATATAGTATCTGACCTTGAACCCGGAGATGCCCTGCCATGTTAGTCCTGCTACCAGCAGAAAAATATGGTACAAGCGCATCCTTGATAAAACGAAACTTCCTGTCAGATGAACATCTGTCAATACTTTGCACCTTAAAAATGCGCTTTTATTACCGTCAGACTAGATTGTGAGACCCCAATAAGTCATGTTTAAATGCTGTTTTCATAACTCTTAAGCAACTGAAATAAGTTGTTGTAAAACTTAAACAGATCTCAGTTCAGAGAAACGACCGGTCCTGTTTTTTTTTTTCCTATGTAAAGAGCAGCTCGCGTGATGTCTCCTGCATCTACCATGCTATCTTTTAACTGGCTGTAGCTAGCTAAGTTAGAGGAGGTTGACTCTCAGGACTCAACACGTGGTTTTTGACATGGGGGCGTGGCAGCATTGACAATTCCATTTTTTAATTCGAGGTTTGAGGATGACTTAATTTCGATCAATTTAAAATCAAAATCGACACCCTTACTGCATCCACAAACTTCCTGCTCTTTCCCACTTTTTGTTGTCTCTGTGGACGGAGGGTGGCAAAAAGTCAGCAGGGAAACTGCTTCGGTTTTATGATTCCTTTTCAAATATATATATATATATATATATATAGAGGGTATGCACATGACGTCACCGTCGGCGAGAGGGACTGCGGTTATGCCCACTGAGTGGCAAAAGACAGAGCGGCAGCATTTGAGTACAGTGTGACATATGCAAAAACACGGTGAAAACTTGTCGAAATGCGAAAAAGCTGTTGTGCGATAGACTGTACTAACAGATTAACAAGAATTCAGAGCTATCGTTTTACAGACTGACAAAAAACACAAAAAGTAGAAGTAAATTGATCGTTCATGCCAATGTCCACAGACCACAGGTGGGTTAGTAAGTTGCTAAGGTCACTATCAAGCAGAGGATTTACTTTCTACTTAAAAGTATTTTTCAAGTATTTGCTATTTTATCCGTGTTTTTCTTTGGGAAACATACATTCCAAAGCATATTATCATAATTTTTATTCTATTGCATTTCATAAATACACATGTTTGTTTTACATTTAATATTTAAGTACATTAGCATACTTTTAGTCAAGTAAAAGTATACAATTTTAATGTAATTAGGTATTAAATAAATTTTAATATGCAATATTAAAGAATACACAGTATGATTCTATGTTTTAGAATGTAGTGAAATAAAAAAATTTCCCAATACAAACATCCTAATAAAGCACAGATGCTTGGAAAATGCAACTAATGTAACTAAGTATTGTCCATCAAGTCTAACTAAATTTAATTTAAGCTGATAATAGTCAGTTTTACTGGCATTTTCACAGCAGCCGCTATAAAAACCAGCCATTTTGTTGCACATTTTGCCACTCAACCGGCGAGCTCTCGCGTGGTTACGTGGAAAAGTGACGTCATTTGCATACCCTCTATTATAGTCCATTTCTGTCAAAAGATCTTCCTAAATTTTACAAATTGCACCTTTAAACTGAAATTGTAATATGTTATAACCATGGTGTGAATTTCAATGGAGCTTATTCTAAATCGCAATCCAGCATTTGATCTTTAGCCATGCTTCATTACTTGTGCTCAACTACATAAGGTTCTCCCCGCACCAGCCTCGGGTCTCGGCAGTGAGTGGGCTCTCTGAACATATGCTCCAGTATACATGCATACACACACACACGCACACACACAAAAGAGAGAGCTACAGCCCCCGCACATCCTTATGAGAGTTAAAGAGTGGGATTTCCCTAATGGACACTGCTGTTTTCTCTACCACACACACATTTCCTCTCACTCACAAGTGCTTTATATTGAGGGCATGTTTGTTATACTGATGCATTACAACAGCAGAAGGATTTCGTGAATCCATTACCACTGTAGTGGTCATCAGTGGAACCTGAAAGCGTTGCATGCATGTCATTGTTTTTCTGGCGTTAACTATCGCAGTAGACTGGATAATCTCACCTTCACTGGAAGATCCTGACAGATCAATGATGACGTAAACTTTGCCCTCTGGCTCCAGGTCAATCTACAGAGAGAAAAACAAAGAGAAACCAATCAGAGAAAAGCATTTTACCATAAAAGTAAAGCCAAGGATATAAACAACATTACTTAAAGGCGGGGTGCATGATCTCTGAAAGCCAATGTTGACATTTGAAATCACCTAAACAAACCTTCTTTTGATAGACCTGCCCCACACATATGCAAACCCAGGTAAAGATGTTGGTTAGTAGACACGCCCCTTACTGCTAATTGGCTACAAGTGTATTTTGGTAGTCAGCCTGACTCCCAGTGTTTTAAAAATCATGCACCCCACCTTTAATTTGTAGGAAAGCAATGCATTTCTCATTTATAACAGACTTTCTTTATATTAAAACCAGTGAAAGCAAATATATAAGGGCTTTTATATTGCAACCTCACATAAGCCTGAAGCCACGTATGTAGATGATTATTACGGCTGTATACAAGCCCTGTATACAAGTTTGGCAACGCAGCACCTTTAACTGGCCTAAACCCCACTTAAAGTAAAGCCACTTCATCTTATTCACATCACTTTACTATTTTTAGATGGTGCCAAAGTTCAGGATCTTAGTAACAGATTCCCTCTGTGAGTCTCTTTCTACAGGAACTTCCTGCTCTTTGCCTCTTTTTGTTGTCTCTGTGGACGAAGGGTGGCAAAAAGTCAGCAGGGAAACTGCTTCGGTTTTATGATTCCTTTTCAAATCATATTTTCCTGCCAGCAAAGCCCATCCCAACGCGACCCACGCAGACCCTACGCGGGCCCGGCGCCTAGCCGAGATTCGACACCCACTCACCATCAGCACTGCGTGGGGGGAAGAAGAGCTGGGAGAGGCACCAGACCTACAATGTCAGGAAACCACTGCTTAATCCTATTATGCAGAGAAAGAGAAAGCGTGTGCATATGTGGAGGTGGATGGAGGTGTCGGAGAAGAGATATTGAGCTGCATTCACCGAGCGTCTTAAAATAGGAGCTCTGTTTTATTTTTCCCTTCATCTGGTGAGCACGGTGGAACTGATGCCAGATCAGCACTTACAGTTTTGGTTTCTTACTGAATTAAGACATGAGGAACGACACAAGCTCTCCTAATGGGCTCTGCTGCACGAGAGTTTTGTTTGCTCAGATTTCAGTCACAGTTTGTGCCGTGGGGGGTGGTTGCCGTTCTGTTATTTCACTCTAGGTTTAACTCGCCCTCTCAGCTGGGAAAGAAAAAACTGATTTGTTCTGTCTATTCTCTATGAAATCATCAAGTCGACTGCACTTATCAAAATTGAGCCTGTCGCACTGTTACAAAACTGCCCTACTTCATCCCCCCATCCACATAGATACACACACTTACAGGAGAGTGTCTGTACCGGTCATTTGCTCTTATCTAATGAAATCAAATAGATTACTTTCTGAAAATATTGCTTTAAATTAATAAGGCGCCTTCTGGAATATAAAAAAATTTGGTCTTTCTCTTCTATTCAGATAAATGGAGGAACACAAAAGCTCTCTTATGGCGCTTTTCCATTGCATAGTACCCCACAATTTGGTTTGGGTCAGGTCGGGTCAGCTCACCTCACTTTGGCTTGGTTAGCTTTTCCATTGAGTTCAGTAACACTTCGGAGTGTGAGGGATTATAGGCGTGTCGTTATATTCGCGCTGCCTACTGCTGTGACATCATGTTAGATTGTTGTTGCACATTCCCATACATTCATTTATTTCTCAATCCGCCACAAAATTAAAATTGACCACCACAAATAGATGTTTGCACATCGCGTTTATCACTACCTCTGTCTCAGATGACAGTTTCTGTATAAACACCCGTGGCGTTGGTCGACGCGCTCCGCTGAGCCTCATTTAAGCATATATGCGGACATGCCCATTGCGAATGTGCCGCCACAAACTGCAAGTCTGGAAAAAACTGGTATGGTGTTCCTGATTTCCTGTGGATGTTTTTCATTGCTAAAATGGACTTTGGGAACTTACAGCAAAGCATGGATAACAACATGTTTGCTCAAGACAGCGCAAGCTAGCACGAAGGTAAAGCTAATCTTTTACATTATAGCGATGACGCTTGTAGTGACGATTCTCTCAGACCAATCAGTGATCTACAGTGTTTTCACATCACGTTTTGGTATCAGCTCTGGTCGCTTTGAACCCTGACCGAGGTGGTACTAAAAAATGTATCGGGTAATACAGTACTGCAGCCAGTGGAAAAACTCCCAAGCTGACCCGAACCAAACTGTGGGGTACTATGCAATGGAAAAGCGCCATTAAAGTATCATAAAAGTGGTTTATATGACGAGTCGTGACTGTTCAAAAGTATAACTTCTGTTATGTAATAATTTCAAACCAAACCAAAATGTTGTTATTTACTGATAATCTTTGCATTCTGTTCGTATAGCTAGGAGAGCTGGGGGAGAGTCAGGATTTTTAATGGAAAGTGATATAAACTTCAGCCAATTTCTTACACAGTTATTTTATGGCTTCAAAAGACTTAAAGGGTCTCACACAAGATGAGAATAGCAGTGCCGTGTTGCACTATGTCTTTATAAACCAAACACATTTCATTTCAATGAAAATATGCACACTGGCAACGCCATTCATTGTATGTTTATCAGTCATTCATCTGTGACTGGATGCTGCTCAAAATCCTGCTGGGCCACAAATCACCAATCACATAGTTTAACATTATATTACATGATATTAGTCCCAAAATTATGCTTATGTACAAATTGACTCTACCCCAAGCTACAAGATAAATCTTTTTTTGGATAAAAGGAAACAGTACTTCAGAAAAAGTCTTCATAAGTTACCCACATAAATAAGACACAAGAGAATAATAACATTAACATATTTACTAATGTGATATAGGGGTGGTTTTTAGGACAGGCTTTATCCTAGTCCTAGACTAAAATACATTTTTGAACTGCGTTAATTTAAAAACAACTTGCACTGACACATCTTATCAGTGCCAATGTTTTGTCTCAAGATACACACCAGTGAAGTTTTTGTAAGGTTTGTTTGTAAAAACTACTAAAAATGTCCTAATATAACTAAGGCCTAGTCCTGGATTAAGCTAAAACCTGTCCGGGAAACCGCCCAATAGAGTGTATTTATAAACAGCCAAAAGTCACCTATTGTTTAATTAAATTGAAATGAAAAATGGTTAATACTGGCCAACCTTCATGTGAATCATATGACTATAGCCAAAGATTTTGGATATAACAAGACTGAGCGTTCCAATTATTATGAATAGGAGACAATGCAACACTCAATATAGCCTCTCTGGTGACAAAAGTCCTGCCTTCCATTTTAAAAACAGGGGTGGGGAATCCTGGCAACCAACCCTAATAAAGCACACCTGAAAAATCAAATCAAAGATCAGTGCAGGTTCGTTTGATTAGGGTTGGAACTAAACTCTGCAGGACAGTGGCCCTCCAGGACCTAGGGTTTCCCACACCTGATTTAAAAGAACCAATCAAAGCTGACGATTCTCTGGGGGAGGGGATCTACAGTATACAAAGTCTTGTGACCTGCTTGCAGTAGCTGAAATGACCTTCAAAAATATGTTTTTAGCACCATTTTTGCTTAAGAAAAAAGTTACAGTTGATTTCAGGTTTAACGTAGCCCACGTACGTATCGCATGAACGTAGCCCACGTACGTACCGCATGAACGTAGCTCACGTACGTACCACATGAATCTAGCTCACGTACGTATCACATGAATCTAGCTCATGTACGTATCACATGAATCTAGCTCATGTACGTATCACATGAATCTAGCTCACGTACGCATCACATGAATCTAGCCCACGTACGTATCACGTGAAGGTAGCCAACATATGTATCACATAAATCTAGCCCACGTATGTATCACATTAACGTAGCTCACGTATGTATCACATGAACGCAGCCCACGTATGTATCACATGAATCTAGCTCACGAATGTATCACGTGAATTTAACCCACGTGTGCATCACATGAATCTAGCTCACGTATATATTTCACATGAATCTAGCCCACGTACGTATCATGAATCTAGCTCACGTATATATTTCACATGAATCTAGCCCACGTACGTATCACATGAATCTAGCTCACGTACGCATCACATAAATCTAGCTCACGTACGCATCACATGAATCTAGCTCACGTACGTATCACATGAATCTAGCCCACGTACGTTTCACATGAATCTAGCCCACGTACGTATCACATGAATCTAGCCCACGTATGTATCACGTGAAGGTAGCCAACGTATGTATCACATAAATCTAGCCCACGTATGTATCACATTAACGTAGCTCACGTATGTATCACATGAACGTAGCCCACGTATGTATCACATGAATCTAGGTCACAAATGTATCACGTGAATTTAACCCACGTATGCATCACATGAATCTAGCTCACGTATATTTATGAATCTAGCCCACGTACGTATCACATGAATCTAGCTCACGTACGCATCACATGAATCTAGCTCACGTACGTATCACGTGAATCTAGCTCACGTATGTATCACATGAATCTAGCTCACGTATGTATCACATGAATCTAGCTCACGTATTTATCACATTAATCTAGCCCACGTATGTATCACATTAATCTAGCCCACGTATGTATCACATTAATCTAACCCACGTATGTATCACATGAAGGTAGCCCACGTATGTATTACGTGAACGTAGCCCACGTATGTATCAAATGAATTTAGCCTACGTATGTATCACATGAATCTAGCCCACGTATGTATCACATGAATCTAGCCCACGTATGTATCACGTGAACGTATCCGATGTATATATCACGTGAACGTAGCCCACGCATGTATCATATGAATCTAGCCCATGTATGTATGACACGAATGTAGCCCACGTATGTACGACATGAATCTAGCTCACGTATGTATCACATGAATCTAGCTCACGTATGTATCACATGAATCTAGCTCACGTATGTATCACATGAATCTAGCTCACGTATTTATCACATGAATCTAGCTCACGTATGTATCACATGAAACTCTCTCACGTATGTATCACATGAAACTCTCTCACGTATGTATCACATGAATCTCTCTCACGTATGTATCACATGAATCTATCACAAGAATCTAGCCCACAAATCTATCACATGAATGATGTAGCCCATGTATGTATCACATGAATCTATCACAAGAATCTAGCCCACAAATCTATCACATGAATGATGTAGCCCATGTATGCATCACATGAATGTAGCCCACGAATCAAATGGACATAGCCCACAAATCACATTAAAATAGCCCATGTAGGTATCACATGAATGTAGCCCTAATTAATTTTTATGATTCAATTTATGCCAGTTTTTTGTATCTACCCCAGTCTTCATTCACTGTAATTGCATAAACGACCTTCAAAAATCTTGTCATGTGATCTGCATTAGGAAAAGTCATCTGTGTTTGGAATGTTATGAGAGTGAGAATGAATCAGTTTCATTTTTGGCTAAACAATTACTTTAAATCATTGAATGAAAGAGTTTAAAAACAGCCGCATTGTGATGAAAAGAATAACTGTAGGCGAGTACTTGATGATGTCATGTGAAATGCTAACAGGGTGATGACATGTCTGTTATTCTGCCACGTGGCTCCTCCCCTCACCCCCCTCTTCCTGTGATGTCACAAGATTCCATTCAAGAGCCTCCTTGAGTATGTTTGTCTCAGAGGTACAACAGCCACTAAATTTAGCAAAGGAAGGAAAGTCCACTGCGTGTATGTGTGCGTAGGGATGAAGTGGTGTGTACTATTCTCCCTAATGATACTCTCCAGGAAACAAGTATAACGCTAGGCTAAACAATGTTGGCAAGACAGCACAGATGCTTAAGTGTGCGTGAGTCTGTGAGTGTGCACATCCGTCAGTTTGAAAGCTCGAAAGCTGCTGTTGTCATTGATCAGGCAACAGACAGCAGTTTAGCATTGTCTGGTTACAGTACACTTGAGAGCAAATACACACACATTTTAAAGAAATGCAGCCAAACTCTAATTCAATCCAATCATTTAAAGGTGGGGTGCATGATCTCTGAAAGCCAATATTGACATTTGAAATCACCTAAACAAACACGCCCCTACCCCAATAGAATCTGGACCTTCTCCCGTCCCACACATGATGTCGGTTAGTAGACATGCCCCTTACTGCTGATTGGCTACAAGTGTCATTTTGGTACTCGGCCCGACTCCCTATTGTTTCCCAAGTGTTTTTCAAAAATCATGCACCCCGCCTTTAATCCCCAGCACTTGTGGTCCTCTTACATGTCAAAATTTGGTGTCGCATATGACACTCTGTGCACACTCTCATGCTGCATGGGCTGTTGGGAACTTCACATCAGTGTTGCCTCAGCAAATTGAGATAGCATCAAGGGCTCACGGCACACAGTGCACCCTTTTAAATCATAAAGCATCGCAAAAAATGATCACATGGTTTTCAGGGACACACACAAAGGTAAGCAAAGTCCACAATGCGTGCAAGCATCATCTGACACATAGCCCCACACTGCAAGAGGAGAACTTGTCTAAAATTTGATCGTCCAGTGCTGAATGAAGTAAGTCTGTGGCATAAAATCCATCTTTGTGCCAAAAGATGTTACTGTGGTAAGTCGTATGCAGTAGTATGTGAACCTACTATTGTATGTTTTATAGCATACACAATTACACATTGTAAAAACACAATGGGGTCCAAAACTCTGCAAAGAGTAAAAATGTCTCTTTCACATTTTTTATTTATTTAATACATGTTTTTTCATTACAAATTTGCTTTATTTGATTAATGAATTGATGAACACATCAACCCGTAATGTGCGGTTTAGTTTCTTCATTGAACATTCTGACTTTTAGCATTTGCAATGTTTCTAATCGCATCTTTAGTGATTTTACAATTTCAATCGTTTGCTATGTCTTAGATGTTTTTTAACCATATTGTACATAAATACCTTCACTAACTGACAGCAACAAACTGATATAGTTGATCTGTCTGTTGCTGCATGCGTTTCCCAATGAATATATTCTGAGAAATAGAGCCAACTAGACTATCCTTTTGCCGATTTTAGCGGCCAATTTGAGCCTGCTGCAGATATATCCGTATCAGCGTATGCCGCAGATATGCACCCAAGTTTTTATATTTTTTATTTAAGTACTTATTTCGACCCAGGCAAGCAGGTAAGCGATGTCTTCACAACATTTACACCTGGTATTAAGCGTTTTAGTGGATTAGATTATGCGTGGGCGAGAGAGACACATTCCCTATTACACTTGGTGTTTTTAATCCATCTCTTTGTCCACTTGTGAGTTGTTAAAGGGGCCATGGCACAAGACTTTAAGATGTCAAATAAATCTTTGGTGTCCCCAGAGCACATATGTGAAGTTTTAGCTCAAAATACCATACAGATAATTTATTAAATGTAATTTATTAATTTATTAAAAGATGTTAAAATTGCCACTTTGTAGGTGTGTGCAAAAATGTTCCGTTTTGGGTGTGTCCTTTAAAATGCAAATGAGCTGATGAAATTCAAACACTGATCATAAAGATGGTGGTTTGTTGCAATTAAAACTCAATTGTGCTTTTCTCTGCACTAAATGGCAGTGCTGTAGTTGGATATTGCAGATTAAGGGGTGGTATTATTATAACAAGAGCTCCTTATGACATCATAAGGAGAGCCAAATTTCAACTACCTATTTTTTCATGTGCTTGTAGAGAATGGTTAACCAAAACCAAGTTACTGGGTTGATCTTTCTCACATGTTCTAGGTTGATAGAAGCACTGGGGACCCAATCATAGCACTTAAACATGGAAAAAGTCAGATTTTTATGCCATGGCCCCTTTAAAATGTGACTCCTCTTATAAACTGACACACACTAATATTACATTATGTGAGTAAAACTGCCTGCATTGTTACTAAACATGCTCGTGCTTTTCAAAGAAAGCAATTGATGAAATAACTCACGCAACTTTCGCACCATCGCAGACATTTTATGATAGTCTAAAGTTCGCACAGACACTGTGGGTTCACGTTACAAGTCAGAACTGATATAAAAAGGTTGTACTCGTACATTACACATTAGATGTTGTCAGTCAATATTGTTCAGTTTGTGTTTTAAAGCTATTTAAAGTTTACTGTTTAGTGCACTGATGTCAGACTAATTTTGGATAACAAAGTTTATTGTTAAATTGTTAAACACCCTGATATCTTTGTCACATCATTATAAGTGTTTGATCACCACATTTGAGCGATCATTGCAAAAAATGTGTTTATTTACATACAGTTTATTCTAAACGTATTGACTGGTACATAGTATATAGTATAATATTCTCTAGTATGTATGCACTGTACCATAATATACACAAACAGAATATTGGACGATATATGATTATCTGACTTGTTTACGCCCTAAATTGTATCGATTAAAAAAAATCAGTCTGGCTCTACTGACAACATAATTACATTAACAAATTTAGATCATATGGTAGAATATAATGCTACCAACTCCAGACTCATGGGTTCAGCTCCCAGTAATTTTGTATGGACATGGTAAAACACACTCAAATGCACTATAAGTTGCATTTTTATAAAATAATTGTATATATAATTCTTTACTTTATTACAATCATAGGTTAACATTGGGGAAGATCATGGCTTCAAAACAAGAAGGGAACCACAGAGTACATCATACGTATACAAACACTACAGACAAATGTACAGCAGCCTGTCAATCAATGCTGATTTGTCCCTTCTGAATAATGTACAACGCAATTGCTGTGCTGCATTAGATTACATTACTTCCAAAGAGAAGCGTTTCCTTTTGTCTTTATCTCTCTCTCTCTGTATTGTTTCTCTCTTCCTTCTTTTGTGGCATCTCTCTCAGTCTCTGTCCTTATTTCTCTCCTTTTCAAAGACAAATTATATGTACCAACATACTGACAGTGTACACCTACACAAAATGAAGACAGAAACTGCGTGCAGATATATGGTGTTAACACAAGCCAGCAGAAGACTTTAGCACAAGAAGTATCTTAATACACAAATTCAGTAAAACACAGTTGATGCTATGGAGTAGAGCTGGGCAAAAAAAAAAAAAATCACCTGCTTTCAGATAGGGCAGCATTTACTACACCGAGCCGTATTTTACAGAGAAGCTAGGCAAAATCGCATGCATTATTGGAGGCGATTTTCCATGATTATGAACTCGGTGAAATACATAGTAAATGTCGCTCCATCTGAAAGCAGGTGATGGCGATTTACTACTAATCACCGAATCGGCTTTACTGTGATGAGATACACATGAATTTTTTGCCCAGCTCTACTATGGAGTCAATAAGTTAGGGCATCAAATGTATAAAATGCGAAGAGAATCGCTGGGGAATATAAATAGGAGTGAAAGAGAGCGAAATAAGAGAAAAGTAGGTTAAAACTAAGAGATAAGCTGTGGGACATAATCAGCTTTTCTTATGCAACAGCCTATAGCTAAACCTCATCCACACCAACAGCTCAAGAGCCTTGCTGTCCCTCCCCTTACATAAGAGAAAATTGCAAATGAGGTCTCTTTAATATCTCAAATCTGTCTCCTAGACAACGATGAGATTACATCAATGACAAATGGAGACCTTTTCTGTAGTGTGCTGCTTCTCATACTGTATTTTTCAACCAAATAAGACCACAGTAATTTAGTATGTATATTTTCTACAGCTTTAAATTCTTTGCTCAGATTTCCCAAGATACCAACATCTGCAATCAGACATTTCAATATAAAATCAAACATTCTCATCAAAATCCAATGTCCAATTATTTAAACCAGATCCACAATAATTATATACCTCTATCTTCTTACTGTTGGTCTGCTTTCATTAAATTTTAGATTTTATTTCAAATTTATGGGACAAAGTTGATATCTAAAGATGTAACAGATGTCAGGCAAAGACACACAGAATAAAAATCTACAATACAGACCACCATTTCCACAATAATATCATGCCAAAATAAGTCAATACGAAATGAAATCCTTTCTACAGTCTTTGTCGCATTCATTTCAGACAGTCTCTTATGCTAATGTAGTGTACATGCAGTATTATGTACAACTAAATCAAAACAAGCTCTTGCTCTGGTTACTGTCCTCCAGTGCCTGAACGAGAGCCCATCATTGGCCTCTCGCTCGCCCTCTCTCTTTTCTAATCACCGTTGTGAAAACAGATACCACGAGCCATAGAGAACACAAGTCGTTCACGCTCTCCATGGAAAAATCATCCCAAGCCTTTAACTGGACCATGAATGTTTAGCAATTCAAACAAAGTCTGCACTGGGTTGTTTGCTAGAGCAAAATTTGGACAAACCCAAATGGGTTCAACCCATATTTGACCCAGCCATTGTTTAAAACAGGGGTGCCCAAACTCGGTCACAGAGGGTCGGTGTCCTGCAGGGGTTGACTTCGCAACAACTTCAGCGGCGTCAAGGCAGCTCTGGGAAACGCATTCGGACAGCCTTCATAGGCAGCGTAATGGAATTCTGTTGAAAATATAAACAACAGAGCAGAGCGCACCTTTGTGATATTTGAAAACAACAGTACTAATTTCTTGCTGGAAATGCAATCAAAAGGTGTAAAAAGTGAAAATAAAACTTTATTTACACTAAATTTGTGTTCTAGTCACTTTCCATTTTATTTTTTGAACTGGACCAGGCTTGACCAATCACATTCACCACACTTGCCCACGTACAGAATTGTGGGACAAGACGATGAAGGTATCTCAGGAGACGGTAAGTAAAGCAAACATTGGATTCGGATGTTCCTTGATGCCTTCCTGCCTTGGAATGCTGTCATTTTAGAGCTTTTGAATGCAGCCCACATCTTACATTCTGTGTGTTTACACAATTGGCATTTATCCAAAGCAACTCGATGTATAAAAGTTATAAGTATGACTATATGGACATTCTGTAGGAATCAAAACCGAAACATTGGCGTTATTCACACCAACGCTCTACAAGTTAAGATGCATGCTGCACTGCCACCAGGGACTGAGAAAGCAGCCCATGCAAAAAATTTGAACATTGTACATTCAGCACTAAAGCTAAGTGTGGAGGTGGTTATCATTTATGGATCCATGTCCCAGGACTAAATATAAAACCATAATGATGCATCAATCTCCGGCTATCTGAAACCGAGCTGCCGGTTGGGTGTGCACAACAAATCAAAGGGGGTGAGGCTGTGTTAAAGTGGTACATTTTATTAAGCTGTTAGGCCTATTAGGACTCATCTGACCAGGGAATAAAACTGAGACTCTTCTGTAAGGATGGGTGGAGAAAGAGAAAGGCATTGCACATGAACATGACTGAAGACTGTTTACTGCGTGGAAAATTTTATAGCTTAAAAGTAGCTTTTTCATAGCTCAGGAAATGTAATAGAGTTCACTGTATGCTTTAAAGAGCAACTATGGTCCGATTCACGATTTTACATTTCCTTTGGTGTAGGCATGGGCTGGTTACCTTTTTCAAGGTATACAGAGGTTTTAAACAGTCAAGGTTTCAAAACCACTCAAATGTTGTGTGATAACGTCTCCAAGGTATGAGCTGTGTTTATACAAAATCCATTTGATGTTTACATTTAATATACATTACGAAAATATTATATATTTTTTGCAAGCATATTATAATTTAAAGGCTTTATATTTAAAGGCATTTGAAAATTACACATTTTAGTGTTGCAATGGCAATACCGCAACACCGTGGCATTTTGCTAAAGGTTACCATACCGCCAGAATTTTATACCGGCCCATGCCTACCTTGGTGTGTAGGTGTGTATTAGTACATGTAAACGATATGAAAAAGATACAAACCCCAACGTAAACGATGATGCGAGTTTAAAACCTAAATCTCTTTTCTTGGACTTCAACAAACACACGGATTGTAGGCAACAGTTTATTTCCTGGGCCTGTTGACGTAGACACGACATTATCATAATTCCTCCCGCTTTGACTATAAGTTAACTTCTGTCAGCATTATGAGCAAATCTTTCAAACATGGTAAGGAGCATCATATTTCCTGCTGGTTTTCGGGCCAATCACAACGTACAGATTAGCTAGCCAATCAGGGACACAGTGCTTTTCAGATTGATGAGCATTGTACAAAATCATAGCGTTTGAGGAAAGCAGGATATCTGGAGCTGCAAAAATGTACGGTATGTGTAAAATAATGTGTTTTTTAACCATAAACCACGCAAACACATTGTATTTTAACAAATACACAAAATAATGTTGTTTTTTAGCAATGAAATAGGTGCACTTTAAGTATCTAACTTTGGCTCAGATAGTGTTGCATGATATGCCCCATAGTGAGAGCGCCAATACACGATAGTATTGGGGGGGGAGGCAATTTTTTATTTGTGCATTTTTTTTTACAAATTTAAAAAAGTAAAAATATGCAATGCGCATGTTAATGTGAAACTATGATAATAATAATAGCATAATAATAATTTTAAACATGCCAACTATCGTCATGAAAACCCGCTATCGCCCATATGTCATTAGATGATGGTATCGTCTATCGGAAATAAAAATGGACTCAAATAAGTGGACAGTTGACTTTAGTTAAAATATAACAGCAAAAATACCATGGGTGTAAAAAAAATATTGTTACATGTAAATATTGTGATATTTTGTTTGGCAATACTGTATCGATAAAAAAGCAATAGATTCAAGATTCATGGCAGTTGTTTCGTTTGGAGTTTACATCCCGATCACTAAATAGCATTCTTCTTATCTCTGAAATTAAACAGTGACAGGAAGTACTAGCATAGGGCCATGCCACTTTTTTTTGCTAAGATTTGCATATAGTGGTATGTTCTCAATGACAACTTTACTAAAATGATATCCTATTACCGTGGGTTCACACCAGCCGCATTTGAGGCATCAAATTTGCGTCTACTGCGTCTAGTTTGCTTGAACATTTTAAGTTTACTTGCTTCATTCGCGGATGAAAGCCACACGTGAAATTCTAGTCAATGAGACATTCACGCGGAATTTCACGTTATGGGAGGGGCTTCTGCGACTATGCTCGCTTCATGTAATCATGTTACTACTAGAGCAGTGGTTCTCAAATTGGGGGCCGGGGGGGGGGGGCCGCGAGATGGTGCCAGGGGGGCCCCAGTTTTATGACATTTTATATAATACATTAATTTATCATGAATTCTGTGAAATTAAAGGGAAACCAGGCAAGTCTGCGTAACATTTCTCTACGAGCTCCCCCTAGTGTCTGAAAGTAAATGCTTTCAAACACACTGTCGTAAAAACGAACTGTTGTCCCTCCCCCCTCGGAGCCAAGTTTATCAGCTTATTTCCAATCCAGTTAGGTTTCCCTTCCGTCAAGGGTTTTCGATGCTTCTTCCCAGGCTCTGCCATTTGCAACAATCGCTAGCCGTGTTTATCCCGCCTGCCTCTGTATTGTTTGCTGTAAAGTGATACTGCTTCTCGCGATATCTGAGACTTTGCGAGACTGAAGGACACCGGGTCGGATACAGCGAAGTTGCAAGTGGGGTATTCTTCCTACAGACGGTAGGGGCGGGCGAGAGAGACATCATTCGTCCCGTAATGAGTCATTTAACCATATACCGACTTACGAAGATGATTTATTAACATAAAAATGCTGCCTTGTGTCCCTTTAAACCTAAAAAAAATTAAGGCTACTAACCAACAGCACTACTTTGTAGGGCTGCCTAACGATTAGTCGCGACCAACTCGCGTGAACTAGATGCGCGAATGAGGCTGAATCGCGCCTACCGCGTCCACGCTTCACGGCTCATTCGCACCGCAAGACCTTCAGACGTGCGTCAATGTGTCTTTACATTGACTTAACATTGAAATCACTAGCAGGGCTCAACATAAAGGATTGCCCGGTTGCCTGGGGCAAGCGTGAGAGACGTTTGGGAACAGACATTTACTTGAGTAAAACACTGCACAGTTTGCTGTCAGTTTACAGTTAAAGCAGAAAAGTCGGGAGCCTTTTTTCGTTGGAACATGTATGTTGTATATATACAATTATATTTGACACTGACATTTTTTTATTGGGCCTGTGAAAATTTTTGCAGGGCAAGTGAAAACCTGAACCACTGGCCCGACCAGGCCACTATAAAAAATTATTTGCGTTGAGCCCTGACTAGCGCTTGACGCCTCTACCGCAGCTGATCTGAACGCAGCATTATATTCCTAAAATAGGAAATACCCCAAAATATTGCAGTGATTTACAGTGTCGCTCTGCACCGCAACCCATACATCGTGATATGTATCGTATTGCATGATTCTTGCCCTAATATATACAGGTCAATAGAGACAAAGTAGAGATAATTCAGTCTTGAATGAACTTCAACACAAATGCAATATCTGACTTTGATTACAGACGTGATGTCTGCAAATCTGAGAACAATTTTACACATCTTTTAAACTCAACAGAAAACTCCTAAAGTTAGTTTGGTCTTCCTGTAGTTCAATTGGTAGAGTAATGTGTTAGCATCACAAAGAAAGGAACGCATGCTGTATAGCTTGACTGTGCTGTAAGACGCTTTTGATAAAAGCAAAAATACGTACGTCTTTCATCAGAATCTATGAAATCTCACAGCATTCTAAGAGTGTGGTCATTTGTGATTTCAAAATCATTTGGGAAATGAAAGTAGGTCTGCCAAGGTTTAAACACATTAATTTCTACATTAATCTCTCAGCAATGATTAAACGTGACACAGATGAACGCTTTTCTCTCGCTCAATCTCTCCTTGCCCCCCTCCTCCGCCTCAATTACACCCTCTCCTCCTTGAGACTGTCCTCCATCCATTTCTTATTTTGTCTCTAAAGCGTTTCGAGCTCGATCCTCCTACAATCCATCTGTCGACAGCAGAATCTCAGCATGGTGGCTGGGCTGCGTGCACAGTTCCCATTCACACTCGAAATCACACGCAGACGCGGGCATACGAGCGCATTCGCGAGCAAACTGTACTCGCAAACACACGACTCTGAGCGAAACCTTCAGAGCTTCATGAATTACTAATAGGACACCACACCGGAGCTAACAGTGCATAATTCATGATACAGAGACTAATAATGAGAGCCTTTGAAGGTCTGATTGGAATTCAGTTTGAATAAACACCGGGTCCTGAGAGGGATTGGCAGCTTTAATTTAGTAAATAGCAAAACAAAGGCCAGACAAAACGAAAACAGACGTCTGGAGATGAAACGTCCATGGATATAAAAATGGCCTGATGGACTATGAGCCTTTGTGTGGCAAACATCACGAGGTGTGAATTACTTTGATTTAATCTCGGCATGAAATGTGCACACACATACGCAGATGGTTGTAGCGCACTGGGCTGTGGGTGAACACGCAGAGTGTGAACAGGGTGCTGAGTCAGGTCTGCTGCTGGTTTCTGGAGAGATTCTCACTCAAGTGAGGGCCATACTCGGTTTTCCTACCTGGTTTTACATTGGCATGCTTTAAACCAGAACAGCTTACAATGCACTCAAGCTGGACTCCAGCGTTGGGTCAAAAAGAGACAAACTAATTGGGTTAAAGGTGCCGTAGAATGAAAAACTGTATTTACATAGGCATAGATTAATAATATGAGTTCTGTACATGGTAAGGACATATTGTGAGCCTCATACATGATTGTTTCTTATGTAAACCACGTGCATGCAAAAGGCAGTTGGAAAACTGGTCAATCTTAACAAAACACAGACTGTGACGTTACAGGCATGATGTACGCCCCCAATATTAAATTACTCATTAAATGAATTACAATGTTGTTACAATGCTAAAAACAAAGTTGTGACTGATGAGTTAGCGCTATATGCTAATTCATGCTATTTGCTAATGTTTAGGCTGAAGTTCTACTTTTGATGTTACAGTTATGCTTTGCACGTTCACACTGACAAAAACCACAAACTTACCACCCAGAGACGTTCCTTAAAGGATTAGTCCATTTTCTTTTTAAAAAATCCATATAATTTACTCACCACCATGTCATCCAAAATGTTGATGTCTTTCTTTGTTCAGTCGAGAAGAAATTATGTTTTTTGAGGAAAACATTCCAGGATTGGAATGGACTTTAATTGACACCAACACGTAACAGTTTTATTGCAGTTTAAAATTGCAGTTTTAACGAAGTTTCAAAGGACTCTAAATGATCCCATACGAGGCGTGGGAGTCTTATCTAGCGAAACAATTGTCATTTTTGACAAGAAAAAAAAATGCAGTTTTGGACCACAACTTCCCGTCTATCTCCTGTCCTGTGGCGCGCCAGCGCGACCTCACGTAATTGCGTAATGCCGTGGAAAGGTCACGTGTTACATATATGAAACGCACATTTGCAGACCATTTTAAACAATAAACAGAACGGTCCTCTTTCTCCACACTTGTAAACACTGGGGCGTAGTTTTGCATACGACATCCGTGACCTCTTGATGTGATGACGTATTGCGTGAGGTCGCTCTGGCGCGTCACAGGACCTAAGCACTCAATACTCATCAAAGAGTTTGCATATCAGCTTGAAGAATCGGCATTGGTATCGGCTGATCACAAAGACAACAAATCGGTAATCATATCAGCTGTAAAAATCCTGATCGGAGCATCCCTAGTCGATAATATCGTCTATCGGCACAACCTTAAAAGCCACATACCATTTATGTAGATATCAGAGAACAATTTAACATATTATTTCAATGCATTCTTTGGCACCTTTAAATTAACCCAGAATTAGTTTAGATTTGACCCAACAATGGCTTAAAACAACCCGGCATAGGTTAAATTATTAACGGGTTGGGTTTGTTTCTTTTTGACCCAATGCTTGGTTAAAATGACCCAGCATTTTTACAGTCTATAAATTTGATCAATATGCACGTCACTGGGAATCTAACCCATGACCTTTGCACTGCTAATGCCATGCTTTACCATTAATCTACGGATAACCTTAAAGCAATAGTCTACCCTTTTGCCATATTAAACTATGTTATTACCTCAACCTAGACGAATTAATACATACCTATGTACAGCGCATTGTGAATGTGTTAGCATTTAGCCTAGCCCCATTCATTCCTATGGTACCAAAAAAAAGTTTTATTTTGTGGCACCATACTTACTGGTATAACTCCTCATGTAACAGTCTTTAAATATGGAAAACACGGAAGTGTTTGGTGGCTTCCCTGTTTGGTACCATAGGAATGAATGGGGCTAAGCTAAATGCTAACACATTCACGACGCGCTATACAGTGCACGCATTAGGCTTGGGCGGTAATACGGTAATATGGTATACCGCGGGATCTAAAAATAGCAAAGGTATCAGTTTCTATACCGCCATACCGGCATTAAAAAAACAAAACAATGAACTTATATAGCAGACAAGGATTAAATATTAAATTAGGGAGGGCGAAACCTAAAAAATTTCTTTACCTACCATCGAGCCATTAACCAAAGAGTTTAAAATATGTTACGCTGTTTGAAATAACAGCTATTTCGAGCCGCGCATGCAATTTCGCAACTCTGTCGCATCTCTCTGCTGCTCTGCCTCCGGCTCATCCGAAACATCATTCCCGCAAACGCGTCGCCGAGGAGCTTGTATGCTGCTTATGCAATCGGAGGACAAATGACTCCTTAGTTTCAAAATGGTTTGAGTAAGGTGATCGCGTGGAAAATAAAGGCGTTTTCTCATTAGAAGCTCATTTGAAACATTGCCGCGGCTTATTTAAGAAAATGACAGCTCCGAAGAGAAGCCGCTTAAGTTTGAGGTAGTGCTAAAAATAATAAAGAAAGATGATGATCATCATCACCTTATCAGTTAGCACTGAAATGTAGATGTAATCTATTTCCAAATCTAAGCCCATCTTATGCGGAATGTTGCCTAATAGACTGCAACACGATGAATAAAACAGGCACCTTCAGAATGCATAAAAGACGCACCGCCAAGGCAGGTCTAACTCACTCTGTGCCTTCTAATAACGACTAGAACAACTCTTTTGTAAAATTATAATTACTTTTTTATTTTTCAAAAAGACAAGTATCAACTTCTATTAAGTGAAACATGGACGATGCAATGCTCTGCTGATGCGAGTCGCAAGAAAGCCCTTGTCTGTTTTAGAAAGAATGCAGCAAAGATATTTAATGCTAATGTATGAGTTTCATTAATTTATGGTGAGATCCGTGCGTTCTAGTTAACAATGCAATGCAAGCGAACGCGCCGTGCCGGCGCCTCCATGTCACGTTTATTATCTTCTCTACTATATTTGCTTTTTATTTATTAAATACATGAAATTGGTTGATGAAACATTTATTAAAATTAAGACACAATTTATACAAAACGAAATTCACTTTAAAGAAAGGCTTTCTACAAAACAAAACCTAATTAAGTGGTAAAAATGTCTAATGATTTACAAAAACAAAACTTAATCTGCACTTTACTGTTAAAAGACGTAAATGTTAATAATTTGGAATACAACCAGGAAAGACTTTCGTTTTAATTATTTAATTGCTGGATTTTACAAAAAATATTTTTATTTTATATGCTGGAATATGCAGAAATATAAGTTAACAGAAGGAGGACTTTCTTTATTTCATTAAAATATGGTGGAATGTGCAGAAAATATGTTTAAATATTGAGCAATTTTTTTCAAGTCTTGCTTTGATAACATTTTAGCTTGATGCAATGTGAGTGCACAAAACCAAACGCCGTGACCTCGCGCCAGAACCCAAATGCCCTGACCTTGCGCCAAATGTTTTTATTGGTTTATAAGTACAAACAGGCGAGTTATGAAAAATTGAGTGTGAGGGATTTGTTCACTTCACACAAAAATATCCTGGAAATTGGAATGAGATGGCTAACTGTAGTAGCGTTTAGTCCACTGTCTATAATAGCCTAATTAAGCGATCACTTTTTAACCAGCAACTGGTTAATTCTGTTTGACCTTTGTATTTAACTTTTTTATAAACTGCTAGTTGTTGCTAATAAAAGTTGTTAATATTTTTGTGCATGTTATTTTGCTATTTTTTTTCAGTATTAGTGTTTGGTATTCAGTTTCTGAAGGGTTTAGGCACAAGCCAACATTATGGTGACGCTGTCTGAGCCTTACGTCATAATTTTATAATTATTCACGGTAATACCGTATACCGGGGTAAAATAGGGAGGCGGTTTGATGGTATCAAAATTTGGATACCGCCCAAGCCTAGCACGCATTGAAAAAAGATAGATATGTATTAATTCGTCTAAGTTGAGGTAGTAAAATAGTTTAATATGGCAAAAGGGTAGACTATTCCTTTAACAACTACTGTCTCTGAATCCAACCAAAAGTTCTACAAGTTTTAAGTTGAATATGTGTTGAATGAGTCTATGTATTATGCTGTGGAGATGACAGTGAAACTAAGTCATACAGATAGCCGTGCAGATCTGGCATATTTGCTGGAGCACCTCATGTCACCTGTATTGTTCCATTTTACTGTAAGTATGCTCAATGTGCCCCAGGCAAGAGCTCAACACAGCATGTGAAAGTGATACAACGAGCAGTTGTATCCACAAAGCTCCAAAACACACTAGCAGCTATATACAAGGGGAACAACTGAGGACAAACACTATTAAATGTCAAAATTAAAAGAACAAAATGTAACAGCAATTCAGTTCGACACGCATATACAGGCATTTATCTGCATGGTGATAAAATGGATTAGGGCTGCTGGATGAATTGATCTTTAGTGAATACCAAATCTCATCACGCCCAGTTTTGCCTTGCCAAGAGGGTAAAATGGGTACATGTGGCAACAGTGTGCCAAGAAGGGTTGATGTTTTAGGCTTATGTGCACAAACGGCTCTGCAAATTGGGGGCAGCTGATTTTAATAGGAAACAACAGTAAAAGAACTACTGGGCATAGACCTGTAAAATACAGAGTACGATCAATAACTGTAATGTAAGCTTTAATGCAGTGGAAAGACATTAAGGAAACGGCATGCCGTTAAAGCACATTATCTGTGGCTAAACCAACATTCAGAGTGAAATGTGGTTTAAGCATTTGGTCTGATCTTGCAGAGCTGGTTTGTGATGGACACAACGTCACTCAGTACCATACATTTCTATCAAAATTAACAAGAACTGTTTTCCAAACAAAGCAGAGGGGAGGAAAACCCAGGAAAGAGAAGGTGAAGGAAGCAAAAGGACAGCTGGAGGAGGACAATACAAGGAAAGATAAAGAATTAACCAGGAAAAAAGACACACTGAGCGACAGGCTCAAAAAAGTTCCTGTGTCACAGGCCATCCTTCGACCGTGGCAAGCCTCCTTCATACCAAAGCATCTCTCTCTCTCTCTCTCTCTCTCTCTCTCTCTCCCACTCCTTATATACTGTATGACTTCACAGTAAAAGACTGGTAATTGAGGGAGCGAGAGAAAGATATCCCTATAGATAAGAGCCACTTTCTCTGGGGATAATGGGAGTGTTGCTAACTTGAGCTGAGGGTGTTGCGCCGGATGATCTCCGTGGGGTCAGACATGCCATAAAGTAGCTGATGGAAGACTTGTAAATTATTCAGTCCATTCCTGCTTCACAAAACAAAGGCAGGAGGCCGTGTCTCAATAGTGTCTGAGATACATCCACAAAGACTAGCACACGGCTCTAATTACCTCTTCCAATAAATGCTACATAGACAACTAACATGTTGCTCCAACTTAACACTCTGTAACAAATTACTGTACAATCTGTACAAAGGATTGCTGTAGATTTGCAAAGCATCGTGGGTACATTTCAATGGTGGAAACATTACAGTATTATTAGCAATATAGTAATGTTTTTGTGAATCATATTACAGTACTTCTGAACAGGATTTTTTCATCAAAATTTCCACTTGTAAAGTTATGTGTTTTAATTTAAAGGGTGCTTTTTAAGACTTTAAGGCATCCACTTTAGATGGTAAGCTATGTGCACATTATTACAAGAATAAACTCAAATGTGAAACGGCCTCAGACTAATCTGAATCATAGACCGGACGTTGAGCAGTTTGGTCTGTTGCTACAATGCTAACAGCAGTGTTGGGAGTAACGCATTACAAGTTACATGCATTACATAATAATATTACTTTTCTTAAGTAACGAGTAAAGTAACGCATTACTTTATAAATGTACACATTAATATTTGAGTTACTTTAAAAAAAAAAGTAATGTGAGTTCAGTTAATTAATTAAAAAACAATGTACTGCATTAAACTGAACATATTAACACAGATTTACGTACTCTATGCCTGAGCAGTTTCAGTCCGAAACGGAGATGGCAGGCCAGAGCTTGAATACCTGAATGCAGACTTTCTCAGTCATAAAAGCCACCTGCAAGGCCTGAAAGAGATCAAGCCTTAGCAAAGTAAGAAAAAGTAATGCAAAAGTAACTTAACAGTAATGCAGTAATGTAAGCATTACTTTCCATGAAAAGTAACTAAGTAACACAATTAGTTACTTTTTTGGGAAGTAACCTTATATTACTTTTAAAAGTAACTTTCCCCAACACTGGCTAACAGCGCCACAAAATTAGACCATGCAATATAAAGCAAACAGAGAGCTGCGGTAAGCTGTTGTGTGCCTATTACAAAAAACTTTCGTTAAAACACAAGCAGGAGGGATACCGTGTACGTGCACCGTAGTACAACTGTGTCGTTAGTAAACATGATGCACAACGCTTGTGTAATGAACAATGTACAATGAATGAAATAAGCTCATGCAACTTTCACACGCTCGCAAAATGAAAGAGTAAGAGAACAGCCAGTTTTGTTATAGCAGTGATAGCCTACTAGAAGACGGCACCAAACAATGTCGTGCTAAAAGTCAGAACCAATGTAAAAATATTGTGCTTGGTACATTACACATTAGGTCAGTAGATGGGGAGTATCCCTTGGTTCAAACACATTCGCAATCAGGGCAAATTTGTTTTCAACTACCTCTGTATGTGGTCAAAAGTGGACGAGCTCAAAATGGTTTAGACCCCTTTCACACCAGTATTTAGGTTCGTCCACTTTTGATCCGATTGACCGAAACGCATCCTAATACCATGTTTAATGTACGTTACCCATTTAAAGACGCTTGTTCTAGGGTTGTTGTGGTGACAGAATTTTCCCTACAGTTTAATCAGGGCGTGACAAACACCGGTATCACCGTGTGGGAAGGGCTTATAAATGCGCATTCAGACGTGCGCATTTTACTTTCAATTTTGAATTATACGCAACTGTTTAAATGCAGCGCTTGCGTATGCTGAGTTACATCGCGTATGAATTTGCGTACAATGCAATTGCAACAGTTGGTTTAATAAAGTGCTTGAGTCAATGTGCGCAGGTATTTCTGACGGAAATCCGCCATTACCAAGCTGAGTAACCGTCTCTTTCTCCATTTAAGCTCTCTCTAACGAAACTAAATGATTTAATTACAAGAAAATATCAAAATGACGGTAAAAGACGTTGTCGCGGTGGCAAGTGATCTAACCCACATTTATAAGCTTCTCCCACCCGGTGATAGGTTTGTCAAACGCTGATTAGTTTCAGCCTCAGAAGTCACGCCCACAGAATGTTGGTCAAATGACTGATCTGTATTGTACACTTAACTGAAAACCTTGTGAGAATGTCTAAGTCGTCCTCTGATTTGTTGCAATTAAACGGATTTCCGGGAGACGCGTGCGTTGCGATTTTTTGGTCCCTCGGGAAACAAAGCTCTGTCGTTCGATAAAGAAAGAAAAAATATGAAAAATAGTTTACGGCATAGACTCTAAAAGACATCCAGGAGTTTTCTCTCGACTTGTTGCACGCCGGTCTGTAATTTTGGGGAGACATCCAAGACCCGAAAAACAACGAAAAACACCAGGGGCCTTATGTATTAAGCGTGCGCAAAGGTTGTGATTTATAAAAAAACAAACTTTATGGGAGAATGGGCTTGCAGGGTGGGATATTAGGATGATTCATGTACGCACACGTGCAGATGATCTGTTATTTATAAAGGGAACATTGCTTTGTTTTAGAAGTCTTCATAATTTTTGGTCTATGCCATTTTTGGCTTTTGTGCGTAGTAGAGTTTCATCAAGGATCCTACGCACAGTTGTATACATGAGGCCCCAGACCTTCAGTATTTTTACGCGAGACTACGCGCTGATTAACCGGTGGGAAAAAATTCGTTCACCCCAACAACCCAACACTGTAGGCGTTGCGTAGGCTACGCCGTACAATTGATGCAGAAGCCTAGAAGCAGCCCACTTAAGACTTTAGTACTGGTTTATACATACATGAAGCATCGTAATTTATGTTAATTAGATCATTTAATTTAGGCAATCCAACATTTATATAGTTACACTTTGTAAACATGCTGTGAACTATACTACACCAACTTACTTGCTAACTGCTGCCAGCAAGTTGCTGTACATTTCACAGTATTCTTTTGACAGTTTAGCATTAGATGAAGGTGAATGGCATTTATTTGCAAAAACAAAACAACTTCAGTCAAGACGAGCGTGCACTATAGTGGTGCAATTTCTGAAAATTCTGTTCCTTCTTACCGGGAACCACAACATGTGGTTTTGGAAAGATTACAGGCCAAAAAACCAATAGAGAAGTGGTAAGCAACAAACATGACACAACAGTGTCTTCATTACAGAAATCACTTTAAATATGAAGTCTTAAGGCCTGCTTGTGTATTTCTCCCTCTGAACATTATTGCAACAGTGGTGCTACTGTTTCTCAAAGGTTATATTTGTGTTTGTTGAAGTAGAGGCAGTTATCGAAATTAGTAAGCATGCTTTCCTTGTTTGGAGAGTGCTGTGGGTCGAGCCCTGTAGGTTTACATTGATATTGATATATGTATTATCCAAAGTGACTTACAGTGCATTGCATTAAAGGTTTACATTTTATTATGCGTGTTCTCTGGGATTTAACCCATGATTACAGTAATGTAATGCTCTACCAACTGAGCAACAGGAATCCCCTACATGTTTCTGACCGGACTCTTGACGTGTTTAAATGACCCAAGAATTCGCGTCATTTGGTTTCTATTTCAGTGTCATATATACCACTGTTCATTTGAGACACTAAATGCGACGTTTCACATTTTAAAGCTGCAAACTTAATGACTATTCCACAACAGTATTATAGCCCTGCTACACTAATGCTCCAATAACATACAATGGCCTGTAACATCACATTACCAGACACCTTCACCCTCTACGGTCATCAAGCTCTTGCTAAAAAGCTCCAGTATTAATTTGTGTAAATGAAACATGGCATATGATTATTGTAGCTCTCCGCCTCTCCGAGAAATTAGACATGCCAGAGCTTCCATGTCTGAATCTCTGTTAGCAAGCGCATCTGTAAACAAAACATTCGGCTCCAATTATGTCACATGTATTTGCCACGATTAACATACCTCTGTCTTTTGTTCAGCTATTTCTTTCATGATAGTAGACGCAATACAATATTTCTACAGAAAAAAATCTCTTAAACCAAGCTTTAAGAGATCTCTGAACCAAGAATTTCAGAAGCCAGAAGTTCCTCTAAACGATTTTAAGGGCAACATGCACTTCTGCATCTTGATGCCAACAGTTTTAACCCCACTGTGAAATACAGCTATTGATTTTTTTGGACAGTTACAGTACTGTCAGTGTTTTATAATGCAACATTAGGCAACAACTCTGAGCATTGGTTAGTTCAGCAAACAATGTTGACAGTTAAACCATTTTTAAGCAGGCAAACACAACAACACAATGATAAAAATGGGTTAGTGGTGAGACAGAAGCTTAGTAAATTCAAGTGATGGGTAAATACAGAGTTTCAATTGATTTCCTTCTCTCTCTCTCTCTAGTTTACATCATGAGTTACCAGTGACAAGTGAGGAAGATTCAGCGTCATAATCGATATATGCTGACCTTTCTCTTGGTGTCTAACAATCAAACATGCAAAGCTCTGCCCATTGCAGCCTTATGTTGGACTAAGATTACATAACATCAAACCTTCTCACAATCCCAATCATGATTTGAATGCCAAGAGTTCCATCTCTTACCAGTTTATTTTCATGCCATTGATACTTATGGCACAGCCCCTTTCAAACATCCCTACCATAAAAATACATCACTATGTGTTTATGTGTTACACGTCCTGAGCAGGACCCTACAAGAACACAAAACAGCATGTCATAGCAAATTTGTATGAATTACACATATAATAAGGCATATATCTGTTTTAATAAAATATGCTTATAAATACAATCAATGTAATATGACGATAACACGAACATTCCCAAAACTCTGTTGAGGAGCATGCAGTGAATTGAGCATCACGTGTCCTTTTTGTCCTTAAGTGGATTTGATCTCTAGTTATACCAAAAGCCAAGTGGAGGTGACTTACATGCTCAGATTTATATGAATCAATAATTTTGAAAAGACGGTCAAACATAGGTCAGACTAGGGCAGGTTGATACTTATACATTACCAAACTGTGTCAAACTAGTTCTACAGCTTGCATAATTAAACATTGATTCATTCCCTCATTTGTTACAGTGCAACATTTCACAGAGGGAATCTGGACAGACTTCTTCATTTAACAGAAACACCTCAAAAGTAGTTAGCAGCAGAACATATTTTGTGGAGAAATGGGAAAACCCCCAGAGCGTGAGAACCCATGTGGAAGACAGATGAAGGCTGGGAAATAAGGGGAGAAGCTTTGCTGGGGAGAATCTTAAACCGACCAGCCCCCATGACCTACACAATAGATTCCTGTCTCTCTTACATCACCTGATTTCACCCATCAGCTTATTAGGTTTAGGGGTGCTGAATAGCCTGAATTGGGTGTGTCAGATTATTTAGACATCCAAGACATGCAGAATGCGCAGTGCTAGAACGAAAAACACAACAGCACTGCTGGAAAACCCCAATAGAAACCTTCATAATAATAAATGGTAATTGTATTGGTTTTAATGGAAGCTATAATAGTATCTTCTGGTAATGTGTGTGCTTTGTAAAGGTGAGATGTTATCTGGTAGACGAGGATCAATGCAGCTTTGCAAATTGTAGATCACTTATTAAAAGTATTGGAATAAGGCCCAAAACACTACATGAAGGAATCTTGAAATGGTTTTAACTGGTGTTTGTAAACATTATGTATTACAATTTGTGTGGTTTTTTAATCAAAACACACTGTCAGTAAGTTCAAAGATAAACATACCCAGTCTTCAAAGTGTCTACTTCCATTCTGCAGCAGGTCTTCAAACTGAATAGTGCAGTTGGCCACAAAGTCATCGTAGCCAATTGGCGCATCATGAAAGACCGACAATTCAATTTTCTTGCCATCATACACCTCAGTGACGAACTCATCATGCCAGGCTGGACTGTTGGTCTTTTGCTTGGTTGAAGTTTGGCCCACGCGGGAATCATCCACGTTAAGGGCGATGTACGTGTCCAGTAGGAAGGTTTGGGTCTTTGGTCCGACGGCGTGCCGGAGTGACCAAGCTGTGGGCTTCAGGTTTAGAGCCTCACAAACCTTGATCTTCAACACTCCATTAAAAACCACCATGATGACGCTGAAGTGCAATGCAAATGGCTTTCTTTGCGAAATCAAGCGGGTTCAAATGCTGATTACAATTCAGGGCGTCGTTACACCCGTCGATGCCATCACGCCATCAATATGCATACATGCATGTATAGACGGATGCTGATGACTTAATCCCCGAGCACTAGATGAGATTTGAGTCTAAAACCAAACGTATCAACTTGAATTATTCATTTGAGCAAAGAATTAAAGCGTTCAAAAGGCGAAATGCTAAAACCAGACGTTTCAGTGATCCTGTTTTTGTTTACCGTCTTTCCTTGTGATGGGAACCATACGTAAACACGCGAAATTCCCTACGTCTGGAACAGCGCTCGGTTGGTAAGGAAATACTGTGCGATTGAGTCCCAACCCCAACGTATAGGCAATAACACGGAGGAAAATATCCAAAACGTGATGGTCCTCAGTCTTCTCGTTTTCGTTTTCCAGCAGGCGCTATGTGGGAGAGGCGTTTGGGAATCCTCATTCTCAGTCTGCTCGAGACTACTGTCATCCACTCGCCGATAAATTGAGCCGCTGCTTGTCTTTGTTGGTTTGAAAAGGACACTATTACAGCTTTAAGGTTTGTAATGGTTTGTAGTGCACTGGTTTCCTGCAGCCTTCCTCCCTGCTCTCTCCCTCCCTGCTCCCGAGCGCCAGTTCAGGAAATGCGCAAAACACGTCAGAAGATTTAAGCCGAGCCGCGTCCACTCTGCGCCGGATGGGGGAGCGTGTGTGTACGGACAGAAGAAGAGAGCAACAGCATCGCCTAAAACTGTAAACAGAGAGGCAGGAATCCACACAAGGGTTTGGTTTTAAAGCGCCTGTATGTGTTGGGTTCATCGAACCAGATAACGAACCAGATAACGTTTGTTTGTAAGGCATACCCACATTGTAAATATTGTAGTAGATACCTACTTTGTACTTTAAACTACAACTAACACCATGGTATCAAAAATAGTTCTACATTACTACAGTTTATCAATATTAATATACTATTATACATTAATAACGTGTAGTAATTATGTAGAAAATAAAGCCTATGAAAAATAATGTTGTATACTTTAGTATTTACTATAGCAAATTGTAGTATAGTGTTTTATAGCAATGTCTACACTGACTTTGTTCATCTATACCATAGTACTGACAATTGTGAACTGATAAAGCATAGTAAATGCTCTAGTTTGCTTTAATAAAACACTATAGAATCTAGGTTTTCCATTACGAAAATTTTATTTTCATGAGGGTTTTTCTACATTTTACTGTAGTTAATATTATAGTATTTTTAATGTGAGAGTAAAACGTCTCTCTATTTCTTTTGCCAGTATCACATGCTACTCTGGGGCTTAGTCCAACCTTTAAAATTGAAACATCTATTGAGAATATTTCTCTAAGGCTAGAAATACTAGACTATTTGCCCAAATCTACTCTTTGTCAAAAATAATAGATATTTGTTCATCCTTTTAGAAATATTGTATGATGGTTACTTAGGGACATGTACATCAAATGCTCAACAACTGTTGTATTGTGTGACAAGAGATTTTTTGTTTGTGATTGAAAAACTTACATGTTTTAATGTACTGTAGCACCATAGTTGCTTATTATCATATGTCCACAATGTCATTTAATAAATCAGCTACAACAGTTGTTTGAAGCGGAACTTGTTATAATTTTGTTATTTAGTGAACTCTAGTGGTTAAAAATATTGCTACACAGGCAGGGTTGCTTCACATCATGGTTGAGCAAGTTAAGAGAAATCATGGAAGGAATGCTCATGTTAACAGCTGCTATGGAACTATAAACAAACAAATTTTATATAAAGATAATTATTTTAATGTGCACAGCTATTCAGCTATAGCGCAGATATCAAATATCAGTATTACTACGGCATGCAATGAGAGCATTATTCCTGTGGGTGGCACTGTATGTTCAGCACTTCTGTCATTCTTAAGTAAACTTTAGGGTACCCATTTCTGTCGAAGTATCTGTCTTTTTCATGTAGTTATATTATTATAGATGATAAATACCTCACCTCAATAATTGTTAGAAAAGGCACGCACTTATTTCTACTAAAAAGCTTGGCATAACTATAAACATAATAAAATGATAAAAAAGAAGCAGATTTTTAATCAAGCTTATCTTATTCCTTGTTTAATCTTATTTGAGATAATTTTAAGTAATCTTAAGACCCCCCCTCCTGATTGAGGAAAACTGATCTGGTGCATAGCCACAAACTCATCAGAGAGAGACACATTCATACATTTCATACATGAACAAAAAATATGCAAATATCTTTCAAATATGAAAATAGATAACTCTTTTTAAACGATGTCAAGCATGCTGTTTGCCCCAAGAAGGGTGTAGTTAAGTGCATCTATAAGCATATACTGGCCTAAGTTAACCAGTCAAACCCCCCCAACCCCCCACGAATGGGTCGCTCCGCCCCATCACATAATTGCAGTACCAGTATAGCCCTGCAGGGGCAGTCTTGCGTTTTATTTCGACTCCAGAAGGGAAATAAATATTGTTAATGTCATTCATGGGAGCTCAAATGTATAAAGAAATGGACAGAGCTTTGTAATTTGTGATCACTATAAAGCTAAGATCTTAATTTCTGATGAACAAAACACAATAACATCACATCTTTTTCTCACTTATAATCCAGGAAGCACAATAGGCGGTGCATGTTACAACAGAACAGACTCTCTATGCTTCCTTTAAGGTATTTCTGCATTATTTGTGTTAGGTTTCAAATTTCTTATATCCAGGAAATATATAAAAAAAAAATGCTGAGATAGAAATATTTTTTTTATGGGAAGGTGTTTGAATTGTCAAAGATTCCCTACTAAAAAAAAACAGAAAAGACCAGCATAAGCTGGTTCCTGGTTTCAGCTGGTTTAAGGTGGCAGTAGCTGGTCTAAGCTGGTCTTCCAACTAGATCAGCTTAAAAAATGACCAAAACACATTAAAACCAGCTTGCTACACCAACAATACCTGCTAAAACCAAGCTGGGAGACCGGCTAAAACCAGCTCACCAGCTTGTGCTGGTCTTAGCTGGATTTTTCAGTATATGAGGGTCCCCTAGCTAACCCCCCCCCCAGGCCAACACGAGAACTTTAAATTTATGTAGGCGTAGTATTTTAATTTTAAAAACCAGAGAACTCAATGCTTATAGGAGGCCCTGGACCACCCCAGCCCACCCCCCACTCAATTCGAAAACTGGACACCCAACATGAAAAGTCTGCCATCATTTACTTACCTTGTGTCATTACAAATCCTTAGCTGCATAATGTTTTTACATAAACATAAAACTACATGAAAACGTGTGTCTAGTCTGCTTCTGACTCCAGATTTGAGCTTCAGTGAGATTTATTATATTATATATTATATGTGCATCTAGCTCAGTCCACAACCAACGGCTCAGTCCACAGCTCACCCCTCCCTTTCGAAATGCATAGAGAAGCTACGGTAGCCGCCACAGGACAAATACTACGAGACAACGACATCCAAATAACCACACTTGACCACTTGACTACTTACATGACGTATTAGGCTACCTGTGTTTGGCCCAAGTGTTTTAGTGGGCGTGAAGATCCCAAGCTTGCATATTGAATTGTTCACCCTATTGGACACACTTAGCAAGTGTAAAAATGTCAATCCAGGTAGCAGCAATTTGCACCAAAACGTATTCGTTTTTAAATTAGGCTAAATATATATTTTACAGTTTTCTTTAAATAACATGAACACATAATCACTCTGAAATGAACATTTGTTGAACTGAAAGAATCTAAAGAAGACATTATCTGAAACTTTTATAAGCAGAATTATTTGCACTGTAAAAAAACTCTATATTTTGTGCATGCCGTTTTATTAAAGTTTATTGTTTATTTAGCAGTCCCTGAATAAATGACACAATGTTGTTTCTCATTATGTGATAAAAGCAGTTGCAGATATTTTACAAAATACATGCTGGCACCAATGAAATGTCCAACACTTTTTGTTTTATTACCAACATAATATGTAATAGCCATTTATTAACTTACAATTAAAAGTTTCTGCAAAATCTCGCGAGGTTTGGGCAAAAGTCTCACGATTTACATCCAGAACATGATGCATGATGGGATACGCTTGGCCTTGAATACAGCATTAAAGCGGTATTCAAGATACTGTTTGTTAGGGCACTGCACTTTGCCAGTTCTAAGACATGGAACAGTCTTGCGCACTTACTTCCTGTCATGTGCATGCACTCTCGAGTGGCCAAGACCTCAAGTGTGGTATTTGGAAGCAGCTAATGTAGTTACAAAACACACTCTATAGAGTTTGTCCATTTAGGGCTACTGTAAAAACACGGCGGTGCGACATTGCCTTATTCTAAGGTAATAAAACAATACAGTTCATTTTGTAGGGTCTTTATACACCACTGTTTATGTATATTAAATTGCATTTCTGTCAAAAGATCCTTCTAAAAGTCCCACATTGTACCTTTAAAATTGGGCATCTGTGTGAAATACAGTATTTTTGTTTGATAAGACCTGCATAACTAAACATTTCATATTTTATTTTCGAATGAAAATGATATCAGAATTTTTATATTGGTTGAAATTACAACAACAAAGCTATTGTCAGTAAAATGATGATTGAGAAACAGAGTTTACTATGTGACCATATACGTTTCAGTATGAAATCTATAAAAATAAAGTCAAAAGACTTCAATGTTTCAGAAGAGAAAACCTTGTTTGAATTAAACATTCTGCCATAATGCCAACCATCACACTGATTACAAGTTAATGAACTGTACACAACTTTGCTGTGTTTTCATTGTTCTTTCTTCGATTATCATGGGACTTATTTTGACATGTGTTGTAGTGCGATTAAATTCTATAGCTCTTGTGAGAGAAAATTGAGTCTTACTGTAAAAAGAATAGCTTGACCCAAAGCAATGATGATTTTTGGAAACATAATTAAGAAAATCAGTCACATTATATTATAGTTTGTTTACAGTTAAGTGCATTCGCTCTGAACATTTATTGGCATGTACATCCAGAACAGTTGATTAAATCAGCCGAGGTTATAAGATCTCGCTCTTTGAAGCTCTCAGATGAATTCGAAGATCGCAAGCCAAACATTATTAGAACCCCCATCTGGCATTAGTTCCTCTCTACTTAAGGTGCACAAAGGTGCATTGATTTGGTTAATTCCAGCCGTTTATAAAGAAAAGATTATTTGCTCTAGACTCAGCTGCTTAGGACTGTGTGGTCCTTTAACAGCACACTCCTTTCTCCTCCTCTCAGGTGAGCAAACCTGCTGTCTGCTCACACAGGTGTCTACCGTGGAAAGGTCAGGGGACAGAGGACAAGCACTCGAGGTGACCCACACATTCAGTGAATGAATTAAACGAAGACCATTATAATTTTTAATGCTCCTTTTCAAATAAAATCACAAGTCAGTGTAATCTGTTAAGCTGTAAAGATGTAAAACAGGTGCTTACATGAAGAATAATGAATGAGAGAATCTTAACAGTTGTGTGGTGGTGTGTGTTATAAGTCTCTATGGAAGATGAACAAATGGCGAGAGCATGAAAAGCTATGCTTATGTATCTTTATCCAAATAAAAAACGACAAACACAGAGCATTATTGTATTAATACAAAAGTATTAAATTGACACCATTTGTATACTTTGGTCTTTAAAAAAAGAAAATTAGCATTTTTTAATTAATCATGCATTTATGTTGACTATATAGTGTACTGAAAGCAATAAATGAAGAAGACAAGAAGACATGAGATGCATAGCTTTAAATGCTAAGAAGACAAGGTGCAAGTTGTTAGAACTGTTTAACATTGCAATCCGTTTAAAAGGGAAATGTGCAGTTACTGACAGAGACATATTGTTCCTGTGCGAGTTTTGCCTGTTGATGGATTGTACTTAAGCAAAATTAAGTTGGTCTATTAGGGGTGTGTGACTGAATGGAGGTTGTAAGTTGATGTGCGTGCCCTTAAGGGAAGTGTCATTTTCTGGATCCGAACAATGGTGGTGTAACATTGCATTGTAACATTAGCGAGAGGATGTGCCGGCGGCATACACTGTAAACCTATACACCCTAAACTCTTCGGGAGAATCACAGAGGGCTCATTTCAGTCCATCCGACTAGGCCAAAAATACATGTTTTGTGTGCTCATGCATTAGTGTATATGGCTATGATTGCAACAACGTCTGTGATTTAATTGAACGTTTCAGGGCACATTGTAATTGAGAACAGATCACTTAACCTGTGAGAACTTTGCTTGTGCATGTTTATCTCTCAAAACACTCTTTATTTTTAACTTATAAGTCTAATGTGTATTTATGTCTATGTGTTTCGTTTATTTGTGTATAATATTTATAAGGTTTATCACCTCCCTGCCACAAAGGCATGCATGTTTCTAAGGAATTAAGTATCAGAATTGATTTGGGAATGTGAAAACCTCAGACCAACCGTACGTGAAACCAGCAGACATTTTATTTGTCTTAAATACACAGACTAACACAACTACGAACCATGAAGCAAACAATGCAAATATATTTGCATTAACATTCCCCTTTTGGGTAAAAAATGTAAATGAGTGGTAAACGTATAGACACCATTTCAAACACGTAAAAAAATAGTCTTTTAGGTTAATAATAGCAATACCAATCATATGAACCATATGATAATGTGTGAATTTATAATTGCTTATGTCAGTGGTTCTTAAACTGGGGGCCGCGAGATGGTGCCAGGGGGGCCCCAGTTTTATGAGATTTTATAAAATACATTAATTTATCATGAATTATGTGTAATTAAAACAAAAAAATATAAGGCTAACCAACAGCACTACTTTGAATCATTTTATATGTTTTGTTTCATAAAAATGTTACATTTTAGCACAAATTTGTCATACATTTTCTTTGGGGGGGCCGCGAAGAAATGCACTGGACACAAGGGGGGCCGCACGCTGAAAAAGTTTGAGAACCACTGGCTTATGTAATATTATTATAATTATTTATATATACATTATATTATAATACTATATATTAATATATTTATTTATTTATAAAGCAATATTTATTATAGTGTTTGTTGGCATATTTCTATAAATCTGAACCCAGCAAGCAATTTTGAATTAAAAAGCAAAACTTGGGCTGTAAATGAAAATTAAATGTCTAATCGTGAAATAAAATAAATAAATGAAACCAAACACCTTGTAATCACTGCTGACTTTGCTTACATGATGAAATATCATATCTTGTTTTTGGCAAACCAAGATCAAACCAAATTCAAGTTTATTTTGGCTAGAAGTGGCTTACTCATAGCAGTGTTATATCCGGTCTACAGTTAAAGGAATATTACATTTTCTTAAAAGAAAAATCCAGATAATTTACTCACCACCATGTCATCCAAAATGTTGATGTCTTTCTTTGTTCAGTCCAGAAGAAATTATGTTTTTTGAAGAAAACATTGCAGAATTTTTCTAATTTTAATGGACTTTAATAGAACCCAACATTTAATACTTAACTCAATACTTAACAGTTTTTTTCAACGGAGTTTCAAAGGTCTATAAACAATCCCAAACGAGGCATAAGGGTCTTATCTAGCGAAACGATTGTCATTTTTGACAAGAAAAATAAAAAATATATACTTTTAAACCACAACTTTTCGTCAAGGTCCGGTCCAGCGCGACCTAACGTAAATGCGTAGTGACGTAGGGAGGTCACGTGTTAGATATATACAACGCACATTTGCGGACCATTTTAAACAATAAACTGCCACAAAGACATTAATTAGTATCAGTTGACATACAACAACGTAGGAACGGTCCTCTTTCAAGACGCTTGTAAACACTGGGGCGGAGTTTCGCGTTCGTCCTCTGTGACCTCTTGACGTCATGACGTATTGCGGTGACGTATAGTGGGTTCAGCTGGCGCATCACGACCGGATCTACACGACGAGAAGTTGTGCTATAAAAGTGTATATTTGTTTTTTTTTGATTGTCAAAAATGACAATCGTTTCGCTAGATAAGACCCTTATGCCTCGGTTGGGATTGTTTATAGTCCTTTGAAACTCCGTTGAAAAAAACAGTTAAGTGTTGAGTTAAGTATTAAATGTTGGGTTCTATTAAAGTCCAATAAAATTAGAAAAATTCTGCAATGTTTTCTTCAAAAAACATAATTTCTTCTCGACTGAACAAAGAAAGACATCAACATTTTGGATGACATGGTGGTGAGTAAATTATCTGGATTTTTCTTTTAAGAAAATGGACTAATCCTTTAACCTAGATATGGTTTTATAGTACAAAGAAACTGTGTGACAGTGAGCACAAATCAGCACACACATGGGCTCTCCTCATTCTAGTACAAGTACAACAGGGTGTCAAATCCTGCCATTGACCCAATGGGAAAGGTACAGGGTTGAAGTATCAATTGCAACCTAACTCTCTATTAACACTTCATCATTTGTGCACATTTAGGCCTATCAGCACGAGTTTAACAACCTTGTTTAGACATGGGAAACTTCAAACATACACGCAGACCTAATCTAACACGACGCTCTTTACTCTGACAAGATCCCTAAAACAGGACCCTGCTGTTGATTATCAAACCTCATGACAAAATTTGATGCAACTTGCGCATGTTGGCAAATCTGCCGGAATTTAAATGCCAGTTAAAGTGTCCCGATTGAAAGGTCAAGTTGGTCAGAAAAAAACTCATGTACAGGGTTCCCCAAAAGCCTCTGTCTGCTTATTCCTCGAATTGCTCCCATAACTTCACAGTTAAATGCGTTGACCCTCATTCAGCGTGGTGAAAGGGGTTTGCGATTGAGACAGCTGCCTCAGAACAGGTCAGATGACCCAGTCAACTGGACTGATTCCTAAGTTCCAATATCTGCTTTCAGTATCTGGCAAGCAGAAGACGAGTATGTAGTCAGAATGTTTTCCACATTGTAGCAAGTGTATGGTTTCACTTGAACGGTGGACGGTTACAAAATATTTACAGGACACTCTTTATAACCCCAGAACAAGCAGAAGAGAACAAACAAGAAGGCTACAGGGTTTATCTCTGAGTGGACAATAATCGCTGTAACAGGACCATTATTTTACGGGTAGAGCAAAATTTGTAGAGTTTGCTTAATTGAAAGACAGAGCGTATGGTATCAATTTGTTGATTTTGGGCCCTAAATGCTCTTTTGAAATATTAAACCTTTTTTAAAACAAACTTTGGATTTGTGGTTGCGGTACATGTTTCCTGTAATCACCGCTTGCAATGTATGCAAAAGATCTGCTACTATAATTCAATGGCATAATAAATGATGACAAACATTGTTACCTTATGTATTTTGAACAATTTTTACGAATTTGCCCCATGGGTTAGATTAAACCATTAAAATATGAGCTGTATGCTACAAAAATTTGTTGTAAAATTGTAGTCAGTGTTTGCTTTATTACCTTGTGAGCTTTTTGTTTTTTTATGCATTTTTTGCCAAATTTACCAAATTACTTCAAATAAATACTCTTAAAGGAAAACACCACTGTTTTTCAATATTTTACTATGTTCTTACCTCAACTTAGATTAATTAATACATACCTATGTTTTATCAATACGTGCAGTTTTAATCTTTATACAGCGCCTAACGATGTGTTAGCATTTAGCCTAGCCCCATTCATTCCTATGGCTCCAAAAAGGGATGAATTTATAAGCCACCAAACACTTTCATGTTTTCCCTATTTAAAGACTGTTACATGAGTAGTTACACGAGTAAGTATGGTGGCACAAAATAAAACTTTTGTTTGGAGCCATAGGAATGAATGGGGCTAGGCTAAATGCTAATACATTCAAGAAGCTCTGTACAAAGATTAAAAGTGCACGCATTGAATAAAGATAGGTATGTATTAATTCATCTAAGTTGAGTTAAGAACATTGAAAAACGCTGGTGTTTTCCTTTAAGGGTATTTATTTGAAGTAATTTGGTAATAAGGCAAGCATGCTAGGGAATCTATTTAAAGGCAAAAAATGCATTGAAAAACTAAAAGCTTACAGGTAATAAAGCATACACTGACAAACAATTTTATCTGTAATTAATATGCGTTCACCCCCTTTTGTGGTAATATTCAAAGTCACTGTCTATGTCTTTATAAACTTTGCACATAAACTTTGTTGTATGTCATTTTTGGCCAAGCTCCCTTAAATTCTTCTCAAAGCTGAGCTTCAGTTTTAACTCCAAACACACAAATGCAACATGCAAACAAAAACGTCAATGCATCTTTATACAATATTTGAAAAAAAAAGAAAAAACTTTTGAAATTGTTCAAAGTTTGACTTTTGCTTTTGGTCACTATTGCATAAAAAAACTATTCACACATATAAACCTAACACAAATAAACATTTACAGAAAGCATTAAATGCTAAGCCCATTTTACTGTTCTGGAAAATGTACAATGCTCACTCTGTACTACACATATGGACACATTCCTCAAATGTATAAGAAACATTAGGGGAGTTTGTCATTTCCTGACCAGGCCACTCATCTGCTAAGCCATACCCAATAAAACACTTGGGAATGCAGATGATCAGCTGTTAATAAAGTCTGTGACAAAGTTAGATTTATATGTCACAGGTGTCTGACACATTACACATCGTAACGTTGGTACTGGATTAGCAAATATGTTTACACGGATGATTATACCGTAGAGAAATAATTATAGAAACAAATTTTGGATGATACATTAAATAGAGTTACTTATTGGATACATTTTTTAATATATACATTTATGACAAGATAATATGAAATCAGTCAAAAAGCAGTACAAAAATGCAAGCCAGAAAGATAGAGAGACCAGTGAAGAAAGAAAGAGAGAGAGAGAATGAAAGATAGTGCTTTGATTACAGTCTGAGAAGCATGTTCCTGCCCAGACACTGGTGGTGTCACTTCCCTATGCATGAACATTTAATCCCTCTGCCTGCCTGGAGGACACAGGGCTGAAACCTGATCACCCAAGGGGCCAGGAGGACAAGAGAAGGAGAGAGAGAGAGAGAGATAGAGAGAAAGAGAGAGAGAGAGAGAGAGAGAGAGAGAGAGAAACAAGCACTGACATGATTTAGCATCTTAGATAATGCTGCAATACCCAGATTCAAAAGGGATGCTCATGGTAGTGTAACATGTTCTCATGCCATACAACATATCAATAGACGTGATCAAATAGCTGTTAAGTTGTTAGTTAGAGGAAGTGATCATCTATTACAAAATTGTCATCAATACGCTACTGTAACTTCCGTCTGCGTCAATGGCCAGACAATGATACTTTATATTATATGGACTGAAGGCCTTACTCTTCTTCTCCTGGTGTCCTCGCTCATGCAAACTTACACACACACACATGGCTGAGCGCAGCCTCTCCCGGCGCTATCAGGTTTCGCGTCCCTCCAGAGAGGGAAGGTGAGCCAGCTTCATTAATCATTTAGAGTGTGCGCTGTGAGTGGAGGACAGTGTGATTGCCGGGTGTTGGGTGTCTCATGGCCCCCTACACAACCGCCTTGATTTGAATAAAGAAAGACTCAGGCCACTGCATGGTCAGCAACAGGCCTCCAGGAAAAATGAACGTTTTGCTGGCCGCGTTTGCAGATTAGCAGACCTCTACCTCACTTATAGCCCACGAAACATTAGACAGGTGCAGGTGTGTGCAGAGAAGTGCTTGGATTGCCTGTTCCTCCTCTCCTGGTGCAGGTGGTGATGTACATTTCCCAGAATACCAAATGCCACTGGGTGATTCTGGCGAAATTAGGCTTATGAGGTGTCATGAAACATTTTGATAAAAAAAGTACATCAAAATAAGAAGCAAACAGTTACAAACATCTCTTCATGTACTGTTTTGCACATGATTCCAAATGACATACAAACCAATTTTGTGTTTTTTCCACATTTAAGGGAAAAATTTTCATTACCGCAACTTGTCCATGACTGGATTTGGGTTCTTTGACATGGAAAATTTATAATTAAAAAATCTAAAAAATAAAAAGCTTCAGTGCATGTTATACTTTAAACATGTACAGTAAAGAAACATGTGGTATTTGGTGATCATTGGTAAATGTAGAGACAATAATAAGGAATATAAATGTGTCCAAGAAAAATGTTCTCATCCTCCGCAACAATTTTCAATCATTGTTTAAGCCCTCAAGGAACTAACAAACTTCTTATTTTTTCTCTCCAGATAAAAATTGAAATTTTGTTTTTCATAGTACCTAGACAACTATTTAGTTCTCATTACCGAAACATGAATTTGTAAATGCATATATTTAATGTAATATCATGTTGCGCCGGTAATGATAATTTTTTATAATGATAATCTAAAAAATTTTAATAATTTTATAGGAAATATGTTTTAAATCCTCTAAAAGTAATGGTTATAGTAAGTTCAGACCTTAATCTTATATGTGCAAAAAAAAGGCTTCAAAGGCTTTTTAAAAATTCTGATGCTGGACACGGATTTTGTGAGAATGGACCCTGGATTTCGTGAGAATCACCCCACTGTGCAAATTGCTTTTAGCAGTCGTAACACATCGTAAATCATTTAACAGTTTTGGTGAAGACTTTGTATTAAAAACATTTATTAACGCAATTTTAGTTGTCACCTTTTTAAAAGGTCCCAATATGTACCATTTTGGTACAGATATGTACCTTTGAGGTAATAGTATGCACCTTTTAGGTACAAAAGTGTACTTGTCAAAAGGTACCACCCCAATGACAACTTTTGTACCTTTTTGTATCTTTTTCTGAGAGAGCCTATTGGTCAACCATCATTGCAAAAAGTAATTTTGAAGAAAAATTGTCCATCAGTGCTTGGTATAGTCTTAGTTTGGGAGTGAGTGTATAGATTTTAGGAGACACTTTTCTCCATCATCTCTTCATCCACAGCTCACTCTTCCATCATCAAGGTCAAAGGCTGAAGCTCCAGACAGCAGCCAAGCTTGGCTCACCGTCTCTGACGCAGGGTTTAGAATGACACAGCAAAGCTAGCGTGAAGCTGAATAAAGAATGGGTTTCAAAATGGACTCGAACTGACTCCCTCTGTTCATCTACTCACCAAACCTCCACTGTCAACCCTCTGCGCTACTGGTGTGGCTACCCTCAGGAGGTCTCAGACTGGCTAAAGTCCGCTCAGACACCTCCTCCCCTTCCTTGGTAAATGATCCTAGCCATGTATAATCAATCAGGTCCTTTTACTGAAAACTCAACCCTTTACGTCTGTGTGTGTGGTTTTGTATGCGCATGAGATAATGTGAGAGCATGTGTGTTGGCAGGCTATAGAGACGGGTGTGGACTTTTAACAAAAACACAAGCAAAATATGTAACACTATATCACACAATGCAAACATGCCTAATATGCAATGCAAATCTGAAGGTACTTTAGGGAAACAGATGACCACAAATTCTGAACATTGCGGTAATAATGTTTTTAGTTTCTACTTTAGAGCTACTTATATAGTTGAATTAGTTGATTATTAAAGAATTGCACAAACATACGAGGTACAGTAGGCTGGTTCCTCTTTAGACTTTTTTAATATACAAAAACTTAAACAGCATTTCAATATTTTAAACCTATTAATGCAATAAAATGCTTAAATGCCACATTTAAAGGAAAAAAAATCTATAAAGTATAGTTTGGTCAAGTTAAATAAAACTTTGCTTATATTAGATCTAAACAAAATTAAATGATCTTTGTGAGAGCTAGCAATATATTAAGTCTCCATAAAACGAATTTGCTAAATCCCTCTGGAACCAAATGCTAGAATTACAATGTCCATATGAAAAAGTACGCTGGAGTCGCATTACATTTCAAAATAACTCTTCAGATACACTACACCAGAGACTTCTCGACACTAACATCAATCCAGCAAACTTCAAGTGCCCACCATCCATCATTTCTAAAATGATCAACCTTAGCCATATGCAAATGCTTTTCTCTTTTTCCCGTTACTCTTATTTTCAACATTTTGATAATAATAATAATCATAATAATACTAATAATAATTCTAAATAAATCCAAATCTAGGACCTTAGTAATAAATACATCCCTTCTAAGTTAGGGTCTGTCAAGTTAAATGTTCTTAATGTAAAATCACAATGGTTACTAAAATAGAAATTTAAATGTAAGTTTTGTAAAAAAAAAAAAAGAAGCCTGTAATAAAGTTAGTTTTATTCGTATTTGGAAATTCCATCTAGTGTTTTTTTTAGACTATTTTCATGAAAAACTGGATTTTTTTGTAATAATAGCTTTAAATAACAAATAATAACGAACACAATGGTCTGTTAGCGATCGGTCCCCCCGTGTTTTACGAATATAATAAGAGCGGCGTCTGTTTTTGGATATCATGCTGTAAGTGTGTTGCGCGCACTCCTTCCCCCGCGGTGCGTGACATCCAAGTGTCAGTAAGTATATGTGAAAGAGGCAGGGTCAGTTTCTGCTACACAACTTCTCTCTACACTTGCCCATGAGGATGCGCTAATCGCCCTTACACACTGTAAGAGATATGATAACCAGAGGGCGGGCTGGTAGCTGAGAACAGTCGAGGAAAGACTATTGTACACGACGACAAGACTGAAATGATTAACGCCTCGCGATAGTGCACTTGTAATTGACAAAGCAAAAGACGGAATTAAACAATTAATTTGCATTTTTCGAAAACTTTTTTATTGTTTTTTTTAATATAGTTTTTCTTTGCATGGACTCATTTAAATATTTTTTATGGAAAATGTACATCAAGTTCTAATATTGGTGGAAAGTTTTTCATAGTGTCTCCACAGTGGATATCGCCTCACAGCAGCTGAGTGGGTAAAATACTTACAGGAGATAAGTTAAATTATTGCCCTCAACTATGTCCATGCCTCCAAGCTTTGGATTTACCCAAGAGCAGGTTGCCTGTGTCTGCGAGGTCCTTCAGCAAGGTGGGAGTATTGAACGTCTCGGACGCTTTCTGTGGTCCTTGCCCGCTTGCGATCACCTCCATAAAAACGAGAGTGTACTGAAAGCCAAAGCCGTGGTAGCCTTTCACCGAGGAAACTTCAGGGAGCTTTACAAAGTATTAGAGAGCCACCAGTTTTCACCGCACAACCACCCCAAACTACAACAACTTTGGTTGAAAGCGCACTACGTTGAAGCGGAGAAATTGCGCGGTCGTCCTCTAGGCGCGGTGGGAAAATACCGCGTCCGCAGAAAGTTCCCTCTTCCTCGCACAATCTGGGATGGAGAGGAGACAAGTTACTGTTTTAAGGAAAAGAGCCGGTGTGTGCTAAAAGAGTGGTATACTCACAACCCGTACCCTTCCCCGAGGGAGAAGAGAGAACTGGCCGAGGCCACGGGCCTCACCACGACGCAGGTCAGCAACTGGTTCAAGAACAGGAGACAGAGGGACCGGGCAGCGGAGGCAAAAGAAAGGTAGGTAGAAATAAATTTTGTGAAACATACTTTTAAACCCGCTTTATTTCAGGAAAAATAAAGTAGTATTTTTTTTAACCGTGGTCTTGTAAGAAATGTAAAACTGTTCACATTCAAGATTAATGAATGTTGAAAACAACCAATGCGTCTTATTATTATGCAATTTGAATCGGATTTAATACATAACATTATAAACACTGCTGTATAGCTTATTTTATGAATGACGTGCTTAATTTAGTTTTGTTTTGTCCAGTTATATGAAGCCAAACATTCTTTGAACACACAAATAAAAAATACATTTAAATTTTGCGTAACCTTACCTAATTGTTTTAATTGCTTTATTAATTGCTGAAAGTGACTACGGGATGTGATGAAGTAAGACTGGCTTCTGATAAAAAATACGTATTATTAGCCTATTCTAGATATATAATACAGTTTAGATAAAAATATTGGTTAAATACATTTTACATTGTATTGATATGGCATTAATATCTTGCATGTTAAAATTAAAGACCTCCAATGACCCCTTAACGATTTTGTATTTGACACATTTGGATATGCACGATTCAGTTGTTTTTATGTGCAAAAGCAAACGGTGGTTGTTTTTGTTGGCTCCCCAATAATTTGAATAATCTCCTCCAACAGGGAAAACGAGGGCGCAAATCCAAACGGCCACAACTCATTGACCTCTCACGTGAACGAAAATAAATCTCTATGTGAAAGTTCAGAGGACGACAAATCTCCCTCTGCGACCCCAGATCACACTTCTATGAGTCCTGCCCTCCTCATGCCCTCCAGTTCAGGTCTGCCACCCCTGCACAGCTTTGCTCCTCCGCCGGGCCCAAGCGGCTGCATCATCCCCGTCAGCAGCTCTGAAAGTCACCATCACTTCTCCATGCACGACGGCCTTCTCAACCCCATGACGGCCAGCCTGGTGGAACTTGGATCATAAGAAACAACTTATATGATCTTTGACTTTTTCCTCAATAAATGGCTTCGTTAATATATTCAAGACATTTTATTAGTCGAGCTTAAAGGACATTAGAAAACAAAATACCCAAACTATCAGAAGACGGCAACGTGCAAGTTTACCTATACCTGAAGAACAATGTTTCCATCAGAAATTACTGTAACAATTTAATATAACCAAGGAATAGTTTTTGATATGTGCAGCTATAAAATAATCTAATAAAATATATTTAAAAAAAGTCGAAATGTGTTGTCTTTTTTGGAAAGAAAAATGTGTGCGCGTCTTTAACGCAGAGCTTTGTTTTAATATTATTAGGAGAAAATGTCAGAAGGTTACTGCTGTATAATGCGGCAAAGTAGCCTATAAAATACCATACATATATTTAATAGATGAGTTTGTGAGCGTGATCACGAGATTTTCAACTGAATTATATAGCCTACACACCAATACATTGTCAAAAAAGTACAAAAGCTGTCACTAGGACGTTCCCTTTAAAAAGAGACATGTGGTACTCATACCATTTAAGTACGTTTAGAAAGGGTACCGCCCCACTTTTACACATTTTTTTTTTTGCAGAATTATCTGTCTTTTATATGTTTTATGTATTCATTAATGGCTGCATAATTCATATAGCCTACTTCACATCAAGAATATTAATATCACGTTGCAGAAGCGAAAAACTACAGGTGAATAAAAAAAATATATAGGCTGATATCAGCTATCCATTTTAGCTGCTCTTTTGTTAGCTATAAATATTGTGTCTTTAATAATCTATATCACTCTAACAATATACGTTTAATTTATTCATTGCCTGAACTGGAATAAATCTGAATATAGCCTAATTATTATAATATTGAGAAACGCAATACGCAATAATGAAAACCGGGTCTATGTTCACAAAATGTTCACATATAGGACTGTCGATCCTTTTTCCAAAAGTATATAGTGTTAAATTGTAATAATTGTGAAATGTAATTAACTTTTAACATCACATTTTACCATGTTTTTTCTTGGGACTGCAATCATGAGCCAATAGTGCCTCCTACTGATGATGTTAAGGAGTACACGCTGAAAAATACCCCTGGTTGAGGTAAAAATTGGACCAAACTAAAATACACGAATGGTGGGTTGTTGTTACATAATAATGTTTCAGTATTTGGGCTGAAACAACCCAACATAAGTTTAGTTATAACCAAGTGGTGTTATAAATTGGTTTTGTCCATAATTTACCCAACCATGTGTTAAAATAACCCCCTGAGTCTACTTCCCATTAAATACATGTTATGACTTGCTCAAACCTAATACATTTACGATTCTTTGCCATACATGCAGCTTTAACTTTTATGTAAATAAATGATTAAACTTCTATTAAGTAAAGGTATTTGCTTTTGTTCACATGCAAGACCAACAGCTTTTACTTGTGACATTAATAACAAACTTTTAATTTATTTTAATCAATAATACAATTTTATCAAAACTGCATAATATTATATATACAAAATATTAATATAATAATTTAAAGGGAAAGTTACATTAATTAAATCTTAATAATTAGACCTAGAATGACTTATCTGGGCGAACATAGATTTGGTACAAAAACAGTGTAAGCATGATTAGCGTATAATAGAGTAAAATTCAGAAGAGGGGAAAACATTAACAACTGTCTGCCATTTTTTCTTTAATAGGTTTTACCTTTCCAATTGTGTTACACTGCCCCATCATCCTTTTAGGAGGTAGCATCTACAAAGCTTTTAATTGATGAAAGCCCATCCATAATGCACTATAGCTTATAGTAAACACATAGCCTACTTGAAAACTTAACCTTGTACATATTTATGTTGGTAATTAGGGTGAATATTTAAGAAACTAACATGAAATATTTCATATCAAGGTAAGAAACTCAAGTATTTAAAACGTTACGCAAAACAAATTTTAATACCAATATGGTTAGTGTTTTTCGTGGCCTATTTATGACAGCTTTTTCAAATGCTCGGTGATACGCTTTTTAAGGAACCAAACAACAAATTCATGGATTAACAGAAGTTTCACTCAGATTGTCGTATCTAATATTGGCCACATGATGGCGACACAAGCACATGAATAAGATAAAAATGGGCAGTGTTCCTTTCAAACAATTTTTGACATCTCTTTTGATTTGCACATATAGTAAATGTTGCCCTTAATGTTTCATTGTCAGTTTACAGTGATGTGGTCTTATTTGTGTTATTTAACTGTTTTAATTGCTTGAATATTTTTGTAGCTCAATTGGTAACGCATTGCAATGCAAATGTCGGAAATGTCATGGGTTCGACCCCGGAAAGGCACGCACGCGCAAGGCTGCAGCCTCCGGGGGTCGCGTGTGCAGGCTGCACACGTCATCAAGCCTGGTTTAAGTTTACATCTGCAAGTCATACGCATATTACAACAATTTACGATTAACTAAGAATAATAGTCAACTTTATAATTTACAATTTACTAAAAAAAAAGACAGCTACTCGCTTAGAAAATGAATAGCACACGTAAATGCCCTGTCGCTGTCTAAATGCAGGAAAATGTAAATATAAAAATGAATGTGTAAAGAAAGAATGTCAGCCGCGTAAGCGTGTAATATAGCACGTGTGCATGTAACAGTGACGTCAGGAAACACTGTGTTACTTTTATTAAGGCTAAAATTAAAATAAGCAATAAATAAATAAGTTATTCTTAATTTATTAATTAAATCACTTAATTTAAGTGATTATAATGTAATTCAATGCTTCCAAAGTCTAATACTGCAATCAAATTGTCCCGAAGCCGACCAGCTACTGTAGACCATGATCCCATCTGTCAACTGAACTGAAGTTCAAAGATTGGGACAGAAGTTCGCTCAACTTATTTGTATTAAATCGAAAACATTTTGCGAGATCGTGAGAATGGTAGATCAGACTAAGCTGTAACAATTGACAACATGGCGAGCTAGCCAGTATGCACCCCAGCAGCGACATACAGTAAGCCATATTGGCCTTATAGGTCTTTGGATTGCATTGACATATCCAAACACTTGTTGGTTTAAGTTTATACTCATTTGTAACTTTGCCTTAAACTGGTTATCTAGTTGCACGCCATTGTACAAACACAAGGTGAGGTGCGCTGTTTTATTGCGCGGCTCCAAATAGCACAATGAATCCAGGTCAAGGGGATCTGCCGCATGAATAAACACGAATAAAAAGTTGTGCTTAGTCAAATCAAAAGGGAGAAGAGGGAAAAGAAATCCTCTCACAGTAACTCCACACACACTCTCTCTCTCGTATGGAATGTTAATAGAAAAACTCAAAACAAACCATTCCCATGTCACTTATGTTGGGTAAGAGAAAGAAAATATATTGATATTAGGTCATTGCATTATTAAATAGATAAATGTTTGAAGGCTGGAAAAATGCGTTAATTAAACAATGTGAAATTAACAGCGCGGCATTAGTTAACTTGTAATACGCGCGGCGGGTGCTTATGCAGGTGCACAAAAAATATGTAACCTGCTCAATTGAGACTCAATTTGGAATAAAATGTATTATATTTTCGGTATCTTAGTGTTTATTTCAGTGTTTATTTCACAGTTTGTATACATTTATTTTTGTGTTTAATGTGTGTGTTTGATTATTTGTTGTAAGTTTTTTTTCTGGTGCTGTAAAAAAAGGTTTTATATTTGATTTTATATATATATATATATATATATATATATATATATATATATATATATACATATAGATATAGATAAACAAAATTATTAGGCTATTCTTCGTGTTTCTAAAAAAAATGTGATTCTTAGTTTTCCAATTTCCCTTTGTTATTTATTTATTCATTAATATTTTTTTCATTGATATTATTTTTAATACTACCTTTTGGTTGGATGTCTAACTGAAGGCTTCATAAAACAAAATCTAGTGCTACAAAAAATTTTTTTTTTTGTAGGGCGTCCCGTTGTTTTGCAAAAACTTAATTGCAAATTCAAATTTCTCTGTTTAAAGTAAAGAGTAAAAAAAAGGATATGACAAGCAATTTGGGCAAATAAAATATTTAACTGACAGGACTAAAACTATAATCCATTTTCTATAATTAGATTTTATGTATTCTTTACTATCGAATAATTTCATGCAGTCTCCGCCTTTCCACTAAGGTAATATTCAGAGAGAAAAATAAGAGGACTAGTTACAGACTCCTGAAGAACTCAAATGAAAGCTAAAGAAAAATGACACAGACGGAAAGTAAAACTGTACGTAATTTTCTGTATTTTCTTAACAGAACCCGTCACAGTGTTAACTCACTTAATAACCAAATAATACACTGATAGTCATTATATTAAATTATATTTATTTGCATAAAAGTGACCCATAACACTGTGTTTTCAGCGCCAATAACCCATTTACAGTATAAAAACGAGCAGAATGAATAGACATTTAAAATCTCCAAGCACTTAACAGACAATTACACACAATTTATGGACACAACATAAAGAAATTTGTAGGAAAGAGATTGGCTTAATTGCGATATAATACAAGCATATCTAGACAAGCCTAGATTTAAGGAAAACTTCAGATCAGACATGGACAATTCAATATAAATCTCGAGATAAAATTAGTATGAACATCTGCTGTCAAGTAAACGACGGGGGGAATAAAGGTGCTTTTGATTGTCTGATAAACACAAAATAACAAATATGCCTCTCCAGGTTCACTGAATTAATTGGAAACGTCAAGGAGTTATACTCTCTCAGAATCCACTTCATAAATGCCTAATAAAAATGTAATATATTCACAAACGAACATGCAAAATGGTCGTGTAGGCATTGGAAATGAAAGGGCGTCAGTCCGTATAGAAGCGCTGGAAAAACAGCATGCTTTTCTCCTTTTGTTGGACATAATGTGGCAAAATGGCCGGCCTCTTGTTGCCCATTTTTTTCACAAGTTCATTTATCTCTGGGCAAAATGTTCATTTTTGTCTGACGGTGTATCATACGTCGAAATCAGAATCACTGTCTGTAACTGAGAGAATGGTACCGACATCGCCTCGTTCATTCATACTGGAGACACTGGTAGTTGGGCTGGCTGCGGCGCACGGGGATTCAGCCGAGCTGTGCGGTGTGCACCCGGATTCTGACACGGAGCGCAGGCCGCTCTGACCCAGTCCGTGATGCTGAAGCCTAAAATAGAGAAATGTTTAGGTTAAAATATATTTTTTCTATACAGTATTAAAATATAGCTACATCACATACATTTACTCATTAAACGAAGGGTCACAAAGATCATATATGTATATTGTACTGTTTCTACTACTGAATTTGCTCAAATAAGGAGAGAAGACCGCATTAAAAAAGGCAAAAGGGACTTAGTTTAATTTTGTTTTAAAAGCAGAACTGTTCTCCTGAGCTATAGATTATTAATATTTTATACCGTTAATTTTGTTTAAATTTGGTTAATTTATTTTGGATTTGAAGATAACTATGCGGTACTATGTGTATGTCCTCTGTCCAATTTTATTTTATTTCAGTATAATATCGCACATTGCTTCTCAGAAATGTATTTCAAAATAAGGTAAAAATGGCATTGTTTCTAAAATAAATTATAATATTAAAGTGACAAACTAATGGACAAATAAACATCCAGAAAAAGTTTTTTGATGCTGAATATGTTTTGCTAAATTTGTATATTTGACAGCAAACTAAACACTACAAAGTTAATAATAGAATTGACTTTTTCTAAAGATTTAAAATTTTAATCACAGGAAATAATAAATAGTTTAGCTACAAAAACCTAAACTGATTTATTTTTCTGGAATAAATAAAATGATAATATAAACATTATTTTCAAAAATCGAATTTAACCATATTTAGTGATTCAATGCCAGTATTTGTTCTTTAAAGTCGTTTATAATTTTTCGTATTTTTTACTAGTAGTATTTACACATATATACACCCTCAGTTTCAGTTAAAATCATTAAACTAACCTGTTTTTTGCAGCTGCTGCTCTGTCTCTTTGCCTTCGATTTTTAAACCAATTGCCCACTTGAGTGGGAGTCAGTCCAGTGGCTTGTGCCAATTCCCTTTTCTTGCTTGGATTGGGGTACGGATCCTGTAGGTACCACTCCCTCAACAAGCCGCGAGTTCGTTCCTTGAAACAGTGGGTCTTCTGTTCGCCATCCCAAATGGTCCGTGGCAAGGGGAACTTCTTGCGGACGCGGTATTTATCAACGGGCCCGAGAGGGCGACCGCGCAGCTTCTCGGCCTCTTGGTAGTGCGCTTCCAGCCACATCGCTTGGAGCTTCCCATGTGAGTCTTTGGTAAACTTGTGGGTTTCCAGGATGTGATATAATTCACGAAAACTTCCTGTGTGATAAGCGACCACCGCTCTGGCTCGTTGGATGGACTCGTGCTTGTTGATGGCATCGCAAGCTCCGGGTGCCACGGGTAAAGACCAAAGAAAACGTCCAAGTCTCTCGATGTCCCCGGTTTCTTCCAGCGTCTCGCACACGCTGGCCACCTGTTCCGCCGAGAAGTTTAGGGTGGGTAGCTGAAACATCGGTAAGTCCTCCGGAGACCTCGCTCTGGGAATGCTGCCCGCCAGAAGCAGAGGGCGATCCGCGAAATTGGGCAAAAAAAGATGCGAGGGATAAAGCTCTAAAGGGGATCGGAAAACCATGGAGTCGCTGCAGAGAGACACACGGATGGGGAAAGACGGCAAAACTAACGTGGTGTTTGTGCTTGAATCAGTGCACGAGTAATATCTACCCTTAATCAACTTCAAATGCAACGCAGAAACATCTTGTTTCGCTTTTCTATTGGTCTTCCTGGTGTCGTGCTGTGGTTGTCATGGCAGCCCTGCCAATCACTGTCAAGCATGCCCGTCATTAGAGAGTGCGCACTGCCCTACTGCACACTCGCTTCACGCGCACGGCTTTATCGTCGCTCCAATCAGAACAGGCCGCTCACTGCGGGATGTTTTCAAGCAAGCGAATGGTGCGCCAGTTCACTCGACGGTAGGAGGATTAATAGGTAGCATATTGCTTTATTACTGCGAACTTAATATTGCTGAAAGCGAATATAATGCTACCCTGCGTGGGTGTTAAAGATTGCGAGCTATTTAACAAATGCATTAACAAACGCTGGTTTAGTTATTTACTAAATATTTATAGCCTAAATAGATATAAGAGGTGAAAGACAATTATGCTTATTATAACAGGTGAACGATTAATTAGATTACAGTTGCCATTTCTTTTTTCATTGCGATGGCAAAGGCTGCCGCACTGGATATTTACGACTAAAAGAAAAAATACATTTTAAATACTAGTAAATGAATTTCAAGGAACATAGTTCATGGTAAAATTACACGGTTTGTAATAACAAGAAAAAAAACTGAAACCTCAAAGAATGTCTTTATTCGACATGCAATTGTTAAAATTATACTTTAACAATTCCTCACGCGATTGGCAAGGCTTATTCCGTGTAATTATTATTATTACTGTTATTTGCCTCCTTATCATTTTAAAAGGCAAGATAAAATGTCAATAGGAAACAAGATCGGCTTGTTAGGCTTGAGTGAAATAACATTCTTTCACAAGGCCCTTTGTTTGCACAAACCGTGTAATTAATGCCACAAACAAGTTAATTCACTTGGCCTAATTGTCTGTTTATCCTGGGGCTTAGCGCTTAATGGCTTTCTCTACAGTGGGTACACCACTACTGTCCAAGATTAAAGATTAATGTGTACAGTTAATGGCGATCATGTCGTCGGATTTATTATTTGTTATTAATTGGGTATTAACAAAAAATGCCGGAAGATAATATGCGGTATGAATTATTTGAATAAACTGCATTGCTCCAAGGCAAGATTTAAACATTATCTTATGTCGGCTACAGGTGTTGGCATAATAATAACCGCAAACAATAGCACTAATCTTGCTTCCCGTAGATAAGTAACGAGGCGGCTTTGTTCAACAGGATTAGTTAATTGTTTGAATAGCGTGTTCACCGCAAATATGAACCTTTATTTACACACGAACTGCGCGCATAAATAATGACAGCGAGCAGTTCAAGGAGGAGATTTTTTCACAAGAAACCTGGCAGGAATTTATTTTACAAAAAGAACAGCCTGTCTTAAATAAGTAACAAACTATGTATTGTGTAATTAAGTCGTGTAGCCTATATTGACATCATGCCAGTGAGATAAATATTTAAATCTTATATTAAACAATGATTTGCAATACATTTTACAATTTTCAAGTCAAAATATACGTATTGGAACAAATTATTTTGTTCAATACACTGACCTGTTCAAATCTATAATACGAACTGTTTTAGTGAACGTGATCTGAATTTACCAGATGACCTTGTATTGATAAGAGTCAATGGGACGGTCAAGGGGACGGCCAGATACATTAGACTTCGTTAGATTAGTGGAAAACTAAAACTTTAAATCCTCATTGGCCAACAGTCAAACTCACTCATTAAAGTTACAGATAACAGGATACAAAATTAATCTGCGATTACTTTAGCATTTCTGTCGCTGGAGAAGTCTTAATAATCCATTTGCTTAAGGCAGTTTATCAGAATGGGTTCGTTCACAAACAGTTTTAAATCAAAATTACATAATTAAAACCAAATCTTTAAATATAAAGTTATCACGAATAAAGCGAAAAGATGAATTGTATTCACCTTTATGCAACAAGTCGCCATTTACACAGAGTTTCCAGCTCTGTGGACGGGGAGGAGGCTGAGAGAGATTCAGTCATTCAAGCATAATTTGCAGACATTGCTTTTGCGTGCTGACCAATATATCAGCTGTACAAAATAACAAAACCTTTGAATTAATTTCATTTGTTATTATTTAAATAATTATTATGCACATATTTAAATTGCTGTTATTATTTCATATTATATAATTTTAGAATATGATATTAGCCCATATATGCATTATTTCTAAATATTATTGTAATCATTTAATTGTTATTACGAGTCTCTTTATAAATTAATTTAATTACATTTTCAATTAATCATAATATCAATTTCAATAAACCTTTAATTAATCTTTAATTAAATATGCTGCTAAAAATTATACATATTACAAGAACTGTTCATTTACAGGTAAGTGGTTATATTAAAACTAAAGTCAATTATAGGGGGATATCAAAATTGACAGTTATTTTCCGCCTAGCATATTTTAGATACCTCATACATATTTAATTAAAGACGAAGTGTGTTAATATTCTTCAACAGAGCAGATGTTGAGCCGTCTGAATGATGCTTGAGTGTGACTTGCTATGCCGGATATAAAGACATTACCTGAGCACCAAATTAATGATTTATATTGGACAGCTGTCTACAGCCACCAACCATATTCATCAGTCCGTATTTAAAATATTCATTGAATTTAATTATATCTGCCCTGCTAGCTTTCCCAGCCAATCCACTCTGATCTGCACTATTTGTCAGCACACGCTCATATGCGCATGCGCACGGGTATACCACAAAACGTTGTCACAAACGTAAAAGACATATACCGTCTGATTTTAAAGTCTGTAAAATATTGAATAAAGCTGTCTTTGTCAAAGCTTTCTAATAATAAAAGCTATTAATGCAACCCTCTCATCAAAAGATACGACTATGATAATCTTATATTATTTCAAAATGCCTGTCTGGCCTGAACATGCCTGGCTAGGCTGTTGCAAATATAAATTGTGACTGCCCACTTACAGAAACATAAGCTGTCTGAAGTGAGATTTTCCGCAACAGTGGCCTATAAACCAGCGTTTAACAATATTGTTATTGGGACAGGCTGCCTAATGGCACTGTTCAGTTTACTTTGATCCATGTGAGCAAGGTTCAGAGCATAATTTGTTTAGTAATGCTAATGGCGACATGACAGGTTGAAGGACTCACCGATTTTGTGTGCATCCGGATGTGTTTTTCATGCATTTAGCTGAAATCTGCCTTATAAATGGGTAAAGTAAATGCAATGAAATTTCCTTTTTATTTGCACCTGAAACTGAGGCTTCAGGCCTTATTGTTGCTCAGTCATGCTAAAGCCCGACTTGCCCTTGCTCTCCAATACAATTGCTCTCACCAATACACACAAAAACACACACACACACCAACACATGCATACTGTGTAGAAGAGGCAATCTAAGGGTAAACATCCACTTTGATATATGTAGATGGTTCATCAGGGTTGTGGAACGTAATTTCTTAACCAAATAGAAATATCTGCGTTATTAAAAATGTAATAAATAGGCCAGACTGTGTTTTCAAATTGCTTTGTACTCTTGGGCCTAAACTTAAAGTGCAGTTTATCATGAACAATGCTGAGCACCAGTTTTGGCAAATTTATTGGCCACTATTGGCAGTGGTAACTGTATAGCCCTTTATATTATTTAATTTATAGTGATATAGTTATCACATCACATGATTTTAATCTTGGGACAATTTAACACTTTATTTGTAAGTAAATATTATTTTATTTTATTAGTTATATTAATATTTACCAATGTCCATTACATAAGAAAAAAACTTTACAATTGGAATGTTTGGCAGTATTTTGCATTATTATTATTATTATTTTTTTTAAAACTGCTGGAGATAGGCTACTGATGTATGTTTTGCACTTCAGCACCTAGACATAAAAGTTTTATTTGATAATAATCAATCTATATACTAGGAAGACAGCATTAGAAGAATGTAAAATAATGTTTATTAAGAAAAGCGGGGTTTAAAATGTTACCAGAAAACCTGAAAAACCAATTTATCTATTTATTTTGTGAGATCTAGGTTTTAACTAAAATAGTCTGCTCTGAAACAGTTAACCATTTTTGAGAGTATGGACCTCTTCTCAATTTAAAATGGAAATGGAGCCAAGCATTTTTGTTGTTTTGGAGAAACGCAAGCCTCAGAGACTGAATAGCGACCGAACTGACTGACTCATTCAGGATTGAATTTGTGCTTAATGAAGCTATGGAAATGTTTTGAATAACATCAGAGAACTGTTAAGCGCTCAGAACTGTTGGACTGGTTTTAAATGTATCTTATGTTTGGGAATTTTCTGCAAATAAACATGGCTGACCACTAAACTGGCGAATAAATCTAACAATGGTGAATCTGTATGAGACTTAAAGGGTTAATGCCAATTTACGGTGGCAGCAGATGTCACGTTGCGCAAAGCATTAAATCTACGCACATCATGATTAAAGATGAGATGTTTACATGGTGACTCTAAAGGCAATAGGACAAAGAGCCTCCAGCTGTGAAACAAAGCAAAGCCAATGACGGTCACTGCTATCTCACCACTAAATATACAGTTAAGCGAATATTCACATGCTTCATTATAAATGCATTAAACATGCGCAGCTCAGTCAATAATGGTCTGTTGTGCTGGGACCGTATCAAGGTGAACTCATAAACCACTCCACAGGTGGAAACACAACACGCATACTAATACACAGAGATCGAGATGGGCAGAACACACAGACCTCCGCATTCACAATGACATTTTAACACAGTATGCCAAAATGTTAGATCCAACGGATTCAAGGTTAGGTCGACATCGTCTGTTTTTGTTCGCCAGTGGCAAAAAACAGCAATGAAGAGAAAAGCAACAAGGAATGTAATACATTTTCAATTCACCACAGACAGATTAGAGCTGTGCTTAGGTGTAACATACAAAATAAATGCTAAATATTGAATACCATCCCAATAGGTATTCAATGTTTGGCTCAGCCCCTCACTTCCACATACAAATGTCTTCCTAGCTCTCGATTAAGGCTTTTGCTTCTTGTAATCAAATGATGCACACATTCTTGACAGTATTTACCACAAGTGGTGCTGCTATACCACCGGCTCACTCTATGATTAATGCCTGTACTTGATGCTATGCAAGCTGATAAATGAACCCTTGTAAATAAAGGTCAGAATTGAGCCTGAATTCTCTACATCAAGAAAGAGACATGGAACTCTTGATATGGGCTCACAACCTAGCCTGACAAACCTACTCAAGGTTTAGCATCTGACTGTGTGTTCCTCGAAAAGCCTTGAGACTGGGGGCGGGCTCAGAGACGACATTAAGACTGCTAAGTCAGAGCAGGGAGGCCGGTGAAGTGCTGGGGGAAACCATAGCCTGGATCTACATGGAAATGCACTCTTCAGACAAGCTGATTCTGGAGAGTTGAGGACAAGCGGACCCCAATACCACAACCCCACTCTCAAACCCTGTCCCACGTCTCATGAAATAATGATTTGTCAGGCTCTGTCCCCATTCTGCTTCTGTCTTCTCTTCTAATTGGGAAAGACTTATAATGTGAAAACGTATAATGTCTTTAGTGAACATGAGTCACACTGCAGGACAGGACCGCAAATGTAAAGATTAAGCTCTATATTGTGTGTAGAAGTTAAATAATGTCTAAAATTATCTTAAAGTTTTAAACCTTGGGGTACACCATTGTTTATTTTTTAACTTAAAGGAATATTCTACTTTCATTAAAAAAATCAGATAATTTACTCACCCCGATGTCATTAAATGTTTTGTTGTGATGTTTGTGTGTTTTTTTGTTCAGTCGAAAAGAAATTACATTTTTTAAGAAAAAACATTCCAGGATTTTTTACCACATAGTGGACCTTTTAATACAGTTTAAAATTGCAGTTTCAATGCAGCTTCAAACGGCTTTAAACAATCCCAACCGAGGCATAAGGGTCTTATCTAGCAGAACGATTGTCATTTTCGCCAAAAAAAAGTACTTTTAAACCACAACTTTGCGGCGTGCGCTAGCCATGTCACACAGCAGCTTGACCTTAAGTATTAGTAATCTTGTCGAAAGGTCACACATTAAGTATGCGAAACTACCGCTCCAATGTTTACAAGTGAAAAAGAACCATTCCGAAGACAAACAATGTTTACAAAAAAGGTGCTGAAAGCATTCTTTAGATATGTTGGCACATATTGAAAAGATAGCATCTTGCAGTGGATGGAGATTTGTGGGATGCACATCCAGGGCACGAAGCTCCCGTTCCACCACATCCCAAAGATGCTCTATTGCGTTGAGATCTGGTGACTGTGGGGGCCATTTTAGTACAGTGAACTCATTGTCATGTTCAAGAAGCCAATTTGAAATGATTCGAGCTTTGTGACATGGTGCATTATCCTGCTGGAAGTAGCCATCAGAGTATGGGTACATGGTGTCATAAAGGGATGGACATGGTCAGAAACAATGCTCAGGTAGGCCGTAGCATTTAAATGATGCCCAATTAGCACTTAGGGGTCTAAAGTGTGCCAAGAAAACATTCCCCACACAATTACACCACCAGCCTGCACAGTGGTAACAAGGTATGATGGATCCATATTCTCATTCTGTTTAAGCCAAATTCTGACTCTACCATCTGAATGTCTCAACAGAAATAGAGTCCAGTCTTCAACTGTCCAATTTTGGTGAGCTCGTGCAAATTGTAGCCTCTCTTTCCTATTTGTAGTGGAGATGAGTGGTACCCGGTGGGTTCTTCTGCTGTTGTAGCCCATCCGCCTCATGGTTGTGCGTGCTGTGGCTTCACAAATGCTTTCCTGCATACCTCAGTTGTAACCATTTATCAGCTTGAATCAGTCGGCCCATTCTCCTCTGACCTCTAGCATCAACAAGGCATACTGAATGTTTTTCCTTTTCACACCATTCTTTGTAAACCCTAGAAATGGTTGTGCGTGAAAATCCCAGTAACTGAGCAGATTGTGAAATACTCAGAATACAAAACGTTGGTGCCTGTCTGGCACGGACAACCATGCCACCCGCCGGCTCTATTATTGCTTTATTATAGGTTTTAATTTCATTTTTAGTGGAAATCATATGGTTACCTCACCAAGTGCTGCTTTCTTACTCTTAATCTGTGGCAACTGAGCAGAAGTTCTGAACTTCATCTCCTTATGTAGTCTCGTCCAGTTAACACGGCATATGATAATCTTTTAGATTTGTCTCGGTGGGGTCACTGAGAACTAGTAGGAACAAAACTGAAGCATGCAGAGTCAGGACAAAAGGGGCCTGTGATATACACAGTGAAGATTTGGGGGATAGCCCCTCATCTTTATATACAGGCATGCTGTGTAGATCAATATGGAATATGGTAACATAATCATTATGGAGGATTATCTGCTTACCCAAACTGAGGCCCATGAATCAATCTCTTTTTTTCTATGATCTTCCAGTTTTAACATCCTTGGCTTCCACACCGAATCAGAAATGCAGTCATTAAAGATCAATTATGTAATGAGAGAAATACATTTTTTTTGTAATAACGCATGCAGTGACAGCATTGAGGTTAGCTTTGTTATAACAAAAACCCATTGGCTGATTTGTGACCTTGTCTGTAAAAACTAGGCTGAAGTTTCATAATCTAATTATACGATTAGGAGCATTACAGTTTTTCATTTATTTCACATTGATTTCAATGGTTGACATGGCTTAGTTAGTATTAAAGATATCAAGGTTAGAACAGAATGCTCTTTACAGTACGTAGGATGATATTATAGGTAGAAAACACAAAATCACAAAAATATGAATTTATCTACGTTTTTACAGACACAGTCACATTTATTACTTGATACAAGCTTATAAAGTTGAGTAGGAAGAAACTTAGCATTGTGATGTACATTACCCACAGGCCAACACCAGGACACAAGTGTCGTGCAGTTCTAGGTAAAGATCAAGCCAACAAAACGCAAAACCACATGCCACTTTGCATTTCTGGCAACACAAAAATGAGTTAAAAAAAGAACATGGTCTTAATCCAAAATCATATGCTGATCTACTCCTCTCCAAACGCTCTCCAAACTTTTCCATGTTTGCTTGAAGTCCTGTGAGATGCAAATACAGACATTATTACAGAACATAAGTGATTGTCTATCTTCAGTGAACAAAGCTTCTATCACAATCACTTTCTCAAAGGAGAAAATTGAACATTCTTATGTATGTTATAAAGAGGGAATCCGTTGACGCAACATAATTGTGGGAGAATTATTAAAATATTTTTAAAGTATGCTGGTCTTTCTACTTCAATATGTGGGATCGCTTTATTCTCTCTCCAAGGCTGATTTTAATGATTTCTGCACTTTGGGAACCCATTAGAAAATGTTATTGTTTAAAGGTTGCTGTTTCTAGCTTAGGAGATTTGATGGAGTTTGTGTCAGATGTTTCTCCTAAAATTGAAAACAAATGAGATAATTGCTGTTAAATGAATGCAGATTGTAAAGGTAAAGTAATCTGGATCTACAGTAGCCTGGCTAGCATCAGACCAGTCTCATAGAGAATGAGACGTGGTCTGGGAACCATGTGTTCATTTTATAGTACAGTAATTCTTAAAGGTGGTCCGCGGACCACTTCTACTCGGGGCATACATTAAGAGTATACCCACTTCTACTAAGGGCATAAACTAAGAGTATACCCACTTCTCCAGACACCACTACACCACTGCCACTAGTGGTCCCCCAAACCCCCCCAGTGGTCCGCCAAAAGATGGCCTAAATTAGGTGTTTATACAATCGTCCCTTATTTAAGTAGATTTTTCATATTAAGATGCGACTCATATCACATTTACTTTTTCAAATGAAATAAAATTAATTTAATAATTTCTGAACATAGCATTGCATTTGTGTTTAAAAAATTTGTTTTTGACTTGAAACAGTTGCATATTAAACTTAAATTTTGCTTATCCTTCCTATTTTGTTGTTTTTTGGGGGGGCGTGTAAGAGTGGGATTCTGTTAGGGGGTCCTCAGAAAAAAATTGGAAGATAAAGTGGTCCTTGGGCTGAAAAAGTTTGAGAAACACTTTTCTAGTATTTGAGGCGTGGTTTACGAATGTCCAGAGCCGTTTATTGGGCGCAACGAATGTCTATCAAATGCGTCTGTACGTAGCTCATAGCCATCGTTTCAATTATACCAGATGACGTATGTAGAGCGACATAAATTCAAGGGTCAACAACTTTTTTATCAGGCATAATGACAATATAATATAAATAAATACCATTTATAAGTTAAATGAAGTTCGCCGACGACGATGCCTAGCAGGTTGGTCTCGTAAAATTCCCTGGCTATCATGTCTTGCCATATCCAAATATCCTTCTTGGACATGAAATTGTTTAACGCCAAAATTTGCTCTTTTTTAAATAAACTTGTTCAAAACTACTAATAAACAATATCTAAGGCTGCATCGAAAAGTAACTTCGCGTCTGCTGCCATGTTGGATAAACAAAACTGCTTCGGTGTGTCGCATAGACGTCGTCATTGTCTTGCTGCCCCCTCCCCGTTCTGTGATTGGTTCCCTATTTCAAGGGAAAAATTGGTCCTTGGTTTCCATGCTAGACTGGCAGCGTGAATAAATTTGCGCGCAAGGCAGCATGGGGAAACCCAGGTTAGATATACAGTAGATAAACTTCATTAGTAATGTTAGAGTAAAATCTTCAATATTATTGACTTTTGATTGCAGATTTTTTGGCAAATTTGTGATTTAGTCTGTGAAAACCCAGCTTATTTTTTGTGATAAATCCAGTGTAAATAACATACATTGAGACTATACTGTAACCTTGATATATTTAATATTGATTGAAGTTAATGTGTGATTGAAATCAAACTTAATGTTCCTAATCTCATAATGAGACCTTAGCCATGGATTTTCAAACAGAATCACATTTGAGCTCAGATTACGACATTGTTGCGAAACTCTAATGAACATGTGTGAGATTTCTGGGTATTTTTTCAGGATCAATATCTGAGACGCTAGAGACTTATGCAAAAGTTTCTCTTCACTCTCCATTTATTCTCATTGATGTCTAAAAGAAATGAGATATTAGAGTTATTTTTCTTAAAAGATTCTCTAAGATGGCTTATTCATTTCTCTTTTTTCTCCTTATTCTGAAAACTCTGGGAGTGTGACATCAGCAGCGCTGCTGGCAGCCATGCCAAAAGACCCGGAGAAAAATGCAGATCCATGAAAAATTCATCAGACCTCTGCATGGTGGGGGGAGGGCAGAGACAGGACCGGTGAGGGGCTGAATTTGCCCAGGGTGCCACACTGCCGTGTCCCGCACTCCAGCACCGCTGTAATTAAAGGGACTGGGCCTGCGGAAATTGGCTCGGACCCTGCTGTAGAACACTGTCGACCCCGCCTGCCCGATCTCTTCCCGGCCTATTCCAAAATCAATTATCTCCGCAAAACAACTGTAAGGCCCTCACTGCAGCCTCTTGCTCCTGAAGTGAGAAAGACATTTGAAATTCATTACCATATAAAGCAAAAGGTCTTTTACGTATTAAGCAGCATTCACCCCAAATTGTTTTTCCCTCAAACCTGATGAGAATTTTACCCCCGGTTCAGCCTCCCGGTGTGAAAATCAAGCAGTGAGGGTTGATTGCATCATTATTTATAAGGAAACAAGAAAACAAAGGATAGGAGGGCGTGAACATTCAGCTCCGAAGTTTTGACAGAAAGCTGTCTTTGTTTATCCTGATGACCAACGATTCCCAGTGCATTTCATATCACAGTGCTACACGGAGCGTTGAAGTTTAAGATTGACCTTGTGCCAGAGAACTCAACCTTCACACTGGGCTGGCTCTGACAGATCTTTAGATAGCAGGAGGCAGTTTAAATCATTCTTGATGACAAGCAACTCACACTAAACTGAACTTTGCAGATATCCTGCCACATCCGGGTGTGAGCTCACAACGCAGAAGAACAAGCTGGAGATATGACACAGGAGCGGGTGGAAGACGGAAAGATGATGAAATATTAAACCACACTACCATGTTATATCTGTCTTCAGTAAGCCGAAATAAAAAAGAAAAGCATTGCATTTGTGTTCAACTTCCACCCCAACCATGCAAGACTCATCTAACGAGCCTTTTAATTACCATCTTTTACACCAGATTCTAGGTCACCATGTTCTGCTCGTTTAATGTAAATAATTCACCAGCAGCCTACTGGGTACATTTCTAGGTTGAAAAGAGCCACCCGCCACACGTGTCTATTCTCCTGGATCATGCCGTGGTCAGCTCGTCGTGGAGCTATGAACAGTCAGAAGACTCAGTGAGAACATTGGGATCCACCGTTTGGGAATTCAGAGGCCAGTGCGACATCTGGGAATGACTCATCGTGTCGAACTATTCCAGGACAAAGAGACGATAAAAGACGACTCACCGGGGAGCTGTCTTCTCTTACTAATCACAGTTCACTGAACTCTCTGTACTCTAAAGTCGGCAAGGGTGGGGCGGGGAGGTTGGAGGTTCAAATCGGTGAATCACAATGCTGATGTAAAGTCTCAAAAGTGAAGGTGGAAAATGACACAGAGGGTTTGTTGTAGCTTAGTTTTCAGCAGCTGAGGCAGAAAGGGGAAGAGCTGAGCTTGTCAGCAGTGAGCAAAGCAAACACGAGAAAAGAATTCCACCATAATCCGGCAGGATATGGATAACACTATAAAAACAGAGCTTGGTTATGGAGCTCGTGCACTGATCTGGAAAGATGACTGATGATCATGTGTACGATGCCTTTGAGAAACAGGGTAAATGCAATGTCAGCTACATGTGTCAGCGATCACAAACTATACAAACAACACAAAATATATACGTACTGTATATACATGTCTAGTGTCAATTTTACTAAATGATTAAAGGGCAATTTCACCGATAGGAACATTAATCTTTATGGAAAGTGAGTCATATTTGTAGTCAAAATGTAAGATAAATGTAGAATTTTGTGCCTATTTGACAGAGAAAAGACAAAATGTGACTTTAGAGCACATTTGTATGAAAAACTACAACTGCCACTATGCACCACAATGCACAGCTCTGCAAGCCACTCCCATTACTCGGAACACGGCTCAGACATGCTATTATGTACATAAATGCCACGTTAGTAAAACAAAAAAAAATAGCCACCACCACTGTGTCTGACTGACACCAATCATGATTTACTTTTAAACGTGATGTTACATTGTGGTACACACAATAACACTCTGGCCTGGTGTGTAGCAAAGTCTTATTCAAACAGTAACGTGCGGTTTCAGATCCGCAGTACAAATGTCTTTTCAATTAGTTAAAAAGGGTATTTTAAATGTTTATTTAGTTTTACCAATTTTCTTTTTGTCTCTTGTTTACTGTAATTACATTTGTGTAATTATTGGCCTCACTGCTCTCACAATATAGACATATAAAACACCGCTCAGATATGCTATTGTGTACATAAATGCCACGTTAGTATAACAAAGAAAATATAAACACTCACTTTAGTCAGACGTCAGTTTCTCCCTCCATCCTCCTCCACACAAACGCGGCCCCTGCATAATATCTCCACATACGCGCTGCCTCAGCTCTTGGAGCTTGTGCTCGTAAACCGAAACACGTCTTTAAAATAAGCACGCGACCAGAAACATTCACAAAACAAACGTTCATATCCTTATCTGACCCAGAAATCTTAAACCGAAAGCAAACGGCGCGAGTCCGTCCAAGCTTATATACTCCGCAGCGCGTCTGCTAGTAAACCGAAACATGTCCATGAAATAAACATTCCAAACGCGAGCAAACTTCCTCTCTTGCATAGAAACCTTCACCAAACAAACGTCAATATCCTTATCTGATGCAGAAATGTAATAAAGCAAGCACACAGCGAGAATACTGGAAGTAGTCTGTACAAGCTTCTCTGCGCAGCAGAGGCCGATGGTTGCTGCGTCTTCCCCCGGCTCCTCTACCCAGCCGACGCCCAGGCTCCGGCCTACTCCTTGGGCTTCTGTTCCTACATCTGCCTCAGCTCTTTGCAGTATTGTGGCTCATAAAGGTGCAATGCACAGCGGATTAGAGCATCACGCTTGTAAAATCACCCTCTTCCATGTAATATTGATTAACTTCCACTGTTATTGTAACATGAATTCGGCTCGCTCCACAACTTCTGTTTAGCTTAGCTTAGCATAAAGATGGCGGCTGATCGTTTTTGTTCGGTCTGTGTTCGTATATTTTCGTAAGTCCCACCCACTTATCTGTAATTGGTCTGAAGCGCGAGTGGGTCCCACCCATAGCCCCCACCTTGGAAAAATGAGGAATGAGTGTCTGTAGTCTTTCACACTCAATAGAGATACAGGATTTCCTTCTTTCAATGACGCAAAATGACGATTTTTACATCATTGAAAGAAGGAAGTGCCTCACTGAAATAAGTATTTCTCCCCTCTCAGGGGAAACTGAGGGAATGGTGCACGACCATTCAAAAACATGACTGGGGTTCTAACGGTACAAAGCTTAATGCAAATGGGTGAAGTTTCCCTTTAAAGAGCCCCTATTTTCCATTTCATGATATTTCATCTTTTGGTGTGAAAGTATGTGTTAGTACCTGCAAAGTTACAAATCCCAAATTCTACGATGACGCAAGTTATCATCTCCATCTGAAATCTCTTTTCTTGGACTACAAATAATGCAAGGATTGTAGGAAACAGTTTATCTCCGCAGCCTGGTGACGTGGACTTGATGCACTTTGTAAGAATTTCCCTGACTTCTGACTCACAGCCTGTAAGTAGTCTATGTTTTCATATTTAAAAAATTAGCTACTGACTATTCAAACCATGAATCAAACACGAGTGTAGAACCAATGTTATCTCACAAAATTCCAGGGGATAGTCACAGAATTACTTGCTAATTTTTCCGTGGCATTCTCACGGATCTCCGCATTTTTCCGTGGCCCTGCCACGGACTGTCTTTTTTCGTGGCATTCTCACGGATTGGTAACTGCTTTTTCCTATTTTTAAACCATTGTAGCTTCGGTTTAGGGTTAGATTTGGTGTTTGCATTAGTATGTTACTTTAAATATTGGTGTATACAATTTTTTTCTGATTTATTCTTTTATATTTTCTAAACTTTAAACAATTGTCGCCTGGCGTTAGGGCTAGAGTTGGGTTTGGGTAAGGATGTCATTTTATGTAAATCTAACCCTATACCAAAGCGACAATGGTAAGAAAATAGGACAAAACAGTTGAGTAACCAATCCGTGAAAATACCACGGAAAAAGTCAGGGCCATGGAAAATTGCGGAGATCCGTGAGAATGCCACAGAGAAATGAGCAAAAAATTCAGTGACTATCCCACAGAAATTCATGAGATCTGGTTGGTAGAGTAGTGTAGAGTAGCACTTGTTGTTTGCCGTTTCTATGACCTTATCAATTTGTTACGTTCTTCTTAAAGCACGCTGGCAAAGTTGATCGATTAGCTTGGTTATCTGCAATTTCCTGATCAGATTCGGGATTGTATTGATAAGATAGTAAAGACAATATTATCTTCTGTTGGGAGCTGATCTTCCAAATAAGGAGCGTCACATTTCCGGAACACAGTTTAATTATTCCAACATGATCTCACGGAAAGTCGTGTTATAGTCATGCAAAATTTGATCAATTTATTTGTGTCCATGGCACGAAATTAAACTGTTTTCGTGCCTTAAGCACAAATGTCTTTTTCGTGACACGAAATTTCTATAAATAGTTTCTCGTGTCCGTGTCACGGCTTTCTTTTTTGTGTCATTTTAGGTATTGTTTCTCTTTTTCTCCCTTATGTTTTAAGCACAAATTCACTTAAATTGTATATTTTTTGTCTAAAAACTAGTATTATTTTCTTAGGTCATTTTGCTCATCAAGAAAATACATCTTGATTTAAGAATTTTTAGATATTTCTACTAAAAAACAAGACACTGAAGTACACTGAAAAAAACGATTCATTGAATTTAATCAATTTTTTAAGGTAAGTGGTTGCAATCAATTTATTTAAGCTACATTTAAACAAAAAAGATTAGTAAAGTAAAATAAAATAAAAAACTTTTGTTTAAATGTAGCTTAAATAAATTTATTGCAACCACTTACCTTGAAAAAATGGATTAAATTCAATGAATCATTTTTTTCAGTGTAAGAAAGTCATTTTTTGCAGTGAATACGATTTTTCTTTGGGATCAGTCTGAATTATTAGGCCAATCACAACGCACTGGGTAGCTGGCCAATTGGAGCGCACCAGGCTTTCTCAGAACGATGACACATTTCAGAAAGCAGCAACAATAATGTACGGTATGTGGAAAATAATGTGTTTTTTTACACATTGCATTACACCAAATACACAAAATATCGTACTTTAGCAATGTAATATGGGCTCTTTAAGCTTTGTAAACTAAAAATGACAAATTACATACATATACAGTATATACTTCCCTATTATATATTAATTAAAATAATAATTAAAAGAATTTTAAATAATTTTATTTTTAAGGTAATCGTTTGTTTTTATATTATATGATTAACCAGCTTGTAAAATAAGTACGGATTCCAATAAGACCAGACATGCAAGATATATAATTAAAGAATGTAAAGACTGATGTTAAAACCCACACACTTTTGTTGTACTAAGCCTTTACTAAACAGCTCCCATGAGAAAGAAACCTCATAGTACAAACACAATACACACACTGACACAGACCGAACCTAAATATGTTAACTGTAAGACTTGTTCTTACCAGTTAGTGTAAACATATCAGCAGTCAACGCCCTACAGCCGAGGCAAATAAGCTCCAGAATCAATTAGTCCTAAATGAGATTCCTTTAGTAATGTTAATGGCACACTCATTGACACAGTGTTATCTGTGCTGTTAGAGGGGTGGCCTGCAGCTCTCGTGTGCAGGTGCATTTCATCCTGGAGGACACAGAAGGGCACAGACACACCTAAAACAGAATGCAGACTCGTGTGACAAACTTTTCCAAAGTTATATCATTTCCCTAAGCGTTCCTTATCTGAGCATGGAAGGAGGTGAATGAGGCGATTTATCACTATTGTTTTGTGAGTCTACGCATATGTTTGTTGGCTCTTTTTGTCTCGGCTGAGATCCCTGAGAGCCCTTGAGCAAATCCTCCACAGATGGAGCAAGAATAACTTCCCGGACTTTTGTCCCGTCATGCTTTGTGATGGACGGACAAAATACGCTCGTCACAGATACTTGAGACACGCATCTTGTGTGGCAGCAAAGAATACTGGAGCCTGGGAGTTCTTTAGCTGACCACCATTTTCTTACCCTGGTATGTGTGCAATGCATTATTATGTATGCATTCAAACCGTAAAGAAATATGACACAATACAAGTTTATATAGCATAACTGACTGAGCAGGGACCTATGTCCTTGAATACAAATACATGCATACAAATATTCTGTTTAGCTTATATATGTTTGACTGGTGTAACTAAGTACATTCAGTACGGATACAGTTGTGAGAACACAAGGCCAATGTATTAAAGAAAGGCCAAAGCTTGTGACACATCACAACTGATGTGTTTCTCTTTCTTTCATAAAGCCTCAGGAAAGCTATCCAGAAGAACCTTACAGCAGAAGGCTACAATTCAAAAAGTATCTCTGTATTCACGCTACAAGGACATGTTATGTTGGTGACATGACATCCTTTTCAAGCGCAGGTGTGTTGTACACTCTTGCGGCCAGTAATGCGGCAGAAATACTGGAAATATGTGCATGTAAAAAATTTGAGAAATATGAAGAATATCCCCTATAACCTCCTCTCAAGATAGAGTAGTTCCATTATTAACAACAATGTCCTTGAAAAACACATAAATTATGTGCACAATTAATCAGGTTGCATTAGCAAGTGATCTTGATGTTGTCTTGAGCTCATGTAGTCTAATGGATTTTCTGTGTTCTTCAAACACATTGATAAGGCAAGTGGCAAAGCGACAAATTCAGATGAACCTTTGTTGGAGGAAAAGAACGTAATTCTGGTGTTATTAACCACCATTTTGATGCGTTTAGTTTCTATTTAAGTTACATTTAGATGTCTTTGCATATACATACAGTAAAACCGGTCTGTAAAACCAACGCTATATCTCATGGCAATTCGTATGTATTTTTTATGAGGCGGATAATTCGCATCAATATAATATTATATAATATTATCTGGTGAAACACATTTGTGATCCTGTCTAGTAGTCCCTTTCACACATACAGTCTTTACTGGCAATTTACTGGTAAATTGCGGTTAAGGTCATGTGTGAGCAGAACCTTTCCGGTAAATCAGTGCAGCCAATTTACCAGTAAGAGAGGTAAGATTACCAGTAATTTACCGGTAAGCGCTATGTGTGAACAAAAAATATAGATTAGGCCTACAGATATTTAGAACGCTGCTTAAAAGTCGAGCACACCTGAAGTTAACATCTACATTTGTTTTAAAACAGCTTACCATCTATTTGCCGAATTGCCGACGTCCTTAGCACGCCTTCTGTGAAGCATAATGTGCAAATGTAGGTTCCGTTTGACGTCGCCTAACGCAATGTTGTTTGGTCACAAGCAACTTCGCGACCATCAGCGTTTGCCACAGATGTGAAAACAACAAAATACGGACCGTGGATATGAAGTCATAACCCGCCGTTGTTTACACATACAACACTGAGCTTGTCGGCCAGACGGCCACGCGCCACAGGTAACTTCCGCTTTCTCTTCGAGTTTACCGGTATTTTGATACTGATGTGTGAATGATATCTTGGTAAAAAGACGGAACGTCACTGCGTGTGTAAACAGCTAATTCTGGTAAATGCATGGTAAATTACCGAAATTACTGGGTGAAAGAGGCTTATGAAATAGGCTAAAGTCTCATAATCAAAATTTGACATTAGGTGCATAAAAGTTTGATTTTAATAATTTTCTACATTCATTTTAATCTTTGACATGGCCAATATTAAAGATATTAAAGTTATAATTTCACAGAATTTTCTTTACATTATGTGATTTTAAGTTGTAAACAAAAAATGACTTCAGCTGGGTTTGGCAGGATCACAAATTCTTAAAGGAATAGTCAATTTCCTTAAACAAAAAATCCAGACAATTTACTCACCAATATGTCATCCAAAAAATGTATGTCTTTCTTTGTTCAATCTAGAAGAAATTATTTTTTATTTTTTTTAAAACATTGCAGTACTTTTCTCATTTTAATAGACTTTAATAGAGCCCAACACTTAATACTTAAAGGCGCTCTAAGCGAATTGAAGCTTTTTAGACCATAAAACATTTTTTGTTACATACCGGAAACATCTGTAAAAAAACTCGATCTCTGTAGACAGCCCAGGCTTCACAAACAGCAATATCAACAAGTGGCCAAACCTAGCATCACAAAAAACAACAACAAAGTATTCCAGCCAATAAACGACAAAAAGGATTTGGGGGTGCAATGTTTTCCTAAAAAAAAAAAAAAAAAAAAAAACATAATTTCTTCTCGACTGAACAAAGAAAGACATCAACATTTTGTATGACATGGTGGTGAGTAAATTATCTGGATTTATATGGAAAATGGACTATTCCTTTAAGTGCCTTTTTAACCATTTCAAAATATGTAAACAACACTGGTCCAAAAGCACTTCCTGTTTCAGTTTTTTAACACTAGATAAAGATTGGGATAAAATACGACCAACAGAACATATAGAACGGTCTATTAAAAAACAGCATTAAGTCAAAGACATCAAATGTTAATTTTATAACACTTGCAAACGAATCCTGCTTTTCACATAAAAATTCAGACATCTAAACATTTCTTCGTGAGCAGAGTTTTCCCGCCAAACTCCCAAAGCGCTGCTTTCACCTGGGTCTGCAGTTCAAGGAAAGCTGTTTATAAATAGCCAGGTATCCTGAAGGCTTTGACACATCACATAAAAGTTTCATCTGTAGAGAGAAGTTGAGGTGAAGGACAAACGGGAAATGAGAACTTAAAAGAAACCGAGATCAGGATTTAAATGTATGAGCCCCCTCTGCATAACACCAAACAATGCATTATATTATTCTGATGTTTAAATAAGCATAGCTGAAGGGACCATACGACTGTTCAAAACAAAGCAATGTGCCGGGTTCAATACAAATCTACAGACTGTATTTGTGGCATTATGCCGAGTACCATCAAAATGAGTTTTGACTTGCTTATTAATACATATTTTTACAAAGCAGAAATTGTGGTTACAGTAAGGCACACAATGGAAGTAGTGTTTGAAAGCAGAAATGTGAAGATCATATTATTGTTAGGGGATTTATCAGTAAAAATAATTTAATCATGCATTATATAAGCAGTAAAATTGTCTTTTTTGAGGTGAGTTAACAAACTTCTAGTGAAATTCTAGAGTTTGAATTGCAACACAATTGTTACGTAGACGCTAAGTGTTTATCAATAGTAAAGAGTGTGATATGGCACGTCCACCTACACGAGGTAATTCCTGTACCTCCCAACAATAGCCAACAAGAATAAGACAATAATGATATTACCAATTAGCCACACAAGTCAAATGTTAGCGTCATGTTTGGATGCTTTGTTTATGCAATGCTAATAATAGAAGCATCTGCTCGTGGTGCATTTGAACCTGGGTCTTTATCTCCTGCCAACAGCAGATTGAGTGAACAGACTCAGTCTACTCACAGCCTATGTCTATTGATTCCTCTAAAACCCTCAACAATGGTATTTGTATGCCGGTTTATTCTGTAGTAACGTAGATATGCCAGCCAGAATTAAAGTAGGCCAAACAAACGCGGCGGGTGCTGGCTAATTGTGCTCCGGGATTGTGTGTGCGCGAGAGAAACAAATGAGAGGTTCAATTTGATATAACCCGCGGCTTTTCCGTCAGGCATCTTGCTAAGTACTTTCAAGTCTTTGTGAGGAAATAATTGATTTGCGGATGTGCCTCGGGGTGTGTGAAAAACGTATTATGATATTTGTTGAATAATAGCAAATAATCACTCGCAGGGGGGAGGGCTGGTTAATGGATTACTGACTAATGGAGAAAATGTGATTGACAGTTGTGTCAAGTTGACAAATTCAGCTGCAATGCAAAATTTTTAAAGTGTAGGCTTTATTGAGATGATGTGAGCGGTCAGTATGGACTCCAAATATCGTCTCCTAATCCACTTTTTTTTTACAACCTCGCAGCCGCTCATTTCTAGAGTCATACCTACAGTAATGATGTCTAGCCTAATCTGAACAGAGAGAGCGCAGAGAGGATATTGAACAGTGGAAAGGTTAATCACCACTGCCTGGTTAGCCAGGGAAGACAAGCTAATTCCTCCGAAAGGCAAATGGCACACGGCTCTATCTGAGCACAGATAAGCAGTGTTAATACACAGGCAGAATGGGGGCTCAAGGGCTCAGGCTCCGTTATCGGCAAGCCCTGAGACAGGGCAACCTGGAAAGAGCCCGGCACAAAAAACCCTCAGACGGCCTCTCGAGCAGAACTATCACAAAACCCTGACCCCCAAAAGCACCCCCTCATCGGCCCGTACTCATTTACACTATTCACCATAACCTCTGTAAACTGCAGAACCTGCCTGAATCCAATCCTCATTTTCCCACCCCCAAAATCAGCCTATTAGGGGGGCGTAGCTAATTGGAAGATCAGGCGAAGGCGTTAAAAGATAAGATATCCTGGCAGCTTGCCTGAAGTGTGGATCAGCCGACCGACAGAAAACTGGTGATGCAACTGACGTGTAAATCGAAGTCTGACATCAGCAAAGATACATTCTACATCCGAAGGCAGAATTGAAAGTTTAAAACGATAAATTGATACAAAATTTCATTTCCCTGCTTGCTCTTTCTCTCCCGAGGTCACACAAATACACACATCGGAAACTCATCAGCTATTGTTTCTTAATGTGGTATAAAATCCCATTTTCTGGTCTATGCAAATTCCTAACCCCCCGCAGGATAAGCCCGGTCTTACATGTAACGCTCTTTCATTCAGCATGTTGCGGTGTCATTGTGGAGGTAAGCCTTGCTACACCCCTAAAACCATCCTGTAAAACGGACGTCTTTCGTTCACTTAATAAAACAAGAAAAAACAACTCTATTATCGAGCAGATTAAAATCACGGCTATTTTTACACGAAATGCTGTAGGGTATCCCCATCTTCTTTTTCCTCAAGAGGCTTTTCCAGAGGTAAACGAGAGATGGAGGAGGTCAAATTGTTTGCGGTGGGAATGTTAAACAATAAGGCGTCCCTGAATAATGGATAAATATACAATAAGCAGTGGCTAATTAAAAAATCTGAATGAATGAACCTGAATGAATGCTGAATGCTTGAAGGCCAGATACAGTTTGTCAAAAGACTAATTTCTCTCTAGGAACATACCTCAACGTCTGCTTCTAACTCAATTAATAAGCAAAGGATTGAAAGGGGGGCGCTCGCACAATCGCAGGGTCAATAAAGTTGTACTTCTCCCCTGCTAATTTGCCAGAGGAAGTGCTGACAGGACCTTTCTGTGCGATGTTTTCCTTTCACGGCTCCACCTCTTTTTTTCTAGCAGACCTCCCGTTACAGATCTGGAGTGGTGAAAATCCAAAAGGGCCAAAACACAGAGAGGGAAAGCCATCGGTAATGATCCACTTCACACGGGCATTTATGAGCAGAGGGAAAAAGGGGGACGGGAGAGAGCGGCGAGCACGTCGGGAAGAAGGGGGAGAGATGATTTCGGGACCCTGAGAAAGACGGCTCGACAAAGCCTTACAGTGGAGAGACGCATTTAGGGCCCCCTCGCAGGCCCCTCGACCACTTAACACAAGAGCACCTCTCTCACCTGCCAGGCAAACATTACAGCCTCCACACTCAGTGTTTACTACCAGCAATCCTTAAACCCACTCTGGACTCATCTGCCCCAATTTAGCCGCACTGAGGTGCTGCTAAATATTTGACCCGCTTGAACAAAAGGGTGACAAACACTGGGCAAAACACAAAAGACACATGCATGAGTAATGCGCAAATGGTACAGGTATGTGCGTGAACGGATTGTAAAATAAAACAATGTGTCGTGATGTGTGTTCCTGTAGCTCAAATGGAAGAACATTATATTAGCAAGACAAAAGTTTGTGGGTTTGATTCCCACACACATAATGATAAATAGCTTGAATGCACTGTAAGTTGCAAAAATTTATAATAGATTATTGCTTGGTGCAGTGTTGTATGGAGACTCACATCATCAGTGTGTGGTCAGAGGAAGCGGCTAAAAAAAGCAAACCGTATAGCTCACATTCTCAAAGAAAGACAACAGTTGCCTGATACACCCGGAATACAAACAATGACGAAAAGAAGCCATCTCTTTAAGATATTAAGAAATCCCTGCTCCACCCTTTAGCCCTCTCTCCAACCCGTTTGGACAATGACTTCCTGCTTCCAAATTAAGCAGCATTCTGACCCAAGAGGCCCCCGTCTCTATTGAGTGGCCCTCTAAGCCCCCGAAAAGTTACCCCAATTTCCGCTTTGCTTTTGTGCTCTGTTTGGTCAGACTGAAAAGCTCAGTTAGGGCATTGTTGCAGAGTGGGATGGAGAGAGAAGGAGACATTGTATAACATGATCCTTTAAGGTGGTTCTGATTGTTGGAAGCAGCATGGCGCTGAACCCCGAGGACACAGCCCAGGATACGACCCATAACTTTCCAGGGGAGAGGTTGCGCAGTAATGAGTACTTTTGTACAGGAAGTGGTTTAAACACGTATCTCTGCCTCTTTATTCCCGATTGAACCCCTCCTGTTTTTCGCTCCACTGTTTAAGGAATTTGAAATCAAGTGCCTTTGTGTAAGTCATAACACAATCAGTGACAATTCAATTGTGGAAGGTGTCACGCATACAATAATAAAGTTGGACTGATTGACTGATGGGGAATTTTACAGTTCATTATCCAATCAGGCGGCGGCGACGTGATGGGTGCTTGTCACTTGGGGAACTCTCCTGGCGGGGGCAGATGTCACTCTGATGCTGTTAAGATGACAAGTGCCGTAGGACAGCGCGAAGAGACTGACATTTTCTCTTCCCTCCCTTCGATGAATGAAATGGTGAAAGAAAGCGAAAGCGAGCGGAACAAGAGGATGCGGCACTGGATGAAGAGGGAGGACATCGTGTGACAAGCTACATTTTGGCATTTGAATTAAAATCTCCAGACGGAAGGAACGTAAGACAAAGAAAATATAACTCCTTCTGACAGCGTTATCGTCCTGTTTATACTCCTCTATACCGGCCAGATACGCAATGAATGGAATGAATGCATTACAGGTCTTATATTATCCCACTATTGAAACGTTCTTATCGCTGTACTGTTGAGACAGAAAATATGAGGAAGAACCGAATACGAGAAAAAGATTGAATGAGCAGATGAAAATAAAAACGATAAAAGAAAAAAATGCAAGGGGAACAAGTTCAATCTCTGACATACAGAATGAGATACTTGAAAGCATGCCAGAAGCAAACAGGTAAAACTAGAAAAACAGGAAAAAGAGAAACGAGAAAGAGAGAGCGATCTCTATCTACTCAGAGTGAGGGCCCCATTAACTTGACCACATGCCCTTTGCACACAAAGGCTATAGCAGCCCTCAACTCCTCCTATCCAATTATGTGTGATTAGGCTGAGTGTGCTGTGTCAAGATGGAGGGTAACAGAAAAGACGTGTCACTCTCTCTTTCCTATACAGTTCGCTCCCTCTCTCTCCCACACACGCACACAGTCATGCATGTCCCACTGCAGTCACAGCGTAGACTCAACCTCGGTCACCAAAGACGCCCCACACCCAACAACAGGTGAATGTAACGGTCATCCCCGCCTCGGTTACCATGGACGGCTGCGGTATTTAACAGAGCGGCCCTTGTGTTGATTCACCGATGACTCAAGCGGTCGAGCTCAATCTTGTTTTGAGAGATGGAGAAGGCGGAGAGAACGCTCAATTAGCAGCCTCGTTAGAGGTAGTGATTAGCGAGGTCTCGGCTCTGAGAGCGGCCCCCCGGGGCCCGAACCACTGCCACTTCAGCGCCACCGTCCCGCGGACCCCCAGCGTGTCCCACAGACCCCAGATGATAACAGACAACTTTTGTTGTCCGACTGTTTCTGGTAATTATCAAGGGATAAAACGATACGCTTGCGTTATTGAGGGGGGAAACGACACAGCCATTGTAGGTAAGTTACTAGGGAGAAAAATTAGCCACCCATAAAATTAGAGACACAGAGAGAAAAAAAACAGATTTATCTGTTAATCAAAAAAGAAGCAGAAGTGTCAAAGTCGAGTTTGTGAAGGGAAAGAAATGTGTGTTGATGCCGTATGACTATGCTGAGAAAGATGGAAAGGGGGTTTGGGGTGGGGGTGCAGTGTATTAAAATTCATGACTCTCTCTCGCCAGCATTTGTGTAAGAAAAAGATTAAGAGGGGCCCGGGTGGAAAAAGAAGCGGCATTATCAGCTTCTCTCCCGCACGAGCAGCTCGCTTCTGTGCCGAGACTCGGGTTTTAAGAGGATAACTGCCCTTCTGAACCATGTGCGGGCGGACACCACAGCTGCTTCTGTCTGCACTCATATCCCGCTCCATGCTCTACAGACTCCCAGAGGATATGAAATATTTACTCAAGAGTACAAATTCTAACAAGACAAGAGTGGTATTACCAAAAAGAAAATAACAACACTATTACACCAAGCTTTAAGCCTGGTGGGCTCGGATGCGGGTGGCCTGGGTTTGAATCTGACTTGGGTCATTTTTTGTTCTTCTCTTCCGGTTTGTTTCCATCAATGCTTCATTGGTGTGTCTACTTATGAACAGTAAAAAATGGAATTTAATAGAAATGTAAATCTTTTAAAGTCAGTCTTTCTTCAGCAGAAATATGAATGTAAAAAATTCACAAAAGTTTTTTTTTTTTTTTAATTAATATTTCTGCTGATGACTTTAAAAGAGAATACTGAACAATTACCCATTTTGCTTTGCTTAATCATATTTTAAACAATACAAAGTCAAAGGTCACCGATTATAAATACAGTTATGTCTGGAGCTGTGACATTGTTATACTGTTACGTAAATCGATAATTCCGTAATCGAAAAAACAAAGCAGAGTCTTAAGGTCTAGTATTAGTGACCTCTGCAAAATGGAGCTGTTAGTCAATTCTCCAGAGACCGGTGAGAGGTGCTGCTCCATTATGTGTGCATGTATTCCCAAGGCAAACAGAATCAGCTCCCATCTTAACAGACTCAGTATTGCCTCCTGTTCTGTCTGACAGCAGATAAGAGGAACGATTCAATCAGAGGCTAATCCTCACCTGCCCGCTCCAGACTGCATCTGCATACTGCACCTCAGCGTCCTGTCCGTACGGCCCAGTTTACAATGTTCGTAAATGAATGGATGGATGGAATGAGTGAATTAATGTGGAGGAAGTGAGTATGGGTATTTATCTGAGATTGAAAACAAACAAACAAAAGGGGGTGACGGTGTGACTACTACCTGACCGCAGTATAACCTCACAACAGCTACTCAAATCTGGAGATGAAGGCAGGTAACTTTACCGCGTTACTTAATCCCAGGCTCTAATTGGTGTGAAACTCTACCTGTTTCCTTGATCCTGTGCTCAAATTGGAGGGTAACTCCACCTGACTTATTAATCCTGCATTCTAATTGGTGGGTAACCCTAGCCGGTGAACTAATGTGAATTTCTAAGTGTCACACATTGTGCCATGTGTCACAAAAATATCTATCAGTGCTCTGACTGACGGTATTCTGTGTCACTCTATTCAAAGCTGCTGATTTTCCCTCGCACTCTCTCACACCTTTGCAAGTCCATACCTGCGCTACAAACCTTTATCCTGTACTGATTTTAAACTGAGAATTTAGCGTAGGAGTGCTTTTAAAGTTGGGAAAAGGTTTGAAAATGTGTTTTAACTGCTGGTGAGAAATATCAGGGCACATTTACAGTAAAATGTTTAGCACAATGCACAACGCAACATCATCAACCCTAACCTGTCATCATCCATATTAACCCAATACCACGGCACATGTTTATCTGCACTGTGTGTTAAGTCTATTTGTCCTTGTGTATAGCACGTTCTGTGTATTTCATGTGTATTGTGTATTGTGAACATTGAATTTTATAGCACAAACTCATTTATAATAGTTTGTAGTGTACTTTGCTTATAAAATCTATAACAGAAAAAATTGCATTTTCTGTTTCAATGCATAAGGTGTTTATCTTTCATTTCTTTTAACTTTAAAATTTTTCTAAATTTATAGATGAAAATGTGATATTTAGAGACTGAGAAACATGCAATTTAAATGAAAACAAAATTAAACCAGCAAAATCTCCAGCAACAACAAATGACCACAACAATAACGTCATCATTTATTATAATGGTAATATATAAAAAACCCCATTAATATACACACATACACAAACAGACACACACACACACATATATTATTAATAAAAGTATTAGTCATTACATTATATACATAATTTATTAAAAAACATTAATATATGTATTAATATATATACATATATATACACACATACATATATACATACACACACACACACACACACACAAACACACACACACATACATATATGTGTGTATAAATTATATACATAATTTATTAAAAACACACACACACACACACACACACACACACACACACACACACACACACACACACACACACACACACACACACACACACACACACACACACACACATATATATATATATATATATATATATATATACACACACATACACATTAATATATATATACACATATACACATACATACATATATACACACACACACACATATATATATATATATATATATATATATATATATATATATATATATATATATAAATGTGTTTTTTTATAAATGATGTATATAATGTATACACACATATATATGTATGTGTGTGTGTGTGTGTATGTATATATGTATGTGTGTGTATATATATTAATACATATATTAATGTGTTATTTTTTATGTATTACCATTATAATAAATACTAAATATTATTTTTATTTAGAAGTTTACACTTAATAACAAAAAAATCCACAAAGTGAATGACTAATATTATAAACATTTTACAGGAGTATGACACTTTTTACATTATTGAAGTATTCAAAGAGCACTTTTTAATATTCACCAATATATAATAGTGAAAAAACCTTGATATCACAGTGCATACTGTTAGATAAAACACAAAACTGTTTACATCTAAGTCAATCCTTCACTGATATACTGTTTTCTGTTAAGAGGACTGACCAAATGTTGATCATTTTCAGCTATTTAATTCATTTAGTTGAACAAATACTGTCAATTTGGCATGCAATGTTTTTAGTGGCTGCTTATAATTACAGAGGGGCTTAAGAAACAAAAACAAAAACAGCTGTGTGGTGCACAACACACAGCTGTTTACCGGTCAAAAAGCTTGATGTTTTCACGAGACACACTCACAATCCTTCATAACCTTGCAGACTTTACTATAAACCCCAGCAATCAAAATACAATTATTTTATGCCAGTCAAATTCGTATGACATGATAACAGATTGCTCCTCCATCAAACACGATCGACACAAATTTCCATGCGAATGCACACGTCAAACACATAAAGGATGTAATCATTTGCTGAACCAAAAAACGCAAATACAGATTCAATTTTGATCTTGATTTTCAAGTGCATAAAATAAGAAATGAGTGAGGTAAATTTGAACCCAGTGCCCTCGCTCTGCCAATGTGTGTGTGCACCTCAAAAAAATAAAAAGGGTTACAAATGAGTGCCGGCCCCAAGAGAGTATTCAATTTGCTTCTTATTTTCTCAGACAAATGTGTCTCTTTATCAAAGTGAATAGTCCAACCTAGGAAAGATAAACAATAATCTCATTCAGTGCTTAATGTTTTCCCATTGCGCTCTACCCAACTCAGCCCTCTCTTATCTGGCAGCCTGGGTGCCAAGGGTCCCCGTGTAGATTAGCCAAAGGCATCAGACAGATAAAGACTATAAATCCAAATTGCATATGAAAAATATTAAAGCATTACGATGTATTAATCTGGTCATTGCATTATTTATCTTAATCGTTGAGTGGCAGTGAGCGAGTCGCTCGGTAAAATAACGACACCTCATTGTGTGATGGGTTCGAGAGGAATTACAGCACACAAATCAAGACCAGCAGCACTACTACAATATCCAGGCACAGCTACATTTTAAACTTTATAAAATGATTAAAAAACGAATCATTAATGTATCTGTCTGATGAAAGCTCCATCTGACCTTAAAAATGGGGGTCCAGAGGCCCCTAAACCCACAGTGTGGAGTCTCAGCAGGGGAAGGGAGGAGATGTCAGGTCATCACTGATGTCTGCCATGCCGGTCACACATCTCCCCATAATCTGTTCTAATCTCTCTTCTGCTCACCTAATCAAAGCAATGAAACCTGAGTGTCCGACGGGAACAATGGGCGAGAAGAGCATTTACTAAATTACTCAGCTAAAATCATATGGTTCTGCTTAAAGACACTTACTCTAGTCAGTTACAGTACCAGTTTATGTTTTAAGCGATTAGGCATTTATGGATATGTGTGGCCATGTAGAAATAATTGGGTTGACAGATTTTTACTTTCATTGAGTGCATTGTAATCAAGTCATTCGGTTTATTTCTTTGCATAATAACTTCGGCTTTGTTTGCATCCATAGTGCTCAGATCACCAGTAGCACTTATGATAGCAATAACTTCATTTCTTCAATGTTTTAACACTCTCGATACTGTTTTGTAAAGGTGCTTCACATGCCTATAGAAAGCCAAGCTCTGCAATTTCATTATACAATCGAATTTAACACACTTCTATGATATGAATCTCAGTTCCTCAAATGCATTTACTAGAGACAACTGAAGTGCTGAACACAAGTATAGCTTTCTATTTTCATATATACTTGGCACAACACCACAAAGCCGGGTTTTCAAAGGAAACCCAAGGCTGTACTTTAAGTAAGTGTAAAAGTGTCCTTTAATTCATGAAAGAAGCACATAAAAAATAACTTAAACGATAATAGAACAGGTTATCTAAACACTTCAAAAGATGAAAGATATTAAGCATGTGTATGTGTGTGTGTGCGTGTGTGTGTATACAGGATTGACTATATAACTAAAGGCTAGATTTTTAAACGTAAGGAGATTTGACATGACCCTCACAACTAATTCATCCAAATCAGTTTTGCTTTAAATCTAATAATGTCACCGGTTTCCTTAGAGGTTAAGTTTTGGGGTAGGGTATAGTAAATATTATCCTGGCACTAAAACCATGAGGAGTCTACATTTCCTACGCACCATTAAAACTCATGCTCCTCTGCATAATTGTCTGTTTTATCCTGCCATACGCACCAGTTCTTTCTTGCCAACTGATCCATGAAAAATTCGAGAAAAAAAGAAAGAATGTCTTTCGCGGCATATCAGGCTGGAGGGGCAATGGTATGATGCAATATATTTTCTTACAGGGACCATCTGATGAATGTCTTTTCCGGTTTGGCACAAGGTTAGAGATACACCCCGGGCATTGACGGGGTGGCAGAACGTGCCTTCACTAGTGACGGCAGTTCAACAGTGCCCTTTGGCCTCTGAACGTGTCAAAAAATGAGAGCGTAACGGAGTCAAAGCAACAAACTGACAGAAACGGGTCTTTACCGTAAATAAGCACTCACAGCCTGCCTGTCAATCATTCTTTACCAGCCTGAATCATTTGTAATTGTCTGAGCTGTGTTTTTTCATACTGATTCTCATTATTTTAGTCTGTTGTTCAAATCTCAATGTAAGCATTGTTTAAAGAGAGAGTTTACCCCCCCCCAAAAAAAAAAACTTGGTGAAAACCAATTTAAAGTCTTTTTAATTTATTATAATATATATGAATATTTTAAAAAATCATCCTACATGATGTAAAAAACATTATTTGAAATATAAGCTTAAAGGGATAGTTAAAAATGAAAAAAATGACTCACCCTCATGTCGTTCCAAACTCGTAAGACCTAGGTTCATCTTCGGAACACAGTTTAAAGGTGCAGTGTGTAAATTTTAGCGGCATCTAGTGGTGAGTTTTATTGGCAAATTTTTTGTTGGCGAATTGCAACCAATGGCTCAGTCCACTGCTCACCTCTTGCTTTTGAAACACATAAAGAAGCTACGGTAGCCGCCACCGGACAAATCGTTCGAGACAACTTAGGAAAAAAGTTTGTCCGTTAAGGGCACATGGCTGCACAAAATGGCGGCTTCCATGTGAGGGGACCCTCTGTGTATGTAGATAAAACGTCTCATTTTAAGGCAATAAACACATAACGGTTCATTATGAAAGGTCTTTATACACCCCTGATAATTTAGTTTTGTATATTATTTTGCATTTTTGTCAAGAGATCCTTTTTAAAAATTACACACTGCACCTTTAAGATGTTTTAGATTTAGTCCAAGAGCTTGCTGACCCTTCATTGAAAATCTATGTACGGTTTACTGACCATGTCCAGAAAGGTAATAAAAACATCATCAAAGTAGTCCATGTGACATCAGTGGGTCAGATAGAATCTGTTGAAGCATACATTTAGGAAAATACATTTTGGTCCAAAAATAACAAAAATTACGACTTACAGTCACGTGGCTGCAGTGACGCGGCTGATGTACGACGCTGCTGACGTGTTATCTGGTGCACCCCAGAGTTTTTTTTTGCACGCCAGAGCATCATTTACAGTCTGAGGGAGACGCAAGCTGTGCGTTTGAAAAAAAAACTTTGCAAACATGTCTGAGGATAACACGTCAGGCGCGTCACTGCAGTCACAGGACTTCAGTCTCAACATTGAAGGCAATGCTGAATAAAGTCGTAATTTTTGTTATTTTTGGACCAAAATGTATTTTCGACTATCTTTAATATTAACTGAGTAAGGTCAAAGACTGAAATTAAAATCAATGATTGAAATCAAACTTTAAAGCGTAACTAAACCCCTGTTCAGAGCCTGACTCCACCCACTGGCAATATTTGAAAAATGCCAGAAAAGTGGGCAGATCCTAACGGAGATAGAGGGGACGAATTAAGCTCGTACCAGGGGTGTGGTGAGATTGTAACAAGGGCGTGGTGAGCTTGAACCTGCTTACGTCAGGAGGTATTTTTTGGACCCAACATCCAATAGGAAAATTCAAGTGCAGTAGCCACCGTTCAACCTGAAGAGGGCAGCACTCAGACGTTTTTACACCATATATTGTAGTATTGAAACACTTTATATCCAAATGTCAAAAAACTTACTAAAATCAATGAACAGCACTAATAAAGCATCATTCTTACAGATCATTAACTAAAAAAGGTTGGTTTAGGGTTTAGTTACTCTGCTCCTAATCTCATAATTAGGTTAAGAGACTTTAACCTGGATTTCACAAACAGGGTCACAAATATGATGGACTTGAACCAGAAATAAACCAAAAAAGAAATTTGATCAAAGCAGGTGGGTACCCGTGTCACAGTCAATGTCATCATTACATTGGACCAATAGGAGTAAGATGTTTAACAGCTAAACCGTAAAAAAATTCATCATTTTTGTCAAATCAACATATGTTTTTTTATGTTACTTCAATAAAAAAAAATAAGTTAAACAATTTCAACTTGATTTTATAAGATATGTCAACTTACCACAAGCCAAAACTTAAAAAAGTAATTGACTTGCAACACTTTACAGAGTAGTCCAAAGTTCAAACTTATAAAAAACAGGCAGGAGTTAGGTTTATCATCATGTAAAAATTTTGAAAGGCAAAAATTTATTTTTTTCATTTCGAGATATATTTATTATATATATATTTTTTATTTAAACATATTTGAATCTCCAGAAAAGTTAGAAACTTCATTTTGGCCAGATACAGGTCATGTCACACCCGAAATATATCGCCCTTTATACCATCGTAGATAGATCTTTACCGATTAAAGGGAATTTGAACATCATCCCTGAGGCCTCAGAGGAGAAGCTGTGATCAAGCGGCCAGTCTCTGATTAATAATCACTCGTTATTCACACTCACTACACTAAAATTACGCCTGGGGGAAACACTATTTCTGCCCACGGCAGGGTGCCCTTACCAGCCCCCCTTCAGCCAATCACGCTCCAAACTTACGGCCCCCTCAAACTACACGCTCCGACCGTACTCCTAATCTGCAAAGACAACAATGGAGACTAATTACACGTTTACGTCTTCAGTCTCTCCTCTGAGTGTAAATACGTGACAAGATGGGCGTGGCAGAAGAGGCGGAGCACTGCTCAACAGTTCAAAGTCAAAAGCTCTCTGAAGGGCAAAATGAAACACTCAAAACGCAGATCCTTCAAGTAAAAACACAGATTTTCCCTCTGCCTCTACGTCTGTCATACATTCAGCTCGGTACAGCAGGACATATTCAGATAGTATATAGAGATAGTATTGTTCATCCGGCCCAAACTGTATCTGTGTCAGAGGAAGCAGTATGGAAAACGGTCACAAATCCTGTCAATCTCACAGCACTTTTCTGCCCTTATGTTCTTTTTTCTAACATTCTAATCATTAAGTCACATCAGTCAATAGCTTTATTATCTGGTTGCCTGCGAGCCTCTATCTTGCTATCGCCCTGTAGAGTAATTGCATTGTGACAGGGGATGATGGGGACTGAAGAGCCTTTTATTTGCAGGTAAGCGTTTATCAGTTAGAGCCATCGCACACCGCACAGTGCTGTCACTCTGCCATCGGCTCGCTCGGACCGTCTGATGTCCTTCGTGTAACTTTGTTCGACAGCGATTTTTCCATTTTGGCCTCTTTATTTTGGTGTTTATGGAGATGCGTGTGTGATGGAGAGAGGTTCTTCATCTTCAGAAGATGTTTCTTGATAAAACCACCTAGCCAAAAATGGTTCTTTAATGGCATCAGGAAGCATTTAATTTTTCTTAATAGTGTTCACTGCAAATGCCACTTGCCTGTCACAGGTAACACAATGTAGCTGTATTCTAAAAACATGCTGGGTTTTTAAGCCTATGGTTGGGTAAAGAATGCACAAACCCAATTTGGGGGGTTAAGTTAACCTATGCTGGGTCAAATATGACATTTTTTAGATTTAATTCAGTAGATGGATTTGTCCATATGTGTCAACGATCTAATATGTGAAAAATCTGCAGATTTAAAAAGTAAGGAATTAATGCGTGAAAATGCGTTTTTGCATTTTCGTAATTAAATACAAAAGTTATTAGAAACATCAATGGAAATTTTGAATGACAAGCGGAATTGAGAGAGGTACATTACTTTCACAGTTTCTTTGGTGTGTCTATCCTTTGCTTTAATGCACTCAAGTTTGGCTTGGACTGCATAGTCCTTGTGCTAAACCTGATGATCCATGTTATCACATGTGTGCTTATTGTGTGCTTGAATAGAAAGAAATCTGACCTTTTGTACAAATTCCAATGGCAGAAAGTTGCTCATTTAGGGTGCTTTCACATCTGTAGTTCGGTTCATTTGGTTTGGACCAAAGGCAAAAAAATGATACATTGTAGCTTTTTAGCAATTTTGGTTCCTTTTCACACCACACTGATTGCTCTGGTCCGCACCAGTTGAAACGAACCAAAATGTAGTCATGTGATAACATTCACATCACTCATTGGCCACATGTCTCCTAAACTGCTTCTCGATTGGTCAGAATCAACGTGTGGGAAATTCCAACGGAACCCCAGAAGTAAAAAATACTTCCATACAGCAGACACCATTGAGAGACGACTGCGCGCTGTAATTATGTCCGTGGTTGTTATTTACTACATAGTTTGTATACGGCACTCTAGACAAACTATTCATTTCCAGAATGAAGAGCGGATGCGGCTTGAAAACAACGTTTTAATGCACTGCAAACAGCGAAGCCACCAAATTTCCATGAGTCTCCGCACAGTGGTGGCTGGTCACTAGGGGGCACCGCCCCCCCCCCAAAGTTGACAGAGAAGAAAGCTACTTTAAAGCGTAACTAAACCCCTGGTCAGAGCCTGACTCCACCCACTGGCAATATTTGAAAAATGCAAGAAAAGTGGGCAGATCCCAACAGAGATAGAGGGGTCAAGTGTGTGATGAGATCGTAACAAGGGCGTGGTGAGCTTGAACCTGCTTACATCACAAGACATTTTTTTGGACCCAACATCCATTAGGAAAATTCAACTGCAGTAGCCACCGTTCAACCTGAAGAGGGCAGCACTCAGACGTTTTTACACCATATATTGTAGTTTTGCAACACTTTATATCCAAATGTCAAAAAACTTACTAAAATCAATGAACAGCACTAATAAACCATCATTCTTACAGATCAGTAACACAAAAAAGTTGGATTAGGGTTTAGTTGCTCTTTAACATGTTACAAAAAAAGTTAAATATATAATGCAAATTCATTCATAATAAAATAATTTAGTTACAGTATTTCACTGTTATTCATGTTATAATTTATTTAAAAAAATGAAAAATCAAAACTGAGTTTGTTGTGTGTGTGTCATGTTTGTGTGTCTAGGGCGCACCCCTAATGAATGTATATGTAGGTCAGTAAAAATGGTAAAAACATGTGACCTGAGGTTGAGCTCTAAATGGCTGGTTTCGGATCTGCCCCAGGGTGCAGGACTGTGCGCCCCAAACCCTTCCACTTATGTTGTAAGTGAATCAATATTGTTTTTTATGTTTTGATCTCATGTGGTTGGATCGTTTTCAGAGTCTCATAACCGCATTGCCGAAAGAAAATATGATTTTATGCTTACAAAATCACCCTTTACAAGGCGTTCAGTTGAAGAATACATAAAGGATAAGGAGCTTGGTCCAGATTGAACAGCAGGAAATTATCATGGTCGAGTTTACATGCTTTTCCAGGACTTATGGCAAACGGGGTTGGCTAACGTTAGTTGGATGCTATATAAGTCAAATGCCTTTTATTCTGTTTGCTGTTTATAAGTCTGTGTGATATTTTGGACAAAATTTTGTGCCGCATATGAGCTGGCTTTGAGTAGATATGATGCTCAGATAATCCGGTATTTTCTGTGGCTTGGTCAACTTTGTTGCAACGTACGGGTCTGTGATTAGGCAACATTATACTCAGATTTACACATTCATAGTAAATTTATTTCATGATTTAGTTGACTTCAACAGTAACATTTTCAGCATTTTAGCAAAGCAGTAATGATATTTTTCACCTGATAACATCTATTTACAGACCTGCATTACTACAGTAAAAGTTTCATTTCAAGTTTGTATGCGCCCCGCCAAATTTTTTCTGGCTCCACACCTCCTCGCAACTCCAGGTATGTCCGCGACCTGCCATTGCTAATAGAAACCGTCAACAAACACTTCCTTATCCCATAATGCACAGCGCAGCTGACTACTGCAGCTGGTTTAGTCCAAAAAATGTGCAGTACTTTTGCAGTTAGGTTTGTTCGATCTCGAATCGCGTTCTCACCACAAACAAACCGCTCCAAAGTTAGTTTGAAGGCGTAGCGAGATCACCTCTTCAAGGAGGTCTCGCCCCCCTTGTTTGGTCCACTTTTGGTGTGCAACCAAAGTTTGATTGCTGCATTCTCACCTGCTCAAAAGAACCGCACCAAGTGAGCTATCGAACTCTGGTATGATTCAACCGCACTAAATAAGGCAGGTGTGAAAGCACCTGAAAATGTGCAAAACATCGCGAACAGTCCTTCTTTTACATTTACAACTTCTTATTTTATAGTTCTTAAAACTTTCTATGTATTTTCACATTTAAATAAAAAATACACTTGATACATTTTCATGTATGTCTGTAGTTTCCAATGTTTGAACCGCACTGTTTGACCTTCATCTAAGTTGCCTTCATAACAGATCTACAAAAAACAAACAAAAGTCTGATCTTTGTCAAATAGTCTAAATTATTCCTCCACATGCTTATGCTCAGGTAAACTGTGGAAGATTAAATGTGTCAATCAATAGTTCATACTCAATTGGTTTCACAATTTCAGACATCCATCCTCAGCAGAACGTTGATCTGAGTGCTTCTGAATAGAAATCATTGATTTATGAGCTTCTATCACAGTGTCCCTCATCCTCGAGTAAATCCTCTTTACATTTCACTCTCTCGCTTTGTATTTCTGCCCTTTAGCAGTTCCCAGGTTCAAAAGAATTAACCTTGATTGGGATAATTGAGCCCAGGCCAAAGAGAATTGATTGTGTTTTATGAACCTGTTCTCTTCCTCTTGGTCTCTAACCCCCCACACCTTTTCATCTCTTCTTCACTGACAATTTGCTCCCCCCTCCTCATCCCAGCCGTCATCGTCACAGAAAAGGTTTCATCTTTGTCCTTTTTTGCTCCTTTAGTATGATTTGAACGATTCAATGCCAAAGCAGACACTATAACGGTGGTTCAGGCCTTTGGGTTTCTTAGGACATGGCTGCCTCACAATAGCACAGAACCACTCAAGGTTTAGTTCATCTGAACAAACAAAATTATCAAAGACGGACTGACCTTCAACTACTGGTATTAATCAATAGCCAATGCAGTCACCATAAAAAAAGAGTCATTCTATGGCTTCTGAAAATATATACGGTTTGAGGCGAGCGAGACGAATACAAATTTCCTCATGACAACATATGCTCGGGAGTGCGCGAGTGTGTGTATACCCATAAGTGCCTGGGCCACACGCTGAAAAGGAAAAGAAGCAGGCAGTCAATATCATAAGCGGCTTACAAACAGGCGTCTACCGCTTCTCACAACAGATAGAGAGAGTCTTGTGTAGCAGCCCTCTCTGTCAGTTCAAGATTAGTGGCAGCGAGAGGGATTTCATCACCTTTATTCAGAGCGGAAAAAGGGAAGGGAAGATTGCTAATCTGGAAATGTGCATGCACAAACTACTGTAACCATTCCCCCTCCCCTCCGAAATAAAAAACTCCTCTATCCGTTCTCCACAGAGGCCCGTGATTGCTCCACACTTCACTGGACTTGAGGGGCAAAGCCGGAAGGACAATAAGCCTCGGCAGATACATTAAAGGAGGTCTAACACTGTCCAGGTTACTGACGGATGAGTTTCTGATAGCAGAGAGAGGGAACAGGTGAGGAGCTCGGCGCTGAATGTGTGCGATTACAGAACCTCATGAAACCGCACAGCCGTGCACAAAGCTCGGAGAGGTCTGTAGACATCCTGATTATGGGAGACCTTTTGAAGAGCAATATACAGTTTCTCCAGCATTCCGTATTCAAATCACAGAGTTTAATGAAGCAAAAAAGTGGATGGGATGGGGTAAAAAAATAAAATAAATAAGCCGTGCAGGTGCTGGGAATTTAAATTCAGTGTTTGGAAAATGCATAAAGCTGAGATTCAGCCGGTCTGCTTGGCAAAGCACATCTTTACATAGAGGCTAAAATCATTTCGGCTTCAATAAACTAACCACCCCCTCCTCGACACAGGAGCCAAGGGGAGATCGTTCACATCAGTTTAGGTTAAGGTTTTTAAAGCTGTGCCGAGTGTCAGGGACCTCAAGGGCTCAATCTTGGAACGTATCCCACAATTCTCTTTGAGAGGGTTACAGCCAATAGCTGACAAACAGGCAGGCCTTACTTCCGCAGAAGGCAAAGTGGACTTTACTTAATTTACTTTAATTAAGTAAAAACCACTCATTAAACAGTTAATCTTCTTATAAGGTCAGACAAAGAGTCATTGTAATAAAAAGTGTTTTTGACATACTGTAGCGCACATTCAGTGCCGGATGAAACTACTGTAGCTAAATAACCCATCTGTACTTAACTCTTCAAACATCACACTAAACACATATTCTCTCTTGTCTTACATGACCTTGTCTATTTCTAAAAACTGATTGCTGCCTTTATGATCGTAAGCTCTTTTTTTGTACGACAAAGCTGGCCTTTGGCTGACAGGAGAGGCAAAGTTCAGAATATTGAAAAGGAAATGTGTTTCACTACTCGGACTCGTCGTGAATTGTCGTTCTTTTGATCTTTTACATTCTCCGCTGTTTCTTTCAGGTTAATTGCCTGTTAACCCTCCACTTACAGTAATTACGGCCCCCAATTACCATTTGACAGAAGTGCATGACGACCAAGAATGATTTTTTTATATTTATGTCTATTTTTTCTGCATTTTTAATCGGTTTCTTCTATATGCCTGCATCTTTTCAAGGTTACACATATCTAGATAAAAAATAAACCTTTAGTCAGTAATTAATTACACATCTTGTTAAAACATCCCTGCTCACCAACTTAAGGAAATAATTGCTTTCTGTAACTTAACATTGTGACACCCACATCTGTGAAATGATTTGTTATTGCTTTACAGTGACTTTCAATAAAGGTGCACACATGAAAAGACTTAGTAGTTATAAATGAGCATGCATTTTAATTACTTATTTGGCTTTGCTTGTTTACACTTTAAGATCATACAACGAAGCAAGAGCAGAGGATTCAAAGGTAAAAATGGATTGTGACCGCCTCCAAAAAAAAAAAAGTCTGAGACAAGTGCTTGGTTTGACATTAAACAGAACTTACAGGAGACATGATGTTTTAAATGAAAACAAAACTGCCTTTTTGAATATTTTATCTGCAGAAATGATTTTGTGAGAGTGCTGAAATGGCTCCCAGGGACCTTCGAGCACTTTGCATTTTCCTGCCTTTTCTTTCCAGCTATTCCCCACAGACGCTCTTCGTCACTGCCTGGCAGATCCAACATTCGCAATTTTCCACCTCCCTACACCCCTAATTACAGGAGACACAACTGGCACAGAAACTTGACTGTATATGTAGATAACTTGTAGTGTAACAGTTGTCACTGATATGTGAAAGATGCTTTTACGGCACATAATTTGGTAACGTAACTAAAAAGTTAAAAGTAAGCTTGTTAAAAGATTTAAATCATTGAGAACTACCCTTTTATCTTTTGAAATCCCTTCAAGGTGCACTCAGTAATTTTATCCTCATTTAAAACTTTTACCACCATGGTGGTGGACCATCATGATGAAATCACATGCCACACTAATACTACACATCAGCATCCCTATATAATACTGGACACAAATGCTATTTAGCAATAACCAAAAATTACTAAATGCACGTTTTCAACTATTTTTGGCTTTATGTTTTTTCCCAAATATTTTTGCATCAATTTCTGGAATGATGAGCACAACAAAGGGAATTCCAGGTTGACTACAAATTGTCAAAATTTTCTAAAGAAGGTCTTTAGTGCTAACTAAAATACATTAGGCTGATTTCACCAATTTCTAAACATTTTTAGTCAGCTTTTTCAATTTTGATGAAACCCATCCACTTGTGGAATGTCATATTTGTGTCTGTGAATATCACTTTAATTATTTGCAAGTCTTACAAACATCAGAAAGTCGTTTTTAGATTTCAGTTTGAGAGAATTTTATTAGCAACCTTTTAGATTAGTTCACAGCTTGATATTCGCTGCCATTTACTCTCTTACAAGTTTTTTTTTTGGTTTCCCGACCAAAAACGGTTAGAGAATGGTCACGTGTTTCACAAGGTTAATGGATCTGCAGTCGTACAAGTAATCTAGGTACAGAAAAATGACCTCTTGTATTATGAAAGGTTTATTGCTTCGCAAGATCTGACGTTGCCAAGTTGGTTCAGTCTATAGCTGCTGGCATTCACCTTTTAGCTTATTGTGACATGCAGCTGCATTGAAAGAACAGCATCTGCCTATAAGCACCGTAGAACGGCAATGAAAAGCCTGTTATCAAACGCTTTGCACACCTATTCTTTTACCCTCTTTGCAGAGTATTTCTGATTTCAACATTTTCATCTCCGAAAGCAAACATTTACCACTTTATTCAGATTTTTCTGCAGTGCAAAAGTCATATTTTGCATGTTTTGTCACAGACGTCAGTAAGGTTGTGTTAGCAACTGGGCAAATGACTGCATAAATATGCACATAGAAAACACACAGACAGAATATCTGCAATCAGCATCCAGCTGTTCTGCATTCTCTCTCTCCTATCCTGTTAAAATGCAATTTCTGGAGTGGTGAATATGAAAAACAAACACACACATAAATCACTTCCAGCAGTAAATTACCTGAGGCCCGATTGCATCTGACCCTTCACCCCACTGTCAGTAGCCAATTACAACCCCTCTCTGTGAATGTGGCACAACCTTGGGATTGGGACGTCAAAGGCAACTTCTTGAATTCAGATAAAGCAACGCCAAACATCTCGGCCTTTTTTGTGCAATTTACTATCCCGTTGTTATCTCACGATCTCGGGAATTGTTCACTATTTGGTGGTTATTTGCTGACAATCAGTGAATGTCATGTATTCGCATCACGTGGCCACTATGTTATTTACTTCTGTCAAAATTTAACTTGGTATTGAGAGCAATATTTGCGGAGCAATATTTGATTTTATTTCTACATTTATAAAAGCATTTCCATCAAGCCACACAAAAAAGACAGCATGGCATCCATCTCAAATGTGAATATCAAATACAACTATAGCAATTAATTGAAATAAACACTCAATCTGATCAATAACAAAATGACACTCTCAGAAAAAAAGGTACAAGGAGGTACAAAAGTTTTCACTGGGGTGTCACTTTTGTACCTAATAGGTGCATATTGATACCTAAAAGTACACATTAGAGCTACATACTGGTACCTTAAAGTTATTACTGTATCTGTACCAAAATAGTACATATTAGGACTTTTTTAATAGGTACCGTCCAAGTGACAACTATATACCTTTGTTCTGAGAGTGTAGATCACTTCGTATAAAATTAAACAAAACTCAACTATGATTACAGGCCATATTATGCTATTTGAGGAGACATCCAAAACAAGACTATGAAAATGCATGCTAAAGTCTCAGAATCTAATCTAATCTAATCTAATAAAATAAGGATCAAAGTTTGATTTAACTTTTATTTCAATCTTTAAAATGGCCTTAGTCAAAAGCCCTTTTCACACAGACATTATGGAAACAAAACAGAAAATGCATCCGGGATTTGATCGTTCGATTTTTCGTTTATTCACACTGCCAATGATTTTCCGGAATCTATGGCTGCGTCCGAAATCGCATGCTGTGACAGTAAGTACTGAATTAGATGAAGTACCTACTCATCAACAGTTAAAACGGTACGTTCTATATAGTATAAATATGGATAGTATGAATTAATTCGGACTAGGGATGCATACTGATTAATCGTGATTAATCTATAGCAGAATAAAAGTTTACATCATACATACATACAGTATGCATGTGAACGGTGTATAATAACTTTTTATAGATAAATACACACACATGTATATATTTAAGAAATGTTTACATGTGTATATACATTTGTATATTTATGTATCATTTATATTATATATAAATACACATATATACAGTATATATATATATATTTTATATATAATATATATATATATATTTCTTAAAATTATACATGCATGTGTACATAATTATTATACACAGTTCACAAACATATATGATGTAAACAAAAACTTTTATTCTGCTATAGATTAATCGCGAATAATCGGTATGCATACCTAATTCGGACGTACTACATTCGCCATGTTGAAACATCACGTGACATACGTCATCATAACAACAAGTTTGTCGTTAACTGGAATGGCGTTAAACTAGCACAATTTAACCACAAGAGACAGATGTATATAATATATGTATTTGCATTTGAATAGAGCTGCGTGACTGCTTTTGGACATTTTTGAATAAAAAAACGCCCCACCGTCTTCATTGGATAACTCCTCTCCCGGGTGCTCATAGGATAGCAAAGTGTCCATCGAAAGAACACTTCAGGATCTTGCCGGAAGTAGTAGGTCATCTGTGTACTTTTCGTCTACTGTTATTGGAATACTATGAATTCGGACATACTACTCGCCTCGCCTACTGCTGTTCTGGAATAATGGTTTCGACACAGCATCTCTGTGCTTTCACACAGATACCTAAGGATCCCGTAAAGACGTGACATGTTTAAAGTTCTGCACTTTGTAGATTTTATCCACAGCATCTGATGTTTGCTTATTATTAATAATTATTTCTCTCTACTACAGAAACCACTTGCGTGCATTTTTGTTTATGATAAGACTATAAAGGAGCGCGTGACACACTGTTCTAGTATGCTGTTGAATGATCTCAGCTTCAGAGTGGATATTTGACGAGCTCCCTGATCTCTGTTTCAGAGCAGTTTGCAGACATTTCTCATCGTGAATGTTAATGTGCATTTAAAACCCCCGTTTTAAAGAGCTGAACGTTATATCTTGTTGCGATGATGCGAGTGCATTTTTGTTTATGATAAGCCCATAGCACATGACTATTCTTTTATGCTGCTGAAAAATCTCCGCTTTATATAGATAGTGACGAGCTTCCTGATATAGCTTCACTACGACATTTTTCATAGTGAATATTAATCTGCATGTAAATCCCTCATTTTAAAGAGCTGGACTATAACTTCATGTTGCCATGACACGCCGTCCTCCATACGGCACGGGGCTTAAGGTATTGTTTCTGAGTCTCGTTCACACAGAGGGCTTTCCGGGTATCTTACGGCAATGTTACTACACTGTAAAAAATTTGCTGTAATTATGCAGCTGGTTGCGAGTAACTTACTGTAGAAGATAAAGACCAAAAATGTTTCATGTTCATTTGACTTTAAACAAACTGTTGCGAGCAAAAAACATAAATGAAAAATCTACAGTAAGTTACTGGCAGCTAGTTGCCAGTAATACCCAGTAATACTGTAATTTCTACAGAATTTTTTTACAGTGTAGGTCCTCTTTCCGGGAACGATCCCAGAACATAAACAGGACTTGTTTCCGTTCACACATAAGCCTGTGTGCCAGTTTTACAGGTATTTTCTGGGACCAAAGTGCTGTGTGAATGAGGTAAATATTAAAGATATAAAGTTTTTTCACAGTATGTTCTTTACAAAACTGGGAGCTGTGGCTTGTGCCAGGGGGTCCCAGTTTTATGACATTTTACAAAATTCCTTAATTTATCATAAATTCTGTGTTAATAAACCTTAGAAAAATAAGGCTGCTAACCAACAGCACTACATTGTATAATGTAATACAGTATGTTTTGTTTAATTCAAATTTAAGAGTTTAATTAAAGTTTTAGAAAGTTTTATGTCTTAAATTTTCTTTGGAAGGGACACGAAAGAGATGCACCGTACACAAGGGAGTCCGCACGCCGAAAAGTTTGAGAACCAGTGCTTTACATTATGTTAAACTGTAAATCACAGGGTCACATATATCAAACGGTAGATGTCAGATTCCAAAAGCAACATTCGTGATGGTGGAGATGAAACATCTAAAGCATTTTTGGCTGAAGCCCGGTTGATTTCCGATCCTGGTATCTATCATCTTTCACCACCTAACACGCTCATTATCAATGAAACAAAACAATTAAGATTTTCTCTGTCTCTTCTTTCTCTCTCTCCTTCTCTCACTCTCTCCTCTGCAGTGCTAAAGCGCTGCATTAATCATCTTAAGTCTCTGGTCAATATGCAGGCGAAGAGCAAAGCAGCTCAGCACTCTGCTTATTTAACGGCTCAGTGCCTTTCCACCTCTGTGGATTAGAGAAGAACGACCTGCATTTACACATTTATTCACTCCACAGAGACCTGCTCATCTTCCACTCTTCGCTATCAGAGAAGGAGAGAGAGAGAGAGAGAAAGAGAGAGAGAGAGAGAGAGAGAGAGAGAGAGAGAGAGAGAGCGAGAGAGAGACGTGTGACCTCACCGGCCATCAACATACTGTTGAAAACACTGTGTTCTCCTGCTTCACTGCCCGTGAGCACATGCGTCTATATTTTACTGATACCGCTGTGGGATTCGATGGATTGAAAGCACACAGTGGATTAAATTGCTCTGTTATGAAATTGCCCTAAAAGTGATGAGATGAACAGACACAAGAGGAACAGCCTTTAAACATAATGGCAGCTTGATAGACAGCGTGGCACTTACATTTTAAGAGGCACTTAAGAGCAATAATTGAGTAATGTCTTCGCGCCGCGTCTTATTGAAGGGACGCAACAGGCGCATTGTCGTTTTAAGGGAACTGAGAAGTTTTTAAAAAGTGATGGTTATTGTTTCACAAGTTTATACGTTCACTTTGAATATGCATAATTTCTTATGGTAGTCAACGTGACCAATGTTAAAGGTGCAGTGTGTCATTTTAAGAAGCATCTTTTGACAGAAATGCAAAATAATATACAAAACTATATTATCAGGGGTGTGTAAAGACCTTTCATAAAGAACCATTATGTGTTAATTTAGAACGAGACCTTTTTATCTACATACACCAAGGGTTCCCCCTACATAGAAGTAGGCATTTTGTGCTGCCATTTTTCTACAGAAGCCCTTAATGGACAATTTTTTTACTAATTTTTTTTCAGACAATGACATGTTTGTCCGGTGGCGGCTACCGTAGCTTCTCTATGTGACTAATTCGCAACCTCACCACTAGATGCCGTTAAAATTTACACACTGCACCTTTAACTCATATGGGCATAAGTGCTCTTTAAAGGTGCAATGTGTAACTTTTAGAATGATCTCTTGACATAAATGCAATATAATATACATAACTATATTATCAGTGGTGTCTAAAGACCCTACAAAATGAACTGTATTGTTTTTATTAATCATTTTTATCTACATACACCGCTGGTCTCCTTACATGGAAGTCATCATCATGTTTCTACAGTAGCCCTAAATGGACAAACTGTTCTACAGAGCGAGTTTCGTCCCCACGTTGTCTTACCGTGGGTTCAACAGCCACGTTTGTGCCGTCAAATTCGCGTGTACCACGTCTAGTTTGCCGCTTGACCATTTTGAGTTTACTCGCTTCATTCGTGCATAAAGCCGCGCGTGAAATTCTAGTCATTAAGACATACAAGCGGAAATTCGCGTCATGGGAGGGCTTCTGCCACTCCGCTCGCTTCCTGTAATCACGTCACTATTAGCGCAAGCTCCTGATTAGTTAACGTGGCACTTTTTTACCCCAAAGTTTACATTTTTAAACTCACGCATTTTCGCGGCAACGCTAAATTAAGCATGGGCTAGTTACCGGTTTCAAGGTATACCGAGATTTTAAACAGTCAAGATTTTAAAACTACTAAAATGTTCTGTGATACCGTCTCTAAGGTATGAGCTGTGTTTTTACTAAATTCATTAAATCATTAAGTCATGTGATTGATTTAATGTTTACATTTAATATACATTACGAAAATATTATATATTTTTAGAAAGCCTATTATAATTTAAATGCTTTATTTTTACCTGGCATTTAAATACAACACATTTTAGTGTTGCAATGGCAATACCGCAACACAGTGAAACCGTGGTATTTTTGCTAAAGGTTATCATACCGCAAGAATTTTATATGTCCCATGCCTATGCTCAATTCTCGTCATCCGCGCAAACTAGACGCGCAAATGAGGGGGAATCGCGTGTACCGCGCCGCGCTAAATGCCTCATTCGAGCCGCGAGACCTCCAGACATGCGTCAACGCATCTTCACATTGACTTAACATTAAAATCACTTGTGCTTGACGCTTCTACCGCGGCTGGTGTGAACGCAGCATAAGACGACGACATGTTTTTCCTCAATTTTTTCCTTCGTAGCTTCTCATCGCACTTCGAAATTGAGGATGGTTGCATTTCGCAATCTCACCATTAAAAATGCAGCAAAAAACCCATACTGTACATTTAAAGTCTCTTCTATTTACGTTGTCGGCGAGAAAACTTATTATAGATGGTAAAACTGTGGAAATGGTTGCCGAAGATTAAGTGGGCGATGGTTCAGGTGTGACTTCTCCAAACTGGTGTGATTTGGGGGCATATGCCAGTCCTCCATTCGACCCCTAGGGTACTACGCAATTCTAGCCATCAGAAATAGGGCACTGAGAATGCAAAAGCAGGGCTTGTTAGACAGCAATGGGGGCAGCATGCTGGGCACAGCGGAGCGCCCCAGTCTGAATGGTGGGGTCAACGGTTGGGCCTGTTTCTTTATAATGGCCTGCTGAGGAGGAATGAATAAATGGGGAGCAACGGAGGAAAACGTGGGCCACAGGACAGAAGAGGCCCAATAAGCAGTGCGTGGCGACAAGGGGGTCTGTTAAAGGCCATTTCAGTTAACGGCCTCGCGAACATACAATGCCTTGTGCTTTCACAATCTACACGGCAAAGTGAATAGGGTTGACCACCTCTATCTAGTTGATAGGAGGTCATGCTGTAATTACGATCCAATTTTTACCTGCAGGGTTTTTTATCCTCATCCTGCGTGTGACGCCAAAATTGTTAATGTCAAACGCTTCATTGAATAATGAACAATATTGGAGAAATCCAAATTAAAACCCATTAAATGCATGTAATATTCAAAGCTTCTGATTTAGGCTTTTAGAGAGAGCCCGGGTGGCTCTAGATGCTTGCAGGATGCCCTAAAGCAAGAGCAATCTGTGCAGCGGAGGACCATAAGAACACCTGCTTGAAATGGTCCCTAAGTCTCTAAACACATCAACTAGGGACTTGTTTAAAGTGTGGGAGGTTACTCTGAATGTGGAAGTGTTGAGAGGAATCTCGGGTTTTAAAACAAACTCTAATTTGGGTAGTTTTAGTGCCTAGAAAGATAACCCAACGGCTGCTGGTGTACCTTGTTGGCCTATATTATATAGTGAGACACTAAAACGAGGCTCTTCCTGTAATGAGAAGCTTTGCACGAATGGTTTAGAGTTTGGAGGAGCTTTGCTAAATCCTGTCCCATTACAATATGAAATTAATCACAAAAAGAGAGCAATTATATCAATATGGTCTTTTGTCATTAGAGAGGCCACACCTGCCACAAGCCCGCTCTCCGTCAGGGTGACCTGGGTAATGGTCCACGGAAACGCACCGGTCCTCCATCAACGAAATTATATCGGCTTGACCCCTCACAATAGGCAGCGACAATGCGTGCATAATCTCTTAATCCACAATCCTGATTGGGAACACCTTTCAGTTATGATTGCATTATGATGGACAGCCGGCCATTAAGCTTGTGGGTGCGCAGAGTGCGAAGACATCAAAAAACAAAAGAGCAGGGAATCGTTCCACTTATCCAGCTATTCTGCTGAGCTCCCCGGACCAATCGGACATGATTAGAGAATTATATTGACATCTTTCCTCCAACCTGCGCAGTCTAGTCCTGTATCAGTGCTCTGAGCTCTACTCGACTGTCATATCCCTGAGCCAAAACCAGCGGCTAAAAGCAAGCACACCTTCCACTCCAATTAAGACCTGCATCCGATCATCAGAGATCCATCCTTAATCTCATAATACCACACTCACACAGCAGAGGTGTAGATAAGGCAGCCACAGGTGTATCCTAGAGAGAAGAGGAGCGAGAAAGACAGGAAAATGGAGATTTGTGAAGGTGACAAAGTTCAGGGATTAGGGATAGGAAAGAGAGAAGCCCTTCTGTGGGAAAATGGGAGTACGGTAACGGGTACACTTTAGAAAAATAAAGGGGCTCACAGCAGCAGTGCCATAAAGAAACATTTTTGGTTTCCCAAAGAAAACGTTTATCCACTACAAAGAATATTTTGTGCAACAGAAAGGTTCTGCAGATGTTAAAGGTTCTTTATGGAACCGTACAGCCTGATAAAGTATCTTTTAGTGACATTTTTCAAGACTGTAAAATAGGGATAATGTGGATTTGACCCTGAATTTAAATGGAACGAGCCACGTTTAAAGTTTTAAAATAATGTATATTAACTAATTATGCATATTTAATAATAAAAACACCCGTTAGTAATAAATTATATTACAGGAATAGTTCACCAAAAAATGAAAATTCTGTCATCATTTACATACTCTTAAGTTGTTCCAAACTTATAGAAATTTCTTTGTTCTGCTGAACACAAATGAAGATATACTGAAAAATGTTTGGAACCAAGCAGATCTGGGGCACCATTTACTTCCATAGTAGGAGAAAGTAATACTATTGAAGTAAGGATGACCATATGTGCCATTTTCTCGGACACGTCCTAGCCAGGATTTTGGGTGCGTCCTCCGGAAGTCGCATTTGTCTATGGCATACATCATCGGGGTTCTCACATTTCAGTTAAAAACATTATACAATTAACATTTATTTATCTTAAGACATAAATTTTGTTGCTTTTTTAAATAAAACCTGGAATAATAAACCTCGATGACATATGCGGTCGACAAATGCGACTTCCCAACGCTATCTCACGAGAATTCCTACAAATTTAATGTGTTGACTAATTTGTATTAATTCATATGACCACATTCTTAAGTTTTTGTATGATTTGTCTTGACCCCCTTTGACGTTGGGGTTAGGGGTTTGGTTTCATTGTTGTTTTTTCATTAGAATCGTACGTTTTTGCACGATTACCTTCGTATGAATTCATACGAATTAGCCAACTCGTAAAATATGTACGAATTCTCGTGAGATCAGGCTGGACTTTCGGAGGATGCAACCGAAATCCTGGCCAGGACGTGTCTGGGAAAAATGGCACGTATGGTCACCCTAATGCAGTGGTTCCCAAACTTTTTCAGCGTGCGGCCCCCCTTGTGTACGACGCATTCCTTCGCGGCACCCCAAAGAAAATTTGTGACAAAAAACTGTTCTAAAACTCAACATTTTACTAAAACACATATTAAATTATACAAAGAAGTAGTGATTTTGGTTAGTAGCCTTATTTTTTTAATGTTTAATTACACAGAATTCATGATAAATTAATGTATTTTATAAAATGTCATAAAACTGGGGCCCCCCTGGCCCCGGCCCCCAGTTTGAAAACCACTGCCCTAATAGAAGTCAATGGTGTCCCAGATCTGTTTGTTTAAATATCTTTATTTGTGTTCAGCAGAACAAAGTAATTTAGTCAAGTTTGGAACAACTTGAGGAAGAGTAAATGATGACAAATTCTTAATTTTTTGATTAACTATCCCTTTAAAATAATTGGTGGAAGAATTTCCAATATAAATATATATTTATTAAACATTCCTGTTATTATCACACCAAATAGCAACAACCTACTTGTTTCCATGCTTTACAGTGACTTTTTAGTGGATGGGGGTATTCTATTGGTAAAATCAATGTAACGAAATGACTCTTGTGTTTTATTGCTTTGCCAAATCCTGTGTTTAAGAGCAGAGGGATCTTGTATTACCCTCTTGTGCATTGAATATACATCAGTCCTGGTTATTTAGCATACATTTTAAATGTCCACCTCAGTACCCCAAACAGAATTAATAAGATGTGAATGACCATATTCCCCAATCACACATAAAAAGTGCCATTTGGCAATTGTGTTTTGTGCCTCAGTCTTAAAGTTAACTTTCTCCGGTGTGTTCTGCAGAGATTGCTTTTGCTCAGAGGCAACCTGCAAGCATTCAGCTCTTTCAAGCCGAAATTAGAAACACTGAATGTTGCATGTTTACATAAAGTTTTACAGTTATAATCTGTTAGATTCTTAAAATCCACCAGACTAGAGGACCCTAAATGAGCTCACCATGCAAAAAGTGGAGACTGCTGCCACCCACTGGTGGCAAATGGTGGCGCAGCACAGCAATATCCATCATGTCAGTTAAAATTATATGGTTTTTGAGTTTGTTTTGGGATTTAAATATTCCAAATAAAACAGTAAAGCAGGATCAAGCATTTAAAGCAGTAGATGTTTCAATCATATAGTGAAAGCTCCACTAAAACGATTCAGGTCTATTTTCCATGTGACCCTCATTGTGCAAAAAACACTGAATGTGTGGCCATGTGTATAAAAGAGTCAAGAGTAAAATATTTGCACAAATGCATATGGGCATCACTGCTATATAGCATAATATTGGAAATTCGTCCACTAATTAATTTAAAGGGATAGTTCATCGAAAAATGAAAATTTTGTCATAATTTACTCTTCCTCAAGTTGTTCCAAACTTGTCTAAACTACTTTGTTCTGCTGAACACAAATAAAGCTATTTAAACAAACAGATCTGGGACACCACTGACTTCCATTAGAGTGACCATAGGTGCCATTTTTCCCAAACACGTCCTGGCCAGGATTTTGTGTGCATTCTCTTGAAGTCGCATTTGTCGACCGCATACGTTATCGAGGTTTATTATTCAATGTTCTATTTCAAAGAAACAACAAAATTTGTATGTGTTAAGATAAATAAATGTTAATTTTATAATGTTTTTAATTGAAATGTGAGAACCCTGACAATGTATGCGGTCCACAAATGCGACTTCCGGAGGACGCACCTAAAATCATGGCCTGGATGTGTCTGGGAAAAATGGTCACCCTAACTTCCCTACTGAAAAATCCAGCTAAGACCAGCATAAGCTGGTGAGCTGGTTTTAGCTGGTCTCCCAGCTTGGTTTAAGCTGGTTTTGCTGGTGTAGGAAGCTGGTTTTGCTGGTGTAACAAGCTGGTCTTGCTGTGTTTTGTTAACTTTTTAAGCTGGTCTAGCTGGACTTAGCTGGTCAGGCTGGAAGACCAGCTGACCCACCAGCATGACCAGCTTTGTCAGGCCGGGAGGACCAGCGTAAACCAGCTAGTGCCACCTAAAACCAGCTACCAGCTTATGCTGGTCTTGGCTGGATTTTTTAGTAGGGTTTCTAGGTATTTTCTCCTACTATGGAAGTGAATGGTGCCCCAATATATCAATATATTTTTCAATATATCTTCATTTGTGTTCAGCAGAACAAATACATTTCTATAGGTCTGGAACAACTTAATGGGAAGTATATGATGACAGAATTCCTTTAATATAATGTTCCACATTTTGTGGAAAGTTTTAAAAAGGCACAAGTTGTAAAGGTGCAGTATTGCCATAAACCACCCATACATTTAATGTGAAAATATAGTCTCATATGAAATTCTTACATCTAATGTTTAACCGAAATAAGGATGTCTAATATTAGTGTTTAAAACCACCTTTTTTGCCTATAGTTCTTACAGGCCTTACAAATAACACGGGATTTATACATATGGGATAAAATGCTTACACCATTCCACTGCCACTTTTTTGCATCACTTACTTATTTCTCAAGCAGCTGTTGGAAGTAGCAGTGTACTATGTCACTCCCTGCTTCCCCGTCTCAGTCTCTCAATATGACACCTATGTCCCGCTGCTACCTTTCCCCTCGCCCCATAAATAAGATATACGGCCTTGTCTCTACGCTCAGCTGTCATCGTCTAAATTCATACGGCTCATGGGAGACACTTAGCATTGTGTGTCACAATGACTGCCCAAAGGAGCGCACATTGCGTCCAGATAATGCACATACACAATTGGGCAATGTGCATTATAGAGTGGATTAAGAGCATTCACGGAAGTGGCCTAAGGGCACCTCCAGATTTAAATGCTTCAGTTGATTTGAATCAAAACTATTTTTATCATTCTGACCTTGCGGTTCTTGTCCTTCAGCCGGCTGCAGGAGAAAGTGTCAAATGACTAACAGGTTGGTGGTGTTAATGGGCAAATCGCAATTGATTCATGCTGCCAAACCCTATGAATGAAAGTTTAACTGTTAGGCAAGATTGTAAGATTTGGCAAATGCACAGAAATGCATGACTTTAAAGCAACAAAGGTGAAGGAAACCAGCCCGGCGTCTCCAAACACCCGTCGAGAAGCATTGTGGTGAAAGTGTGTGTGCATTTGTTGGGCCGGCCTCCACAGCGATCTAGTGATAATCCACTCCTCTCAGCAGCAAATGAGGTACAAAGAGCAGAAGAGAGAGTGAACCGGAGAGAGGAGGCCTCAAGCTGTGATTACTCTATTTAATTCAACATGGTTTCTGAGGCATGAAACACGCTCAGCCCGTAAATGACTTCCTCCTATGCTGTCTTCTCTCCTCCAAGCCTGAGGACCATGGGTCCTGCACCTGATCGTATCTGTCTCGCTCTCCTCACTTACAAAAGGGAAACCATAATCTGGGGACAGATATTAGGAACACACTGGTCTGCTTCCTCAGGCAAGAGCACTTCTGGGACGCAGAATATGAATAAGGTTTTACTTTGATTCACATTGCTCTCGATGTGCCATTTTATACAATAGCATGGTCACTGATATTATAGGATACTACAAACATTTTTGACTCTTATAAGGTATAGGTTCACTCAAAAACTTAACAAAATTTGCATAATTTGCTTTACTTTGTGAAACACAAAAGTTGTAAATACATTGGAAGTGAATGGTGACCAGCTGACAAGCAAGACTTTTTAGTAAAAAAACAAACAAAACATCAATTCTATTGATGGCTTCAGAAAAATATGAAAATAGGCTGGGGGTAGTATGAGGTACTCAAATTGTTTCTTCCCTTATTAGTGCTTGCCAGCCTCAGGACCCCATTCACTGGACGTCTTACACGTTTGGAATGAATAAATTATATCAAAATGAGTAGCCCATAAAGTGTCACATATAAAAGTTGCAGAGACTACCGTGTTCACACTGTGTTTCGCATTTAAAGGTACAGTATGGGTTTTTCTTTGCCATCTAGTGGTGAATTTGCGAAATGCAACCTCCTCAATTTTGAAACGCAATGAGACACTACGGTAGTTGCCACACGGGTGTGCCTCATACGTCTTGAAAAGTGAAGCTGCTGGCTCTTTGATCGCCCTCTGGTGGCTGGCTGCAGTACAAGTCATAAACCCCGCCCTCTCCATTAAAACGAATGGGACTCTAAATAAAAAAAATATTTACATTTCCAATAAAAGTTTCCGAAAGATGGTTTTGGCCTTTTCAGGTAGTAAATATCACGCTGATATATGTTCAATTGTTCATATTTGTGATACGTTTTATTTTAGCTATTAATTTGATGCTATAGAAACTAGGGATGCACCGAATCCAGATTTTTTAGGTTCGGCCGAATCCCGAATCCACCGTTTAAGATTCGGCCGAATCCGAAACCGAATACCGAATCCTACTTGCATCCTTATTCCAACACAGTAAAACACATTAATGAAGTAAAAAACGTCCACAGCAGTGTATTTTTCATTTTATTTAATTTTAACTGTACATTATGCCAGGATGACAAGTTGGAAAAACTATTTTGACAATTACCATAAGCCTATGCATAATGAAAGCGATGCGTTGCGACACGCTCGTTTTTCCAATAAGCAAGCAGCTCCGCGCTGAAAACTATATTTAACTTTGAGTGAGAAGCTCCGCTCGTCAATGTCAGTCTTCACACGGCCGTCCAATTACAGTGGAGGAGGGGCAGGACATTACCACAGCAACCAACCGGCTCACAGCTGAAGCATCACAGCTACCAAGCGCTCGGCTGAAAAACAGCTGGCATTTGGGGTCCTCAAGGCGTTTTCAGCGGTGTTTAAAAGTTTTGGTGTGTCCAGCTGACCGAAAGAAAAAGCTCATCTCCACGTCAGCACCCGATGTGTGTAATCAACGGCTGCGTGACGTCGACCAGCGTAGCGCAAGCCTAGGGTTCGGTTCGGTGGAAAAAAAATCTAGGATTCGGCCGAACCCGAACCCCGCCAAAAAGCCCAGTATTCGGCCGAATCCGAATCCTGGATTCGGTGCATCCCTAATAGAAACTAGGCATGTCGTTATGATTGGTGTGGTTGAATTGGGCGCACAAGCGTTTGGGTGTTTGATACCGCGGCTCTGCCTCTGGCTCCACGGACGATTCCTTCTGCACATGCGCATGGCGGCGACCATGGTCGGACATTTTTGGCTTCAATTCATTACAATGGAGGGAGGCGACATCGTGTCGTTCATCTTTTTTTTACAGTCTATGTTGCCACAGGACAAACATGTTGCTGTCTAAGGGTGCTTCTCAATTCTTATGTGTGCATCCTCGTTTCCTTTTCTTGCTTTCTCTCTTAACGTCTTAGCTCCACCCTCCTAGGGGAGACAAAACATTAAAGGCAGGGTTCATGATCTCTGAAAGCCAATGTTGTCATTTAAAATCACCTAAACACGCCTCTACCCCAATAGAATCTGGACCTTCTTTTGATAGACCTGCCCCACATATACGCAACCCAGGCAACGATGTCGTTTAGTAGACACGCACCTTACTGCTGATTGGCTACAAGTGTGTTTTGGTAGTAGGCCCGACTGCCTTTTCCAAAGTGTTCTTCAAAAATCGTGCACTCCGCCTTTAAGTGAAATGGCATATCCTCCATTCATTCACTATTATCCAATTATCAAGTGCATATAAAGCCCAAAATATAAAAAATAAAAATTAAATTAAATACGCACTTAAGTTAGAGTTTATAGCTTTACTTAGGGTGACCATACGTGCCATTCTTCCCGGACGCATCCCGTCCAGGATTTTGTGTTTGTCTCCCGGAAGTCGTATTTGTCGACCGCATACGTCATAGAGGATTATTATTATTATTACAGAAAAGCAACCGTTACATTTTAAGGTAAGAATGAAACTACGATTGTATATCTTATGTTTTTAACTGAATGGCGTATGCGGTCAACAAATACTACTTCCAGAAGACACACCGAAATCCTGGACGGGATGCGTCCGGGAAGAATGGCACGTATGGTCACCCTAGCTTTACTACATTAAAATAAAGTGCTGTAAAATGTATTATACCACTGATCATTTATAGATCGGTGGTCAATACATGAATAAAGAAGTCTACATTTGGGTGATTCTCGCGAAATTAGACTTATGAGGTGTCATGAAACATTTTGTTAAAAAAAATGCAGAGTATCAAAATAAGAAGCATACAGTTACAAACATCTCTTCATGTACTGTTTTGCACATGATTTCAAATGACAACATACAAACCAATTTTGTGTTTTTTCCACATTTAAGGGGAAAATTTTCATTTCTGGATTTGGGTTCTTTGACATGGAAATATTTATAATTAAGATATCTAAAAAATAAAAAAGCTTTAGTGCATGTTATACTATAAACATTTACCGTAAAGAAACATGTGGTATTTGGTGATCAATGGTAAATGTAGAGACAATAAAAAGGAATATAAATGTGTCCAAAAAATTTTCTCATCCTCATTTCAATCATTGTTTAAGCCCTCAAGGAACTAAGATTTCCAAAAAAAAATAGTTGGACGGGACATAATTGACTGTGACACTCAAGATGGCTACCAGGTAAGCAGTTTTTTTTCTCTCCAGATAAAAGTTGAAATTTTGTTTGTCATACCTAGACAACTTTTTAGTTCTCATTACGAAACATGAGTTTGTAAATGAATATATTTAATGTAATATCATGTTGCGGTAATAATAAACAATGTAATTCTATAGGAAATATGTTTTAAATCCTCTAAAAATAATGGTTATAGTAAGTTCAGACCTTAATATTATATGTGCAAAAAAAGGCTTTAAGGGCTTTTTAAAAAATCTGATGTTGGACATCTTTCTAAATCTGGATTTCGTGAGAATCACCCATTTACAATAATTATAATGATTTATGCACATTTAAATATGATTTAAAGACGTGAAGATGTGAAGGTGTGGGGATTTATATGTGCGTCAGGTTTAGTTCATAAAACACTTGCGCATAGGATACACTTGTGTATCCATGTTCATGACTCCTCAAGAAGCCTCATCACTCCTTGTTCCTCGCCTCCTCATGGGACATTTAAAGAATTAAGATGTCCTACGTGATGGCAGAGCTCGATCTGAGTGAGGAAGCATATTGAGAAGCACTCTAAGACAACGTAGGGATGAAACGCGCTCGGTTTGTCCATTTAGTGCTACTGTAGAAACAAGACGGCGCCTTCAATGTAGAAAGACCCGCGGTATATGTAACTATAAACCGCTCATTCGAAGCTAATAAAATCAATACAGTTCTTTATCTAAGGTCTTGAAAATATACTTATGTATATTATATATTGCATTTCTGTCAAAAGATCCTAATAAAAGTTACACATTGCACCTTTAAGCACATACACAGCAAATATACACCTTCGTTTGGTTAAAAATATGTGGATTCTCGCCATCTATTAATAGCAATAAAAACTGCTGACAAACCAGACAAGCCAAGCCAAGCTGCATGTGAATGGACAGGCCTGTAATTTGAAGCAAGCGTACGTAAAGATCTTATCCTACCCTCCCAAAATGCATGGTCCTGGCCTGACCTCACAGGGGCTCTGAGTCTGAGGTGTCATGTTCTGATACGCTCTCACCAGCATTCCTGCTCTTTTCAGTTGACTTGACAGTGTTTTGTGGTGAATCGCATAATTAACACAGGGATCTACAGAATTCAGTGACTAAACATAATTACTTCTCCCCTCCTATCCTCTCTTAATTCTTTCCTGCGGCCAGGGGTTTCGGCCTGGCTGGACAAACACAATGGGCTGTCATGTCAGGACAGCGCCGGCTGGTGGGCCAGTGGTGGAGAGGGAGGGGACATTCAGCTCCAATGGATGGTGCATGCTGGGACTCAGGGATATCCACTGACACGGAGGTGACAGCTCTGAGAGGGAGAAACAGAGAAATGGAAATAGTGGGGGAGAGTCGTAATTAACGTCACTTGACAGATACGAAGTCAGATGAGACTGCGAAAGTTCACACACGATCATATGAACAAACATATTGTAGCTCAGATGATAGCAGCGCAAAAGGTCATGGGAGTATAGCTTGAATGCACTCATAAAAGTCGGTTTGGATTAAAGCAAAAATGTAATTTAAAGATACAATCACACAAAATAAACACGCAAGACCACCCCACATCACGTCGCAATCCAAACCACTGCCATTCTTCTATTTAACAATGAAGTCTGAGAATGCATAGAGCAACAGTATGTCTCAACAGGTAGGAGCAAATCCTACAGGAATGAAGAGAAGGTGGAGAAACAACACGCAGGTTAGTGAATGTGCTTAATTAGAGCTGAATTACCTGGCTCACGGTCCCCTGCTCTGTCCTCTCATTTCCTCTGTAATCCCACCAATTGGGCTTCGGTTAAGCTTCGGCCCCCAGGACGTTCGGCTGTTCCAGCCCCGAGTTCATTCTTTCAACAGCTCATTTACTTCTGCAATGTAACTAGGCTTTGGAACGGGGGTAATCCTCTAACACCCCCACTCCCCGATCTACCACTCAGACCCCTACTGCTAACTCTATACACTCATAAGCTCAAGATATTTTTGCAGAGCATTACAGACGTTGATGGTGCTTTTCGATATATTAAACATACCAAAGAGTGCAAACAATTAATCACGTTGCAGTGACGAACTAAACTTTGGAGCAAATGGTTCACACCTGTGTTATTTTTTGAGGATACTCCTTAACCACAAACCCGTGTCACTTGTAAGGCTCCAGTTAATGCAAACAAACATCTGGCACAGTGCTGAGCCGTTTATTTATTTACCAGACATCTCCTCAAATTAAATTTGTGTAGTGCGCTAAGCAATTATTATTAATTTTAGACCTTCATACAAGAATATGCTAGAAGAATGGCCCACAGCCTCAAAAAGCATTATGAGATAAACATAAGACAATAATTGGGTTTTCCCATATTTTACCCAACCATGTGTTGAAACAACCGACCATATAGTTATCTCATATATTAGACATTTACTCCAGTGCAGATGCTTGATACATGCCAGCAATTTTACAAAAAGACACCATGCAAATATTTCCAATTAACTAAACTAAACTTTTTCAAGCTGTATTCCAATGTCCCGCTTGCCTTAATCTCCCAATCCACAAACCTGAGATGATGTCTACAATATAGACAAGTTCCCCACCGCCTAAGACTGAAGAGTGTGGATTACCTTAATCCACGCTTGGCATCCTAATCCAGGCTAACAACACGGTGTAACCGCTCAAGTAGACTTTTTAGGGGTGTGGGTGAATGCCGGATCATTAAGGGGATTTAAGAGTTTGCAGTGGGAGACATTGTAATGAGGCGCAGATGTAAAAAGCCTGCTCAGAGCTTTAGAGAGGATGTTTCTGCTCATTGAGGCCGGTGATTAGCAGGAAGGGCGAGAGGTGGTGATCTCTCGACACCCTACAGTCAGGTGAGCATGTGCAGTCGACTGTGGTGTAAGGCATACTGTTTCCCCAAGTCTTCACCTTGCAATGGACTTTTCTCACATAATCCTCATAGACCACAGAGGTGGAGTGACAAACATTCAACGAAACAGGATCCTTCTAGTCTTCATTAAGTGTCTAAATAAACTACTTAGGGATACACAAACAGGTGCCAGTTTTTATGTATTTTGTTCTTAATAAAATATGCTGAATTTTGAAGTCTTAAGAAAACATTTATGTATTAGGTAGATGCTTTTATCCTTAGCATTTAATGTGCTCCTGTATAACAAACACAGAGTCACGGGTCTGAACCACAGACTGTAAAAAATATGGACCAATGCTGCGTCCGAAACCACCTACTTCCATACTATATAGTAGGCGAAAAGCAGTAGGCGAGGCGAGAAGTCCGAATACATAGTATTCGAAAAACAGTATGCGAAAGGTACCCGGATGACCTACTACTTCCGGTTAGATTTTGCAGTGTGCATACGATGGACACTTCACTATCCCATGATGGCCCGGGAGAGGAGTTATCAAACGAGGGAAACCTAAAGGCTTGTTCGACTTCATGCGGAGAACCCACAGCTGGATGACGTCAAAGTCTTGCGGCGCTTTAACGTCATGTCGGTTCTAACGGCGCCGCATGAAGGCGAACCAGCCTGACGCGTCCTCTGTATTCGCACTGGAATGACATGACGTAATAACGACATATGTCAAGTGATGTAGCAACAAGGCGAATGTAGTACGTCCGAATCTCATTCATACTACCAGGATTCATACTATACACTACCTACTGTTTTAACGGTAAGTAGGTACTTCATCTCATTTAGTACCTACTGTACACTATGCGATTTCGGACGCAGCCATAGTATTCGAAAAACAGTATGCGAAAAGTACCCGGATGAACTACTACTTCTGGTTAGATTTTGCAGTGTGCATACGATGGACACTTCACTATCCCATGATGTCCCGGGAGAGGAGTTAGCCAACGAAGAAGACGACGCGTCAGCTGTATTCACGCTGGAATGACATGACGTGATGACGACGTATATCACGTGATGTAGCAACATGGCGGATGTAGTACGTCCGAATCTCATTCATACTACCAGGATTCATACTAGACAGTACCTACTGTTTTAACTGTAAGTAGGTACTTCATCTGATTCAGTACCTACTTTACAGTATGCGGTTTCGGACACAGCCATAGTGTCCTTGACGTCACCTATAGGTTTGTGAAGAGCTTTTTTGAAGCCAATAGAGAGTATGCATTGATGTCACTTTTCCACGTGACCACAGCGGAGCTCGCCCTGTTGAGTGGCAAAACGTTCAACAAAATGGATGGTTTTCATAGCAGCTGCTGTGAAAAACGCCAGTAAAACTGACTATTATCAGCTTAAATTGAATTTAGATGGGTTTCACAGACACCCTTTCCAATAAACAGTAGTCTGTGGACATTGGCATATGGCCAGACATTGCTTTTTCACCTGAAATATACTATGTTCGTCTTGCCTAACACTATTAAACCGTCCTACCTTTGTAGAACACAAGGCGCATCATAATGGATGTTTTAATGAAGGCTCACTGACAAAACTTTCATTTACACAGAATAAGTGTATTCATTTATGTGTATTTCATGTATTTTTTTATAGGATTTTTATCCCAAATTTTTACATACTTACTCATTTGAGTGGCAAAACATTCAACAAAATAGCTGACTGTTCTAGCGGTGGACGGTTCTCCTTTCGGTGCTCTTGTCAAATCTGTTAGTAGGCCTACAGTCTATCGCACAACAGCTTTTTCCAATTTAGACGCGTTTTCCCTGATTTCACACTGTACACAAAATCCGTAGCACTGTCCACTCAGTGGACGTATCCGCAGTCACTTTTCCCGCCGAATGTGACGTCACGCGCATACCCTCTATAATTGGCGGGGCTTGCCGTCGCCACCTTAGCATCGCGTCACTCGCAAATAACTGAAAATGGATAAAGAGGCTTCTGGAATGATCCGTCCCGACATATTACTGTTAAACTTATTGCTGATTTTTCTTTGTTTTGGAAAAATGTACTGTTTGGTTTCCATGATAACAAAAGTAAAAAACAGAAAGAAATTGACTTAATCTATTGATAATTTTAGGGAAATGTCATATTCACAAAGCCAAATTTAGTAATTCTAAACATTCTTTTATTACTTTTGGTAAGGAGACGGAACAGTACATCAAATCCATCCATAATTCAAAAAATAAGGCGGCTACTAAAACCATTCAGTTATGCTCTAATGTATTTATTTGAAACTCCCCCTGGCTCTGCTCTTGTCTGTTATTTGTTGTTTCTGTATTAATGACTGTATTTGTGTGTTCTTACTGTTTGTATCATAAAGATAGAATAAAGGGAAAAAATGGGTAAAGAGACAGGACGTGAGTGAAACTGAGGTGGCTGGTTGCTGAAACCACACCCACCTAGCTCGCAGGTAGTGACAGCAGTGGCAGCTCACCCGTCACTCAAGTGGCCACGCCCTTAATTATGCACAACTTTAAGGCTTAATTTAAACGGATGAGTTAGAAAAAAATCCACCCCCCTCACAGTTGTCATCAAGGGAAGAATTAGCTATATACACCAAAACACTTTGTACCAGTCGATTAAAGAAATTGGAAGGTTGCCCCTCGGTCTGGACCCAGGGAACACACATATACTAACAAAAACGCATACCTTGTAAGTTACTTTAGATAAAATAAATGTACTTTTATTAGTCTGTATTATTAACCCCATTACCTTAAATCTGCTAACTCAACCAGGTGAGCTAAATAAAGAGTAAAGATGACAAAACATTTAAAAGATCCAAAATACAGAAGAAAAATCACAGCATTCTTATAATTCATCACCAACATCTGAAACTCTCAGATCCCTTTAATTTAGTTACCACGCCCTCTTGTGTTAACCTATTGTCATAACAGGTTTACAACGTTCAAACAACCAGTCTACTATATTAAACTCATTTGTTTTTATAGATTTCAAACAGAGTAAGAGCAAATAAGTTTTGGAACGTCTTGATGATAAAGAATAATAGTTTGAATATTTTATCCCGCTTGAATCATATAAAACATTTCAAACAAGCAAGTCATTGTGTTAACATCAAACTTTAGCAATCCTTTATTGAGGAGAACAGATCATATTCACTGTTTGCTACTGAAACATCACAACATCATACTGGGGACGTTCATTACACGGGCTCATTGGATGGTTAGAGAGAATCAGAGAGAAAGAGGAAGTACGCAAGCGCAAGAGAACTTGTCACGTTCTCAAAAAAACAAAAACAAAAAAACACTTGGGGCAGTAGTTTCCCCCTCTTACAAAGAAGCCCATCTCTCTCTTTTAACATTTAAGCCAAAAACTTGGAATAAATAAAATACTCTGTCTTGATTATTCTTTTCATTAATAGTTGTTGATATACACAGTGCAGATAAATGTCTTTGAGCATTCACTGCACAAAATTTACTTCTACCATCTGAACAGGAAATCCATCTTTAAATTGACCCCATTCTTAAATCTTAAAATGAAGCTTTTAAGTACATAGCTACAATTGTGTGTACCAGAGGGGGAAAACTGCAAAAATATATATACATAAACAATCATCTCATAAAATTCAATAAACACTCATTTTAAAGCTACACACCAGAGCAGGTGAAGTCAATGAATTGAAACAATAAAGGGAGGGAAGAAAACTTTTTAGAAGGCCTCCAGAGCACGTGTTTGTGTAAAAGATATGCACAGATGAGTAAAAAACGAGCTCATCTGTGGATTAAATGCATACCATGAAGATAATCAAATGATAAATGCACATATGAAAGTGTGTTATGCACGACCATGTACAAATGAGTGTGTTAAAGTATATGCGTATCAGTGTGAATAAGGGGTACATTCATCCATAGCCAACTGTCCTGTAAGCACACCCCTGCAGCAATGGACCACCTTTTACAGGCACAATTCAAAAACAAAAACCAATCCTAGATTAATGATAAAAAAAAAGAAAGATTAGAAACACTCAATGAATATTCAAGTACCTATCATCCAGTCCGAGGAGAGAGCGCCCACGCTTTCACTCCATTGTTAAAAGGAGAAAAAATATATATAGCTATATACACATACATATTTCTGCAGTTTCACTTTAGAAATACTCTACTTACCTTCTCATAGTTTCTCTTTTATAAAGATTTTAGTATTTTTTGTTTACCATTAACCAAATGTGAGTGCATTCAAACAATACCAATTGTGTCATACAATCTGTAAAAAAAAATTATAATAACTCTGAGTCAAGGTGATAAAGGGGGAAACCATCTTAAATTGTAAAATTTTGTTAGAGAACACAAACCAGAAGGCAAGCTGATGGGAGGATGGAGATGTGGGTTGGAGGAGAACAGAGGTAAATACAGGATTTAGTATGGTTTTACTATTTAATACACTTGCAAAAGTTCCTCCGTATGCGGTACCTCTAATAAAAAGTCCTCTCCATCCAGGGCAAGTTTGCCATAATCTGCCGCCAGATCATTGTTCTGTTTTTTTTTTTCATTTTAATTTTTCAGTTTAACAGCAAGCACCAAAAATGACACTAAAACAATTCCCCCACCCCACCCCCCAAAAAATCCACAACAGATACATAAAATTTTGTGGCCAGCAGCAGTTATGACACAGCAAAACAAGGTGCATGAGAGGGCTGTTTAATGGTTGCTGTCCAGCTGGATAGGCGCAGGGTTAGAGGGCATCGAAAACTGTGAGCAGGAACTGAGATAATATTTGGTGGACAGTATCTCTAAAAAGATGCACATGCGTGGTGTGAATGAGTCAAAAGGGAGTCCCGTCTGAGATACAAACAAGGCAACAGAGAAGCTCTCCACATTCAACAGAGGTCCAAAAGGCCCCGTTTCCGGTCCCTCTTGGTGCTCGCTGGCCCCACCCACCTCCGGATGAGGTCAGAGCTCACGTCTCCAAATAAGCATCCAGCAAAAATTGCTCAAGCAGTCTCGTCACTGCTTTAAATTTACACACCGATTTCAGGGGGGTGGGGGGGTTGAAATAAATTCCTCTCAACCATACAATGCCGTTTTAAAAAAAATTATAACATTTCTGAAGTTTCTCATCTTTAAAAAACAAGTAAGTTTTCCAGACTCGTTTAATATTTCCTATGCCTCCCTCAGAATCAAAACCAAAAAAAGTGTAAGCAAAGGGGTTTTCTCGTGTGACGCGAGGACATTCTCGTGAGGAGACAGAAGCCGTCGGCTGCTCGGGCTACCAGGGGTCGTCCAGGTCACCTCCGCTCTGCGACAAGGAGAAAACAAGAAAGGGAAAGAAATGAGCAAACAGAGAAAAACAAAAAGAGTAGAATACTTGACAAGTGAGAATCAGGGAATTAAAAAAAGAAAGAAAAAAAATCAAGGAAGGGTGTGAGACAGAAAACAAGAGTAATAGTCTTGATTCTTGGATTCAATTTAACCAAAAATGAATGATAAAGAAAAATAATAAATAATTACATTACGCATTTTTTTAAATTAGGCACTTATGACAGGAAGTACAAAGACAAACATGTTAATTCATCGTAGGCAAAGGGGAAAACAACCCATTAACACTTTAATATCACAGGAAGTCAAAAAAACATTCATCAGTAAACAATTAACATGTGTCCAAGAGGTAATACAAAAGTCAAAAAATAAATAAATAAAAACCACGCAAATTAAATGAGGGAAAAAAGACCTACAACGTCTGACCACAATTTTCATTGCAATTTAACAGATGCATTTCCTAAAAAACAGCTCTTCAGCAGAATTTTTTTTTTTGGCTCATGCAGGTCAGGTGCACACTTACCTCAAGCTATTTAACTTCCAATAACAAAGTAATTAAAAAAAAAAGTTTATATAAATGACCTGGGGTGTGCTTTGCACATCCACCCTTCACGAGTATGAGGTGACAAGTTCCCAAAATATGCATATGGCTTAAGCAGAATGTTAAAAATGACTTTCGTGAAATGTATCAATAAATGGCAGCAAAGACAAACGTGAATAGTTGAACTTGATTTATTTTGCAGCATGAAAAACAAAATAAATATAAATCTTTTGCCCAGAAAAAAAATATCAGAACTCGGGGAACAAATAAACCTGCAAACAACAAAGCTCAGATCTTCAACTCCGCACTGAGGTTTTATATTCATAACACTGAGTTTAATACAACAATGGCAGCTTTATGCACACACTTATGTCACCTGTTAAGAGGATTACAGAATTTGCATTACGCATTGACTTTGAAATAAAGTTAAAGTAATCAGCTTGACATTGTTTACTATGATCAGTAAGTCTAAGAAAACACAACTTAACTAATAAACAGTCAGATGACACAATTCATGTAGACAAATTTTTGCTTGCTTTACAAGAGCTCTGTGCAAATGCTGCAGAAGTACAGACATTCAAGATAAACCACGTTGCAGAATTACCTATTGTGTAGATGACAATACGTTCCCCTGAAGGTAATTCATTATGCATGTACTTTTACATTTCAAATGTATAATCATTTGCTGATTGGAATAGTGCAAGAGAAATGATTTACAGCTAAAGAGAATACAGCAAGAACAAAAGATGAGGTAAATAGTATTGATTGAGCCATCATAATCTCATATGGCCCATGCTTATAGAGTCAGTGCTTTTCCATTTGTGCTTATACCTTAAAGAGACACCTGGATAGTGGAGTTAACACTCAAAGAGCATACAAACTACAATCATATTTGAGAGTGCAGTCCAAATTATAGGCCAGTGAGAATAGAGATGAAGAGACAGAAGGAAAGAGAAGGAGATTATTATTTCACATGTTTGATACACACATCTCAAACTCTATATTTAAGAAAACAATACAAGCTGTACCTGATGTTTTCTACAGCACTTGCTATTATCCTAGAACCAAAACCAACCACAAGACCAACCCAGAATGCAGAGTACACATGCATAGCATGGTGGCACTAGAGCAAACAGACATATGCATCCTTGGCACAGCCCAGATTGTCCACTTTGTTATCAAGTCTTTTTTCTTTTAAATGTTTAAGTATTAGACTTTTACATTCAGAAATCCTTAACTGATCATTCTTCTCCATATAAAAACGGTGGGCTAAGTGCAGAGATACAGAAAAGTGCTTAATGCAGACAGAGCTGGGATATGCCAAGGTTAACCTCGCTTGCAGTTTCAGAGCAGGTTTTAAGTGCTAAGAATTTCTCATTAATATTAATCCTAAATGTATGCCCAGTAAATGGCTGACTAGTTTTTCTGTGTGCTGAGCTCACTTAGGCACAACAGACAAATGATAATACATTCATAAACCTGCAATGAAACTGGACCAACCTAGCAACCTGGGCCGAAGAGCAGGTTTGGGGTTTGATATCTGAGGGGTTAGGGGTTAGTTGGTACTAAAGGGTCATGCAGTGGGGGCGTCAGAGAGCTTGTCTAAAGACGGTGATGTGGTGGCTTCATCCTGGCTCTCCTCAGAGTTAAGGGCTTCAACGGCTGGGGATGGTGGGGGAGAGGGAGGGTCCTCCGGGGGGACGGAGCGTGTCGCGGCGCCTGTCCCGCAGGACAGCCGATAGCTGGAGAGCGCCTGCTCCAGCACGTGGCGGTATTCGCCTCTGTGGCTGAGACGGAACTGTCGTAGCGCCTCCAGCAAGTTGGCGGCAGCCGTGCTCCCATCTTCCTCCTCATGGCCCGCTGCTCCTCCCTGGTTGTCCTGGTGCAAGACCCCAGTGTCAGTGGACAGAGCAGGCTAAGAGACCCTGCTTATGGCAAGCCACCTCCCCATGACCTTACATTGCCCTTTCATTTAGAAAGAAGCAGGACTCCTGAGTGTGAAATAGTAAGCTGGCTTTCCAGCACGCGGTAGCAAATGCGTGTATGAATGAGGTTTACAGTGAATAAGTCGCAAACTCTTTTCGTGGTGAAACGTTTTAGAACAATACTCTTTTTACCAAGATGCAGACATACAAATACACACCACAAGCAGAGATGCTCAAAAAAGCCAAGGCGCGCACACTACGCCTCGCATTACACAAATGGACAGGCACTGCCCTTTATCTTTGAGTACCAGTTAGACTTAAGTAGGACATACGCTAATTACTAAATGTATCGTTCTTAAAGGAAAACACCACAGTTCTTCAACATTTTCCTATGTCCTTACCTTAACTTAGATTAATTAATACATACCTATCTTTTTCAATGCGTGCACTTAATCTTTGTACAGCCTGTTGTGAATGTGCCAGCACCTAGCCCAGCCCCACCCATTCCCCAGGATCCAAACAGGGATGAACCCAGAAGCCACCAAACACTTCCATGCTCTCCCCATTTAAAGACTGCAACATGAGTAAAGTATGGTGGCACGAAACAAAACGTGACAATTCTCTAAGCAGATCAAAAATGAGAACTATATTGCATGGCGGAAGAGCACTTAGCTTGCAGCACTTTGACCTCGGGCGCAGTAATATTGATGGAAGTTTGAGCGAGAGGGGGAGTAGTTGTTTTTTGGCCAATGTTTGCTTTTATTCGATAGATAGTCATTAAGGAGATGGCAGAAATGCATAGGGGGAAGAGAGGGGTATGGGATTGGCAAAGGACCTCGAGCCGGGATTCGAACTCGGGTCGCAAGAAGTGCGTCTGCACCATGTGTCGGAGCACCGTACACTACACCATCGGCTCCGACTAGATCTTATTTTTTATCCGCTAAGAAAATCGCCACGTTTAACTCTGTACCACAATACTTACTGGTGTAACTACTCATGTAACAGTCTTCAAATAGGGAAAACATGAAAGTGTCCGGCGGCCTCCAAACTCATCCCTGCCTGGATCCCAAGAAATGAATAGGGGCCAGGCCAAATGCCAACACATCCACAACACGCCGTACAAAGATCCAGTGCACGCACTAAAAAAAGACAGGAATGCACTCATTCGTCCAAGCCGAGGCAAGAACATAGCAAAACATTGAAAAAACTGTGGTGTTTTCCTTCAAATGATCAAGGGAATAAACCTATGCATGAGACCCACGTTAAGCCAAAATATTCTAACAAAGATGGAGTTAAGTTTAAACAATGAGAAAAATCAAGTCACCTCTGGATCCTATTTGATTTTTACTTATAATAATAATAAACTGTAAGGAACTACTCACCCCATCTTCTTCTCTATGTGGGTTTAACCTGTTGTAAACCGCCTCAATTACACTACGTCTGGAAATAAGAAAGAGAGATTGCTATTAAATAAACACACAGTAAAATGTTCAATAAAACTCATTTTATATTAATTTTGGACCCCTACGTTTGCTAGCAAGACCCCCTCCTGGTGGCAAGTTGGGGATGGTCTCGGGACGGAGGTTGTGCATGATGTGGCTTAGATCCGGGACGCCGTCCTCCCCTGCCTTCTCCATCATTTCTGCAGGGTGAAACAGTTTGCAATCGCATTACACAGATGTGGGGAACCTTTGAAAAAGGATGCCTTAAAATGGAACATATCATCCATCAGGACTGCTGAAAGCTTAGGCACAGGATCAATCAACCCACACTTATAAAGAGAGGATGAGCCAATAACGTCCAGATGGTATATAAGAGCTGGAGAGAGAATGTTGAACAGGTTTCATCACAGCTGTCCTAACAACATATCTAGTGGAAAACACTTAAGAATTTAAAGATTTGTTCTAACATTCCCCGGCATTGAGGACAAGACATCCATATGAGGCTCCAGACAGTGCAGAACATGTCAAGATGTTGAGAGAGAAGAACCAGAGGGGATAAGAAAAGGAGTGTGATTTAAATTGTATTTAAAAAGTGGAGATCACCAGACCTAACAGACTTACGTTAAACTTTGCTGCTATTAGGGCTGTAACAATGATTTAATAATTGTCTCATCGCAAGTGTTTGATCTCATCGCGATGATTTCTGATCACCGCAATGATTGCACATCTCTCTAAAAAACACAAGGGGGAGCTGCAGCGCCTGTATAAACTAGACCGTATCAGATTACTTTTAAATATGTGTTATAATATCATAATATTAATAATATAAAATCTTTTGCAATATTTACCTTGCAAAAGATTTAATTTAAATAATCACATCAATGTGTGAAAATAATTTCATGAACAAACAAAAACAATTAACAATTAACCGTCAGCCAAATTTTAAAATCGTGACAGCTTTAGCTTGTGTTTTTGAATTACAAGATCGAAAAATGGATTATGGTTTATTCTCTTTTCAAAAAGGGCTGTTGTCAGTATAGATCAAGGGCATCGTTTCATGTCTTACCTTCCACACGAGCCTCCAGGGACTTGTCCAACTCGGCCTCTCTCTTTACAGCCTCCTCCGATACCTTTGGCGCATTGGGGAAACAAACTAGAACAACACTCATGTTGTCACGGCTTCCCTGGTTAAGAAATAAAAAAGATGGCATATTAAAAAAAGATTTTCACTGGATTAAAACATAACCTGTCGAGTAACTGTGCATGTGTGTTTATACAACCGCTTCTACTGTAAACCACTATAAATCTAGACTGCCTCCTATTTCGCCAATATTTACCACGGATGGAAATTTGTGACATCTATTCATACTAAAGACACTAACCAGACCTTCACAGTGACACATCTTTCAAGTGAAAGGGGAAAAAACAAGAGCGTAGTTTCCAGTGAATGTACATGCCATACATCATGAAAATGCATGGGGTACACTGTACAAGCCAATAATATATTCAAGAGCTATGACCTCACTCGCAGGGTCTCTGGCTCTGTCCTAACATCTGGAAAGCTGGTGTCTACAGTCAGAGGGCATGTGATTTTTGGAGGGTTTCTTGATGGCCATGAATGATGAAACCACAAAGAAATCATAAGCAAAGGGGGACACGAGGCACCAGAATTCTTATACGCAGCAGTCAATGGAAAAAGGGAGTGGGGCTTTTTAAAATATAATCACGAGTTTTACACAGCAGGTCTGTCTAATGGGAACAACAGAACCCCTGCGCTTACGTAAAGCCTCAATAATTCGGCTACATTAAGCTGTGCGACTAATGCAAACCAGAACTCGCAATGAGTTTTGATTGAGGATTCAAAGTAGTAAACCCAAGAATGCTTAAGATGGCATCTCCTCACCTTATGTAAACAAGTGTCCACTACAGAGTTGCAGACCTTCTCCAAATCATCCCACACCTCTAATCGAGAGCGCACAAAATCACATAGCTCCTCGTTGCTCATCACATCCCAGATGCCATCGCAAGCGAGCACCACAAACTCATCCTCATCTGAAACGCGGGGGATCTCAAACACATCCGGTTCCGGAGATACCAGCTGCTCGGTGGGACCCTTCCCATCCACGCACTTGTAGTCATAGTCCCCCAGAGCCCGCGACACAGCCAGAGAACCATTCACCCTTTGGATCATTACAGAACCTCCCGCATTCTGAATGCGCTCTTTTTCACGTGGATTACAAGGCTTGTGATCTTGAGTAAAGAAGCGCACCTGCCCGGCACGACTGAGCACGGCGCGGGAGTCGCCGCAGTTCATGAAGTAGAGGTGCTCGGGCGACACCAGCACGCCGACTGCGGTGGATCCGCTACGGTCCAAGCCGTTGCGCAGGTCGGCGAAACTGCGCATATACTCGTCGATCTTCAGGAAGCCAGAGCGAATGCCGCTTTTAACGCTCTCTACGGAGTCTGCGCCTGCACGGAAATCTTCACTGTTGGTTATGATGTGATCCAAAAGGTGTTTGGAGCAATAGTTGGCCACGCGGGAGCCGGCGTGACCATCGTACACGGCGAAGAACGACCAGTCGTCCAGGCTGTGGGGAAGACCCACCACAGCTGTGTGCGCATCCTCCATCTCGACCCGCCATCCCTGCATGCTGCTCAGGCCATAATGCAGACCGTTACCCGCCCCGTGAGCATTGTGTTTTTCCGTCTTCGGTTTGTCCAAGAAGGCCCCCATGGCTTAGGACACCGTCTGCAAAATAAACATAAGACATTAAATTATACGGTGCAGGACAAAACGTATACAGTACTCATGTATTAAGTAAATATTTAAAAACTGCAGTATAATATAGCATTGTTTGAAAGGTTAACAACTTTATTTAAATCACAACAGTGAATATATAAGTATCTGCCACACACTTAAGCAGGACCTTTTGAAAAGGGAACTGTCACAGTGACAGATTGGGACTATTTTTTGAGAATTTTTTTTCTAACACTGTAGAAAAGTCATTTACAACTAAGGAGTACCAAAAACATTAGCATACACAGGAAAACATTTTAAAGGTGCAGTGTGTAATTTTTAGAAGGATCTCTTGACAGAAATGCAAAAATAATATACAAAACTATATAATCAGGGGTGTATAAAGACCTTTCATAATGAACCGTTACGTGTTTATTACCTTAGAACGAGACATTTTTAACTACATACAAAGAGTGTCCCCTTACATGGAAGTCACCATTTTGTGCCGCCATTTTTCTACAGAAGCCCTTAACAGACAATTTTTTACTAAGTTGTCTCCAACAATGACATGTTTGTCCGGTGGCAGCTACCGTAGCTTCTTTATTTGTTTCCAAAGCAAGGGGTGAGCAGTGGACTGAGCCGTTGGTTGCAATTCGCAACCTCACCACTAGATGCCGCTAAAATTTACACACTCCACCTTTAAATTACGCTAAATGACGAACTGTTTTCAGAAAAGTCGAATTTTACAGATGCATAACGATTAATCACGATTAATCTAAAACAGAATAAACTTTTTGTTTACATTATATGTGTGTGAATGGTGTATAATAACTTTGTATAGATAAATGCACACACATGCATGTATATATTAAAAAATGTTAACATGTGTAAATACATTTGTATATTTATGTATAATTTATAAATATAAATACTTAATATATATATTTTTATCTTAACATTATACATGCATGTGTGCATATTTATATACATAATTATTATTATACACAGTTTACACACATATATGATGTAAACAAAAACTCCTATTTTGCTATAGATTAATCGTGATTAATCGTTATGCATCTGTAAAATTGACCCAAGTCATCATAACCTGAAATGAAAAGTATATTCTATGCAATGTAAAATTTATCTAAGTGAGAACGGAAATTTTAAGAATGCTTTAAACCTGCTTGGACAAAAATTATTCAATATTGCAAACAAGACTTTAATGAAGGAAATAAAAGTCACAGCTATACAGTAGCATAAAGGCAAGTTTTCTCTGAAATGCAAGATCTGGCCATTTAACAGAGGAGGCAAGCATAAGCAAGGCTGGACAATAAAAACAGCCTGATGGCCTGGGGTCAGCCTGAACGATGCCCGGGCCAGTTGACAGAACTGTCACTGGCCCAATTGGGCCAGTGCGGCAGAGTCACGAAAGTTAATAATTTGCACGCGTTTTGAGGCCTTGCCAATTTAAATATTCAATCAACAAAGACGCAAAACAGATGTTAATGTTCTACTCACGCACTGTTTAAGTTTGGTCTGTGCGCACATTCAATGCATGCTCCAGGAAAGCTGCTTCTCAAGACAGACCGTGTATATGCGTAAATGGTTCAGACAGCGTGCAAATACGGAGTTACAGTTCAGAAATAAAATACATGTGTAACCGCATATTGGACCTGTATGCATTAGGGTTTAAAGTGATAGGACCCTAATACAAATTTGCATTCGTTTTAGTGTAGATTAATCAAACAAATAGTGTTGCCACACGATTAGTTGCGACTAATCATTTGCAGAATAAAAGTTTTTGTTTACATAATATATGTGGGTGTACTGGGTATAATAATTATTTATGTATATAATTAAGAAACATTTGCATGTGTATATACATGTTTATTTATATACAAATTATATTATATATAAATATAAACATTTATTATATAAATATATTTTTTCTTAAATTATACATGTATATATGTGTGTATTTATATATACATAATTATTTTTTTACACAGTACACATATATATTATGTAAACAAAAAAAAATGATTCTGCAAACGATTAGTCGCAACTAGTCGTGATGCAGCACTACAAACAACAGAAAGAAAAAAATCTCACTGTTTTTTCTTTATTTAGAAATAAATGCAATTTTAATTTATTAATTTGTATGTTTGTTTTGTTGTTTGTTTTTACTTTTATTATTGTCTTAAACAATATTTGAAATTTATGAGTTAGGAAAGTCGTTTTTAGTGCTATAACCTTATTAATTAAGGCTACATGGGTCAAAAACAATAAAGGCAATAATCAGGCCTGTTTTACTTTAGTGGTTTTTGGTGGGGCCAGTGCAAATTTTGGCAAGACCAGTAGAAGCGTTAGTGTTGAGTCCTGATAAGGATGTTTTAAAAAAGGTCTCTGGACACATGGGCAACACAGACAGATGGGGTGTGTCAGAACCGTAACACAAGGTCTTGCATCATGTTTCATCTCAAGTGTCATTTCTATCATAGACTACTGTACGCTTCTGAGACAAACTGTCTTTTGCTATCTTTACCTCATCTGCATGACGCACATGTACACAGGCATCAAGCGTATGCATGAAAACAGACACGTACTGCACAACCATCAACCGCACATAAGCATTCGATAAGGTGACAGAAGCTAAACAAATTTTTATTTTATTGAGAGTCCACATCTGAATGCAGGATTAGAAAGTGTGGAGCAGCTTTAAGCTGCTTTGGGCAAACCTCAACCTTAAGACCATTACATGACTCCAGGAATAGCCACTGAAATGTATTACAAGCCCAAATAAGCCATTAGACAAATGGAACAGGAGCTACCCTGTGAGCTATGCGATCACCACCCGGGACCTTGACCTAGCAAACAATAAAAGCAAGTAGGCGACTAACCAGCAGTCACTCAAACTTTGCCAGTCGATATTACAGGAAGGGTCATGGGATAGGTCAAATAACAGTGTGCCCAGCCCAGCCCTCTCTCTTTCTCTTGATACGCTCCTCTTTGCAGGTCTGTTTATCCATCAGAAGAATGGGAACTGGCAACAGTCAGCAGGAACGACTTCCAGTGAAAGTTCCAGCAAACATCAGGAAGGATCAGGGACTCATAGCCAGAGCATGGGACTAAGCTAGACAAACCCAGATGGGTGGTGCCTATGCTCAGCTTCTTTGCTCACAACTCCACACACGACAGGCATGGAAGGCATGTGCCCAAAAAAGGCGGTTGGGTACTGAAGAGCGAGGCTGGATCGGGGCACTGGTTGTTGTGCAGTGTCATGGCTCGGCTGGCCAGGCTGTCGGCTTGACCAGACCACCCCCCTCTGAGCAAGACACTATTTATAACCATTCAAACTTGGATTGAGTTACTTGCTTCTGAAAGTGGACTGGGCTTTCTGCATCTTTAGGGCAGTCATTCATGTGAGGATGCATGGCTTCTTTCCAGCCTTCACACAGTCCAGAGACCAGAGTCCTTGTTAGATCCTCCTTATTCCAAAGCCTTGAAGCTTGGATGATCTCTGTCAAAAGTAAAGAGGCTAATCCATCATGCAATGCTTGCTTTGATCAAACCCTGCCATTAGCATGGCAGATACGCTTGAGAGCTTTGTTAATGCTCGGGCTTAAAAAAAAGGCACACAAGACCAGGTGCAGAAAACATATGCGTATATCAGATCAAACGCTAATGAACAGGTACAACGTCAGGAAATGGGGAGCTGGAAAGGTGGCTCGGTGTGAACCTAAAGAAGGTTGTGGGAAGGAAAGCAAACTGAGTTTACAAATCTCCCGACCACAAACTAACAGAAAATGTTTACTACAGAAGTTGTGCTTGATTTAAAGGCGGAGTCCACGATGTTTGAAAAACGCTTTGGAAAATGAGACGGGCCGACTACCAAAACACACTTATAGCCAATCAAATCAAATCAAATGCCGGGTTGCGTATGTGTGGGGCGGGTCTATCAACAGAAGGTCCAGATTCTATTGGGGTAGGGGCGTGTTTGTTTAGGTGATTTCAAATATCAACATTGGCTTTCAAACATCATGGACTCCGCCTTTAACTGTTGAACCAAGCATTTTCAACTGGTGAATTTCTTTTTTTTCTTTAAAACGCCATGCCGGCTTCTAAGGCTATACTTATGGTCAGAATAAAGTCTAATTATATAAAGTAAGATTGGAAAAGATTCATTTAATCTAAAAGTCGTAGAACTATGTTTAAATTATCCTGATTAAACACTGGTTAATTTAAATAAACATTCCCAATATCATTTCCAACTATAGTGTACTACAAAAAGATTTCAAAAGGATTATGGTGCAGCAAAGTTGTGACAAACTGACGGAAGGGTTAATCTGCATATAATACACAAAATAGACCTGACAGCTCTTTGCACAAATGTGCTCTGAATTAACTAAAATGAATTAAATTAGTTTATCTATAAAAATTCAGTTCGGACAAACTCAAGACAAAGGAAAGTACATGACGATTTACTTTAACCACCACTTTAACACTTTAAGAATGCAAGTGTCAGCATAAAACATTGTGACATGCTGATCGTTTCAAACACCCTTTAAAAAAAGGCAATACATTTTAGCACATTCAATCAACTAACTAGATTCATTTTAGTTGGGACTACACTAATGATTCTCATGGTGTTAAAGCAGCACTGATGAAAATTTGGGGATCATCTCCGCAGATCCACCACTGCATTGGATAAATTGTATGAGTGTGCGCTCCTACAGCAACGTGATGCTCTTGACATCCATTTATCAGCGTGTATAGCTCGTATATGTAAAACACACACGTGATCACTGAACTAAGTTTTCTTTCTTGTTTAAGTGAACATAAACAGCTGGATGTTACTCAGTATATTGAAACTTAAAGCAATCTGTCTTGGGTCTTAAAGTGACAGTAGCCGTCAGAGCCGATGGTGTAGTGGGCAGCGCCACATATGGTGCTAACGCACTTCCCGCGACCCGAGTTCGAATCCCGGCTCGAGGTCCTTTGCCGATCCCATAACCCTCTCTCCACCCTCTTCTTTCCTGTCGTCTCTCAAAACTACTGTCTATCAATAAAGGCAAAAATGCCCCCCCCCAAAAAAGTGACAGTAGTAGTAGTGTCAGAAATGTGTTGATTTCATAACAAATATATTTACATTTAATACAGATGCCTGAACATTAAAACAAGGTATTTGTATTTGTCATGTTCTGAATAAAAAGTAGTTTAAAACCATTATTAACTGTCTGTTTTTTTTTACAATTTTCATTCAGGAGCAAAAAACTGCCCTTAAATTTGACAGGAGTAAAGATTTGTTATTTATCATGATAATTGTCGATATCGACTGATATGGAAAACATTTTCTTGATAATTTTTTTGGCCATATCGCCCAGCCCTATTTACAGCTTTAATACCAATAACCAATGAATGAAATCTTTTCATCTTTTACCCGCAGAAAAAAAAACTCATGGAGACATAGCAGCCCAAATATGAACTGCAGAGGACATGGCAACGCCACCCAGCACACAGCATCTCTCGCAGAGTTCACGCTATGGATATCTCTGGATAAATGTAAAAAGTTGAGTTGGAGGAAGTTCTTCTTAAATTTTCAGATATAGGCAATTAAAACAATTTTCACAATGCTTTTTGTAACCTATTGTTATGAAAGTACACATGAACGCTGCAGAATGAATAGCGGGTGTAGAGCGTTTTAGCCCATTACCTTAATAATGCGTGTTGACGAGAATTATGCGAGACGTAAATAAGAGAATAAGACGTGAACTTGAGCACAAATGTTCTGCGCATGTGCACAATGTATTTTTTCCATCCGATTGAGAAAATACTACGATTAACGCATTTCTCCTGCTGATCGGATCACATATCGCACTACACCACCCTCTTCAATATGATCGAAATTTGCATCTGATCGACCCCAATCATATTGATTAAGGGTTTTACATGAAGGCTTTTCAATACTACTGAGCCATCAATACGATTACAAACTGATTATTTGGTTGCATGTAAACATACCTAATATGCTTTACAAAATGCAAAAAAAATACACACAGAAAAAAACTAAATTGAAAAACATAAATGCCTGATCAACTAAAAGCTTGTCTAAATAATGTCTTCAATTGCTTTTTAACTCATTCCCGCCAGCCTTCCAGGAAAATTTTCTTCTAGAAATATATACACATACAAATATATCAAATAAAAGAACAAACCCTCTGCTTTCAAACAAACAAACAGACAAACAAACAGGTAAAACAACGTTTCATCCTATCTTTATTTGTTCTCTTTTTATAGCCTCTTAAATATGGGTAGGTTCTAGTGATTGGCCATTTTATATACATGTACTTAGTAAATTAAACTTTACATTGTAAATGAAGGCTATACATTACTGCACTACTGTTAAATCCATCATCATGCTGTCTGTGTAGAAACCGAAAATGTGTTCCTCAATCAAGATTACTGGTGGGATTTATTATAGCATCATGCGCATTTCTTCTTGAGTTGAACTTTTTCAACTTGCACGGAAGACCTGTTTGAGGCAAGTAACGCGTGTTTGCATCAATAACAAGCCCAATTTGTGTCATTCGCATTGCCCCACGCGAATTTGCATCTTTACATTGATGTTGTATATAATCTACACGCGCAAATAATTAATCCACACCTCAGATTTAAAAGACAGTCGTGCTGCTGCTTTTTGTTTGTCGCACTTCTGTTGGGTGTGTGTGCACGCAAATTAAATCTGACACCAGCATTGCAAGCAGAGTTAACGCAGGTAGCGCACAGTGACTGGATATCAACTCACTGTGGCGTTTATAAGCGTGCAGATCATGCGGACACGCACATTAACAAAAGTGCAGGAAATATAAAACTGACAGATTTGGATGGACAAACCGAAAAACCGCAATTCACATGCACGTATTGCACCGTGGGGGTCGAACCGAACGGTTCAATAATGTATTGAGAATTGTGGCATTCCTAGTAGGTTCAGATTGAGAACAATTATCAAAACATACACAGAGTTTAAATTGTTGTTAAATTAGGTTTTGCTTCAGTTTTTTATAAATTGGGTAATAGCGGAATTACAAATTACAGTAAAAACTTGTCAAGAAAGCATCATTGGCAGGGAAAACGTTTTCTCTTAATTTAGGACATAACTCGGCAATGGCAAAGAAATAATTAAAAGACTCAACAGATTCAGCCACACATAATGACAAGGGCAGAGTATTCCAAAGCTTAGGGGCAACTGTCTGACAGGTCTCCCCGAGTTTAAAGATGTGTTTTGGGGACCCTCAGAAGGTTTTGGTCTGTGGAACGAAGAGTGCGAGTTGAAGAGTAATGGTGCGTTTACACCAACCGCGGTAGAGACGTGAAGCGCGAGTGATTTCAATGTTAAGTCAATGTGCAGACGCGTTGACGCGCGTCAGGAGGTCCCGCGGCGCGGAAGAGGCGTTTGACGCGGAGCGGAAGACGCGTTTCCGCCTCATTCGCGCTTGAAGCTCGCGCGAAAGGTGCGAATTGAGCGATGTGCGCGGTACGCGCGAATAGTGCTTTTTTGTGCATTTTGCGCTTCACGCGAATTTGCGGCTGGCGCCCGAGTTGAAAAATTTGAAAATTGGCGGAATTTCACGCCGCGTTAACCAATCAGGAGCCTGCTTGCTGCTGTGGTGGCAGCCCCGCCCGGAGTCACTCACTCAAGCAGTCACTCGAAGCTATATGACACAAGTTGTTATTTCTATAGAGGAGACAGGAATAAAAAGGACCTCGCTTGGAAGAGTGTCAGTAAGGACTTTGGGCAACCTGGTACGTTGTTATACACACTTCACTTTTGAATCACGTGACGTTTATCGACCTGCGTCGTTTATTTTTCCCCTATAAGGTTACCAAATACAAACTGGTTACTCTCTCGATAAATGCACAATCAACATCAGTCATCTTGCAAACAGACAACCGCATAGCACTTGCCCCTCCAACAAAAAGCGGAGTTTGCCTCTGACGCGCGTTAAATGCTTGCTTTTTCCGCGCGTCTACTCCGCTCTACACGCGCGAATGCATTCAAAGTGTTCAAGCGGCAAACTAGACGCGGTAGACGCGATTTTGACGCCCAAAACGCATTTGGTGTAAACTCAGCATAAGGGGTAGAAAGGTCTGTGATGTATAGGTTTCTGTCCATTTAGTACTTTAAAAGTAAAAACTACATTTTTAAATCAATTCTGAATTTGACTGGAAACCAATGGATTGTACATAGAATCAGTGTGTATGTGCACTTCTGTTTGTTCCTGTAAAAAGCCTAGCTGCATCAGGGAAGTTTGTTAAAACAACTTACTCTGGTTTAAAGTGCAGTTTAAGCAACTTAAAAAAAAAGTGTTATTGCATTTGGACTGACTTGAGCCCTTTCACACAGACATTACGTAAAACACAGGAAAGGCATCCGGGATTTTTACGGTATCCTTAGTTTTTTTGTTCATACACACTGCCATGAATACCCGGCATCTAATGGTCCCGGATAGACACGTGACCTATTGAAAGTCCCGCCCTCTCTTCTACGCAGCATCTGAAGTTTGCATATTATATATTATTTCTCTCTCTAAGAACCACTCGCGTGCATTTTTGTTTATGATAAGATTATAAAGGAGCGCGTGACGCGCCGTTCTAATGCTGGTGAATGATCTCAGCTTCAGAGTGGATATTTGACGAGCTCCCTGATCTCTGCTTTAATACAGTTTTCAGACATTTCTCATCGTGATTGTTTATATGCATTTAAAACCCGCATTTTGAGGAGCTGAACGATATATCTTGTTGGGATGACGCGCGGGTATTTTCCTTTATTATAGCTCAATGAGCACGTGACGCGATATTCTTTTATGCTGCTGAATGATCTCCGTTTCAACGCAGTAAGTAATGAGCTAACTTACCTGATATCTGCTTCAGACCAGTTTGCTGACATTTCTCGTCATGAATGTTGTAAATCCCTTATTTTAAAGAGTTGAACCAACTTCATGTTGCCATGACACGCGCGTCCTCACTACGGCACGTGCGTCATTGTTTATGCGTCTCATTTATCATTTCCTGATAACTGCGTCAATATAGTTTGCAACATTTTTCGTGGTGAATGTTTATATGCATGTTAGCTCTCGTTTTAAGGAGCTGAACCATAACTTTTGTGGTGATGTGCGCGTCTTCACTACGACACGCCCATTACGGCATTCCGTCGGCTTCTTGTTCACACAGAGGGTTATCCGTGTATCTGACTAGGTCCTCTTTCCGGCAACGATCCCAGAAGACTAACGGGACAAGTTTGTGTTCACACAGACGCTTGTCTGGCAATTTTACGGGTATTTTCTGGGACCAAAGGTCTGTGTGAATGGGGTTTAAGTAAAAGACTTTAAATTATCAACAGAATAAAACGGGCTCTACACAGGAGCAGAACTAAAAAAATCGTGTTTAATAGATAGTGGATTATGACGAAGGCGCATTCATATCATACCCAACTAAGGTTGTTTCCGATTCCGATACTACTATCGGAAATGCCGCCGATGCCAGATTAAGTATTTAGGATAGGCTACCTATCAGAAAAGTACAAATAAAGATTATTTTAAAAGTTGAATGACTATTTAGAGCAGGGATGGGCAACTTCGGTCCTGGAGGGCCGATGTCCTGCAGAGTTTAGCTCCAATCATGATTAAACACACATGAAGCAGCCAATTAAGGTCTTACTAGGCATACTAGTAACTTTTAGGCAGGTGTGTTGAGGCAAGTTGGAGCTAAACTCTGCAGGACACCGGCCCTCCAAGACCGAAGTTGCCCATCCCTGATTTAGAGCATTGGGATCATTAGACGAGGGCTTAATTTACTTACTGTTATAAAATCCTCAATTTAGACCAAAAACGATATTTATACTTTTTTGCATGCAGCTCAAAATTAGACCATGCCGACTCATTATGCCAGCATGGAACACACATGCATGCACGCACGTACGCATGCGCACACACACACACACACACACACACACACACACACAATGATATTGTAATGGGGACTGTTTTCTGGCCAAATGTTTGCTTAAGCCCCAACGCTTGTCCTGACGAAGCACAATTATGACTCCTACCCTCATTTTCATTGCATGACTCCATTCTAAAAATAATGTAAACAGCGTGGCGTCACCAAGCAACTCCATTGCTGCTCTCTAAACAAGGGACTTAGCTTCATTTAGTGACCTAGCTGCAAGCTCGGCATCTTTTTGGGATATGAGATGACCTGCAAACACTTCTGCATTAGCGCTACATGAGGAAGCTTTGAGCTTTACTAGTAAGCTGATGCTGAGTCAATCTTAACCACTCAGCTTTCTGTTTAAAAATGATAATACTAGGTTGGGCAATAGTTTACAGTGATGTTACACGCACACAGATAACAGATAACATTTACATCACCATAAAAACTAATTTTTTCTTGAAGTGTTATACCAGCCTTTAGATGACTACATTTTAAGGGTACTCCCTTAGCTAAGGAAGATGTGTTACATCACCAAGGCACCAAAACAAAAGAAGAGCAACCAGGCCCTTTATGGAGAGAGCTATATCTGTCCAGCCACCCTCAGCTGAATAAACAAAGAGTTTGGAGAAAGACAACCTACCCCTCATGTCTATCAGTCATACCATATGTGGGCTCCGTTCTTTTGGAGGTATGATGAAAGATGCAATGTTGGGTTCCTTTCCCCATGCACACATGAAGTGCAAAAGAGCTCTCACTTCTACTGTACGCATTATCCACCCACTCACACACACACACACTGTAACTCCCACTCGTCCTATCACAGTTGGAACCGCAAGCACTCGAGATCTTTCCTCTCGAAACTGTTGTCAGTGGCTAGTCATTCGAATAAAACCACAGGGTGAAACCTGACGCTCGGGCCTCTACTGCAAAAATGCGGCCAAAATACACTGTGTCGGTTTAAGAGGGAAGTGAATTTTGGCAGGCTTACACAAGCACTGAGGGTGTGAACTGACAATCCGCATGCCGAAAGGGCTAAACGGACAGTGGGGAGAAAAGGCAACTGAAAAGTGATTAAAAGAGGGAAGAATTAAAATAAAGGAATGACATTTAACAGAAAAATTTTAAGTAGGTAAACACAGTCTGATGTAGCCAAGCAATACTAATGTAAAACATGTTGGAGACATTTGAACTATTGCTCTGCAATTCCAAATTCACAGTATTTGTTTTAATGTCTCGCAAGAAGACAGCAGACCATAGGTATAGGCCTGGGTCACACTGCATCCAAGTTTTCCCAATTAAAAAAGCCTATCTGACAGCATAGTGCTAAAGATTAAGAAATGTCATGAAATGCTGCTCTACAATACACAAAATCAGCTTTGAGTCTTTTACCTCATAAAAACGTCTAAGGGCGCACTCACACTATCCAAACTTCGCCCGGGCCAGTCTGGTTCGTTTGACTAGTGCTATCCCCCTGTACTGTGCCTGGGCCTGGTTTGGTTAATCGCACCTTGGCCGGCTTGCAGAGGTGGGCTCGAGCGTGGTTCACTTGGGCTCAGGCATGTAACGCGCAATGTGATTGCATCAATTGCGTGACCACTCAACTTCATCTGCCTTTGTAAAAACCTTCTGATGAATGTCTGAATGGTTACAGGAAAGTCTGAGCTGCACACACGACAAACCAACTAGCAATATAATAGGCATGTGAGAGGGCTGTGTGTCATTGTGCACCAAACGACTCTGAATAAAAAACAGACTTGACACTACGATGGGTTCCAGTGTTAAGGGAGTGCTTTACTTCCTGCTTTGTTCAAAACAATCGCATCCTAATGACGAAAGCGCGACCGGACTCCAATCGATAAAATGTGAGTGCGTGCTTCTGGGGGAGTAGGGAGAGGGGACAATCACGATGGGGCACAGTTTGGTTTGGATAGTGTGAGTGTGTCCTGAATTAGATACGCACTCAAAAGGAAAACTAAGCCAATGCAAGTGGGGGCAGAGGAAGTGTAAACACTGTAGAACATTGGGATATATAAACTTTGGATGCTTATTGCTGATAGCATAAAGTCTCCCAATTGGCTTAAACTCCAACCTCAACCTGCTCAAACCCTCAAAAAGTGACAAAAATTGCCCTAAAATTCATAATACAGGGGCAAAATAAAATGTCTGCATTATAAAAGAACTACTATAGGATCTGATATAATTCCTGTAGCTCAACTGGTAAACATTTTGTTAGTAACACAAAATGGTGTGGGTTTAATTGCTAGGGAACACACATACTGATGAAAATGTATACCTTGAATGTAATGTAAATCACACTGGATAAACCACACAGCCAAATGTATAGCTGAAAATGTAGTTGCTTATATCCTGCTCTAGGCCTTGTTACACTTTGAGCTGGTGTTTTTTTCTCCATTTTGAGAAGTAGTAGCAAAGTAACAAAAAGTAGTAACAAACTCACTAAAAATTCAGTTTGTCTAATAATTAAATTCTCAATTGCTTCACATTTCAAATCTAAAACCACTCGGAAAATGTGACCACGCAGCTTTCCTCCTTTTCAAAGCACCTATGCATTGCTTGCAGGGCTTTGAACCAGAATTTTTTTTCCAATTGGTTAGTTCAAAACCAGTATTTTAACGTTTCCGGTTTTCGGATCAACCCTAAATTTGACGTTCCTAAACCAGTTAGAACAAAAAAATAAAGTTCCCGAACCAGTTAATAACGTTCCGTGTCAGCTGTGGGACATACAAATAAGTAGGTTGATCATTAGGACATTAAACTTAAATTATTAGTCTACATAATTTTACTTAAGTCTCTATCTTGTCATCAAACATTAAAAAAGACTACATTATGTAAGCGGCATAACTGTAATTCTGACATGCCTACATTTGTTGAGTTCACTTAAACACGATTTTTCGATTAATCATTTTTTTAAACGTGGTCGATTAAAAATCGATTCTCAAAGCGCAGAATCGATTTTTTTTTTATGTTTATTTCCGCAAACATTGAAAGGAGGTATGGAAGCATTTTAGATTTCGCAAGCAAGACGTGTTGTGGCTTTTACCGTAAAACTTCAAATAATAGCCCGGGCTTTTATTTTCCCAAACCTATCATCACACCAGGCGTCTAAAAGAGACAGGCGTCTATAAGAGACAGGCTTTTAATTTAATTGTTCCAGCATGACAGCAGGAGGTTACCACATATTACGCTTTATTTTTAATTTGAATGTGTTTAACAAATTAGTTTGTGTAATAACAACAGTCTTAAATTATTGGCAGTATAAATAAAGCAAACAAGAAAATGTTTTTTTATTGGTTGTTGCGTGAAATCTTACCCAGATACAACAGTGCTATTTTCTGATTGGCTATTGTGTAGCCTCTTTCTCTTTTTTTTGTATTGGCTCGCTCGACTAGAACTCTAGGGAAGACGGGCTTGATAGAGAGAGAGAGAGCAGTGCGCCCAGATAAATTTTGGGCGCTGCAGCATATTAAATATGATAAATAGTGTTTCCGCACAAGAAATACAATGTGTGGCGGGAGTGCATGCATGACAAAAGACTGAAAGCCCGGCTATTATCAGCGGCCTCAAAACACTACCGGCCCACCGGGAAAAGTCCCGACTCTCCCGATTGCCACTTCGCTACTGTCATCATCACCTCAAACCTGACGACGAAGCTTTTTGTGTTGTCATAGTGATGAGTAACAGAACGACTGCGTCTGTCACGTGACATTTACCGGTAAGCAAAAAAAAACTTTAGCGTGTTCAATCTGCACCATAGAACTGTCTTAAACAGACTATCTGACGAGTTTTAGAAGATTAAATACAACCCGAAACTAAAAAACAGACCAGGCCTTTATTTCAGGCGTTTATTTACCCAAACCTGTCGTCACACCAGGCGTCTAAAAGAGACAGGCGTCTATTTGGGACTCGGCTATTATTTGAAGTTTTACAGTAATTTATTTTTATTAATTACCCACTTGTAAACTGCTGTTCACTGTTCTTTTTTATTAATATAGTATTTGCATTAAATCTATATTCATTGAGTTGAATCGAGAATCGAGTATAAAAACCTATACGAGAACCGGAATCGAAATTTAATCGAGAATCGAAATCAAATTGATTTGATAGCTTGTGAATCGAAAACGAATCGATCTGGAACATCTGAATCGATACCCACCCCTAGTATGCACTATATATATAAGCCTATATGCATCAATGCGCGCGTGCACATACGTGCATGCTTGCGTGCAAACCCACACACACATTCTATAACCACCGCACCACTGCGGTGACTTGTTGCATTACCATAGTGGTGGTAAAATACTGCAACCTTTACAACAAAAGAAGTTCCTAGAAAATGTTAATACATTTCAGACAATATTTCAAAGACACTTCAGGCACTTTTCTCCTTTCACCACAATGCTGGGGCTCAGACACGCGAAGGAGAAGTTTCTATGAGAACAGAAGTGCCGGGAAGACAACATGAGCCAAAAAAGCATATAGTTTCGAACTTGCACATGACAGGCAAGAGTGTGTGAGAGTCATCTCCAGCCCAGCACCAAAACATGCAACAGTAGTGCCAGAACTAATGCTTAACTTCTGTTATAGCACAGCTATGACCTGCCACTTGCCATAATAAAAACACAGGGTTTTTAAATATCAACATTAAAGACTGAAAGCTCATTCTGACAACATTCTTGTTTGGGAATGCACAGCACAAATAACTGAGTGGTATGACCCTCGATGAAGGGGAATCATGCAGATTGATGATCAGATGGCTGGGTGATAAACCTATTATGCCTCAATATTTTGCTCGCCTCGTGACAATATGTGATATGTCAATACTTGCATAGCTTTTGCGTTCTGCAAAGTGTATTTTCCAATTAAAGAAACAATGATTTCGACCACAAAAAAAACTGTTGCCAAGTAAACTTAACAAGGTTAAAATGCAGGGACTAGGGGATTGTTTCCCGGTCAGGGCTAGTGGACTCCACCCCCAAAATGAAAATGTACTGATTATTAACTCACTACTATGTCATCCAAGATGTTTATGTCTTTCTTTTTTCAGCCGAACACAATCAGGGTTTTATTAAATAACATCCTTGCTCTTTCCTGCTTTATAATGGAATTGACCGGGGTCAAAAAAGTGCATCCATTCGTCATAAAAGTAATGCATATTACTTCAGTGGGTTAATAAAAGTCTTCTTTTATAAACAATCATATTTCGTTGTTTTCAACGACAGTTATGATGCACATTAATGTAAACAGACAATAACAGTAGTAGATTCAAATATGGCAGCACGTGAAATATCATTTCTTGTGTGTTTCATGACTAGATCACATGCATCGCAATGAAACACACAATAACATGCGTAAACCAATTTCATTTTTTCTACATGCTGTCATATTTAAACCTTAAAATAAGCTCCAAATGTGAATCTTTCTCTCTCAAAAACGTATTGCTTCTCTTCAGATCACTTGAATCAGAATCATTTGGATTACAATTATAATGGATGAATGTGCTTTAGGGATGCAACGGTGAAAACATTTTCCCACCAGTTAAGCAACTTGTGACAAATCCAGTGATACCGGTATCACCGGAGAGTGGGTTAAACTGTTAATGAATGCCTGGGCAGCCATGAACATTTTACTTTCACTTTTGAATTTGTGAAAACATTTTTGAACGAGTTGCTTGCGTTAAATCACTTATGAATACGCGTGTGGCCATGAACCTTTTACCTTTGCTTTTGAGTTGGCGACAATGCACTTGTTTGTATGAAGAGCTTGAAGTGACCTGGTGCGCGCTGGTACCTTTAAAATGATGTTCGAATGGAACCCGCCCCTCCCAAGCTATAGGAGCGCATTTTGGGCTGAGCATCCGGACAACTGGCACTTTATTTTCTTGATTTCAAATCCTGCTTAAAAGGCGGGTTCATTATTATTTTAACCTCCTAAGACCTGGATGTCCACATATGTGGACATCATTTTTTTAAAGGAATAGTCCATTTTCTTAAAAGAAAAATCCAGACAATTCACTCACCAATGTTGATGTCTTTCTTTGTTCAGTCAGGAAGAAATTATGTTTTTTGAGGAAAACATTGCAGAATTTTTCTCATTTTAATGGACACCAACCCTTAACTCAACACGTAACAGTTTTTATCAACAGAGTTTCAAAGGACTATAAACGACCCAAACGAGGCATAAGGGTCTTATCTAGCGAAATGATTTTCATTTTTGACAAGAAAAATAAAAAATATGCACTTTTAAACCATGACATGCATGGTGGTGAGTAAATTATCTGGATTTTTCTTTTAAGAAAATGGACTAATCCTTTAATGTTTGCAACATAATACTTAATTCTGTGTAACTGGAACCTGTTGTACATAAACAACGTGTTCTTAGAAAAATATTTGGTTATTTTATTTATTGGTTCTTCCTAACCCCAAAGTAGCTGGTAGAAATCGGAAAAAAGACAAACCAAAGCTCGGGTCTTAGGAGGTTAAGTGAAAAACACAAAACAACGATGAACTCGCTTACATTAAACATAAAAGTTTATTAACAAAACAAATAAGCACACAGCTTCTGAAACACTAGCTATCACAACAAGCCTAATGTGCTTCAAAACACTGACCACCATTCAATGACATAAAAGCTAGGTTGAGTCAGGATAGTATTTATCATAACTGATTATGTTTAACTAAAAGTTATATACATCTGGGATGGAATGGGGGTTAATAAATGAAATCAGAATTTTCATTTCTTGGTGAACGGTTTCGTTAATTCATTATAACCACCAGGTGGTGAATTACAATTCAAACCAACCATGAAAGTGATTACAAACCATGAAAGATCTGGTGACTAATGTAATAAATGGCCTAGTAAGTAAGATTGCTTCATGTTCTCATAAAACACTCCAGCCTTGTATAGACATTTTCAGCAGTAAAAACATAAACAAGCGGATGTCGTGGTCCGCATGTAACTTCCGGTAAACCCCGCTAAGAATAAATAACAACAAAGTTCATTTATATAACAAGCAAAAAAACAACACATAAATTACATAGGAAACCAAAACATTTGTCATTTTCGACGAGGCATTTGTTCAAGAGATCAGTTTAGCAACTAGTCAGACCATTTAAAAAACGAAACCAGAAGTAAAGTTCGGATCCAGACGTGTATCGCGTCAGCGCACGTGCGTCCGATGAAACCGTCTATAGGTGCAATCTTTTTTTTTAACAGAACTTTTGGTCCATACATTTTATACATTTGCCAAATATATAGAGGGACAGCATTTTAGTAGCCAATCGTAACTTCAGAATCAAGGTCTACTAAAAAAAGTCCACACAGCTGGCATCAATCAGTCAAAGTATATGCAAGCTATTTTTAATTGTCAGCAATGTTACATTCACAGTAAAACATGCATTATGCACTCAGATATACATTGCTATGAATGAAACAAACTGCATTTTTGTGCCTATTGATTTCTAATATGGTCGGCTACTTAACATCCATTAGTGAATTTACCATCATCGCATATCAAAGACGGGGTGAGTGAACATGCTTTTTATAGAACCTAAGCTATTGCTTTTACTGAACCATGGCCAACTCAGAAATAGTCCTTAACATCCAGCTATCAAAACATTGGTTTATACATTAATGGAATCACCTTATGGAGCTATCCAACTGAAATTCAACCTGCAACACAGCTTCTTATGCACACTTTAAACAAATAAAATGTAAAATAGAGAAGAAAATACAGTTAAATATAAATCTTAAACAAAATAGAGGTAGATTTTGACTATGGCGGCAGGAAACTGTCATTATAAATCTATGCATGAGCAAAAGCTCAATGTATTGTTAGGCTAGGCCTAACTAATGCTCCTCTTTACGTCAGAAGATCAGCATAAACAAGGACATACACACCCTCTTACACACCCACACAAAACTCACTCAGCAAAGTAGAGAGAAAAGAGTTAATTCTGAGTCATTCTGAACACCACCCTGCCAAACCCATAAAACATACAAATATTCTCACTGTATAGAAAACAATGTATATACATTCAAACACTGCCATTGGCTGTCATTATGTGACGTAAAATTAAGCAGATCGCCTAAACTAAGCTTAGGCCTCGTTTGGTCAACATTTTTGCTCTCTGCTAAGTTTTGCCACTTAATGATGCCAGCTCATATAAATGAGTGAGAATTACCGATTAGATACAAAGAGTTAGTTGAATCAGCATGCAATGCATGCACACAGCAACCACATATCAACCTCCACCTATAAGTAATAAAGGAGGAGCTTAATACATACACAAGATGACATAATCAGTGCCCAAGTATTTTCCCACAGAGCTAAGGATCCCATTGCCATAAAAGATTTGGATGGCCGGTTCATCCTTCAGTTACTACCAATTTTTTTGTGCCGGTCACAAATATGGGCAGACAAAGGTGTCACCTCATCTGCTTTTCTTACAATGTCAGCCCTTCATACTTGACACTTGTGTAGAAAGCTGACCTTTCCTTACCAATGCAGAATAGCAATCCATATCTGATGTACAACTGCAAACTCAGCACTCTCTAAACTGCAGTCTGGGTCAAAGTTTCATACCATGTCCAATCAAGATAAAGAAAGAGTAGGTTATGCATGTTAACAGTTGTCATGTCACGTCACCAGATTATAGTAGATAACAAACAATGATCAAAGTCCTGTATTTACAGTTGTAATCAGGTCTCTAAACTCTTTGTAGATGAACTCTGTGTCAAAGTTTGGGTTACTTTATTTGCAATGCACCAGACAAGATATCAAACATCATAAATACCGGCTACTAACAAGACAGTTATTAGCTTATCAACAAAACTGCAACAATATTGAAGCTGAACGATATGTAGCAATAATGCTTAAACCTCAGTGAGGTTTGGCCACAGATTGCATAAGAAGAAAACATTGTATGACAAAAAATTAGCAAAACACCAAGACAGCTTTCTTTAACCATCCTGGGGTCTCCAAATGTATAATCGCCATTCATTTGGCGAGTAATCAGATATTGTGCACATAACACAATCAGTTTTTACAGTAATTGAATGTTACATAGCTTGCAAAAGAAATCAATTTAACAAACACAAATAGATCAATGACAACACTTTAAGCAAGAAACAACCTGCAATGCAAAAGTAACTAGTAAACCTGAAACCAATGGTAAATGTGAGCCAACACATTTTAGATTAAAGGACAAACGAAGCGTCAATTCAAAACAATACATGTCAGTTTTAAACATGACAGGTAACGAGTCCTAGTGAAATTACATAATCCCACAAATTCTTACTAACGCTGGTCGCGAGCCGATAGGATTATTTCTGACGCGCGCTTGCTTGTTTGTTTGTCTGTCGCTCGCGCTTCGGTTGCTGCTGGACAAACAAAAGCAATAAAAGTCTGAACCCACACACACACCATCAACAACATAACGTTTCTTTGTCGTGGTCAAACGTAAAGTGAACAACGTCAGTGTAATATCGTGATACTCGCGCTTGTGTCAACTGGCTCGTTACACAACAAGCCCAGAAACACTTAGCAATTAAATCACGCGGAGGCTTGCGCTTGTTAGCTTAGCACAAGCTCACGTCGAACAAACCCGAGGCCCGCTCGTCCCCATACTCACATTTCCAGATATCGTGAATGTCAGCGTTTCTTTCCACTTCGGACTCTCGGTGGCTGTTGTTTTTCGGGGTCGATACGTTTGGATCTTCTTTTGAAAACAAACAATCAGGGTGACTTCACGTGAGAACCGATCATTCCGTTTACGGCGATTCTCTTCTTTGAAAGCGTGGATTTTTGCTCATGTTTGACGCCAACGCAGCAGCATATGAGCAAATCTATCGACTTTATAACTCAATCTTTCTAAATATCCAATCAATACGGTGTCATGATGTGAAATAAATCATTACACATATCCGAATATTGAGCTTCTATGGGAAGGCCAAAATTTCCTTCGGTTCAGAGTCTTGTGCGTCTTGATGAAGAGGAGGGATTAGTTTAGTCAAGTGGCTCGATGATTGGCCAAAACCCCACCGAGTGTGTTCGCTAATTGGGTTATTTCGGTGACAGCCAATGCTACGGACGGTAAATACCACGATTTGATTGGCTTTCGTGTTGTCATTCACCGTCACAGGGAGAAATTACATTACGCGAAAAACTTATCCTTTAGCTTGGAGTGGTGTCCACAGCTTCGCAAGGATGAGACGGAGGTCACAGAAAATAGCACAAATCAGATTTATAGTCTGTGTGATGTGAAATACAGTAATACACCAACAGCAGATTAAAAATATATATTTGATTATATTATATAATATTTATTATTAAATTATTCATATAATACAAGCAGCAATACTCACTGGTTCACAAATACATTTATTAAAGGGAAACTGTTAAATAATAAGAACTAAAATTTTTGTTGCCTGATATGTGTAGCTAATTACTAAAGCAATAGTAAGAGCTATACGTATGCTTTTTAAACCTTTTTCATAGTGTCTCGTTTAGGTAAATCATTCTTTAGAAAGTAACATAACAACGACTTCATTTACAAACTGAAGGTTACCATTACACATATGGTTAATTAAGTGTAGATAGAAGTAAATGATTATCATGGGAAGTACAACACAATAGATGTATTGTCGTTTCACCTTACTGAAACACTTCTGCCTGAATGGTTTTTTTTTACACGCAGGTCAAACTGTCTGGTGATCTGGCAACTGTTTCTACTTCATACGTACTGTGGTTAACAAACCACAGACACAGCAACACAAATGCCTTTATGTTATGTGTCTGGGGATCATGTTAACAGTAGTTGGTGTGCCTTTACAGTTTTAATGGTGATGCTATTATTGACTGCTTTACAGCACCATCAAGTGGTCATCAGTAGCCTGTCTCTTTTCTAATCGTACTGAAAGTGGCAATAGCCCATACCCAAATGTCTGGTCATGTCTATGAGTCAAACACTTGGGTTAGTAATTAACTGGAAATGATTAAACCGGGGTTCCCATGATCATGGAAAACCTGGATGTATCAGGGAACATAAAGGAGTGATTTCCAGGTTTGGAAAATGAATGGTCTGCATAGCCAGACACTTGAAAGTCTAATGTAAACAAAATGTTTTGCTCCCTTAAACTGTACAAAGTCATTTCAACTTACTATTTTATATCTTCAATTGTAATGAGGTGTAAAAAAGATGAAACTTAGTGAGTTCAAGTAATGTAAAAAACATATGTTGTCATGACTCATTGATCACAGCATTTTTAAAAGGTTAAGTTGGTAAGACTCTAGAATAATGTAGAAAGTGAAAAGTTGGATCCACGTTTTTTTTTCCAAAATTACTTCAATTGGGCGGTTTCTCGGACAGGGCTTATTCTCATCCCAGACTAAAATGCATGTTTGAGCTGCCTTTATTTAAAAAACAACTTGCACCGACACATCTTAACATATATCAGTACCATTGTTTTGTCTCAAGACGTACACCAATAATGTTCTTTGTAATGTATGTGGGTAAAACTATTTAAAGGCGGGGTGCATGATCTCTGAAAGCCAATGTTGACATTTGAAATCACCTAAACAAACACGCCCTTACCCAAATAAAACTAAGGCCTAGTCTTAAAGGTGCCGTGTGTAATTTTTAGAAGGATCTCTTGACAGAAATGCAAAATAATATACAAAACTATATTATGAGGGGTGTATAAAGACCCTTCATAATGAACCGTTATGTGTTAATTACCTTAGAATGAGACATTTTTATCTACATACACCGAGGTTCCCTTTACATGGAAGTCGTCATTTTGTGCCGCCAATGTTTTTACAGAAGCTCTTAACGGACAAACTTTTTTCCTAAGCTATCTCTGGTGATGACATGTTTGTCCGGTGGCGGATACCGTAGATTCTGTGTTTCAAAAGCAAGAGGTGAGCAGTGGACTGAGCCTCTGGTTGCAATGCGCATCCTCGCCACTAGATGCCCCTAAATTTACACACTGCACCTTTAATAGATCCAACTTTCCAAGTATCCAAGTATATTTTATTTTCTAGTATTTGTCTAAACAATTAGCTTTAATTAAATCAATAAACATGTAATTAACAAGTTGGGGATTTTCGTGATGTTTTTTAAAGGGATAGTTCACTTAAAAATGAAAATTCTGTCATCATTTACTCATCCTCATGTTGTTCTAAACCTGTAAGATTTTTTTCTGATAAACACAAAAAAGGATATTTTGAGAAATGATGGTAAACACACCACAGCAGTAAGTGACCATTGACTTCCATAGTAGGAAAAATATTTTGGAAGTATTGTGATAAATGACAAAGAAAATATTTTGATAAAAGTCTATGGTCACTTACTGTTGTGTGTTTAGCCTACCATCATTTCTCAACATATCTTCTTTTGTGTTCATCAGAAAAAAATAAATTCATACAGGTTTAGAAGAACAACATAAGGATGAGTAAATGATGACAGAATTTTCATTTTAAAGTGAACTATCCCTTTAATATAGGCATTAACTAATTTCTGATAATGATAAAAACCAAGAAAAGCTGTTGCAAGTACAACTTCTATAAAACGTTAACAAATAAATAAAATCCCCACAGTGATCATATACAACTGGAAAGCTCATTGACATTTGCTGTGAGAACTATGTTAATCGTGCAATTCATGAAAAACTTGAAACTTTTATAAGAGCTTATAAAACTCAGATTATGGTGAGCGCACTTACCAACACTCCCAGTCTTGTTATATGTATTCTGAGCTGCTTTAAGGCAGAGTTAGATCATGATTACTGGTGACATCATGCAGCTGTTGCTGACTGGACAGTTTTGCCTAGAAGCAACATCATGTTTAAATATTTGTGAATGTTTGCATTATTACATCTAGCATGCATGATTAAATATGCATGAATGTGTGTGTGTGTGTGTGTGTGTGTGTGTGTGTGTGTGTGTGTGTGTGGGTGTGCGTGTGTGTGTGTGCGTGCGTTGGCGCGTGCGTGCGTGCGTGCATTTCTTCCCAAGTATTTTAAAACTTTTTATTTTGATATATCTTGTTCTCAATTCTTTACATTCATGCGGTACCTCACCAAACCCACAAACACTTTATTTTGTCTGTGGCCCCTGTTTTTCTCTCACACTAGTCAATCTGCACTCTTCTCTGATAGATAAAGAGTGATTTAATTATTTGTGATTGCGAACGCTTTCAGGGGATTCACTTCATATTAGGCACACCCCTCCAAACATCTAAATGTTGAGCGAAAGGGTCGCTTTGTTTTTATTATTTCTCTCCCCACAGGTGATGTTGGCAGGCGTAACTTGGAGACCATGAGAGGTAACTGCATTTTGATGAGGCATCAAGTGAGTGAACAAAACAGGCTGGAGGCTCGGCGCTGCTGCGGACCAGGTGGTTGTCTAGTTTGTTTCATTACTTGTGACAAAGAGCATGCACACAGATAGTCCACACTTCCCTGCCTGTTTCTGGTCACGTCTTAATGTTTCTTGAAGGATACAGCAGCAAAGGAAGTATGTCTTTATCTTTGAGCGCTTTTACGGCTGTCCTTGTGAAAGCGTTCTTCTCAAGCAGCACTCCATTCACCTTTATTCATCATCTTCTCTTCACTGTACCCAACCAGTAGAGAGTTTAATAATTCAATAGAAAATGGCTTGTTTTTAGGCGAGTATGGGGAAAGAAAACAATGACTGGGTTGCACTTCCATTTCATAAGCTTGTGTAAAGTTGAATGGAGGGCAAGCTATTTTGATGAAGATATATGTAAAAATACAAGAGAAGTTCAGTCAGGGCATGTTCCACATAACTGCTGGTTCGACTTAATTCACATGCTTTCTGGATCCCCACCCCCTTCAAACATTTTAGTGGCACCATGCAGTATAAAAGCAAATTCATCTTTTATTCAGCATAAAGTGAATATTCAGACAACATGACTTTAAAGTGACAGAGGTCAGAGTTTAGCAAGCACCTCTTTCCATGAAATGCTGAAACATGGAATTACAAACAGCCTCCCTGTTCACCAACGTGCATTCAAATTTTCCACTGAGGTGGATCAAGCCGTAGCCCATAGACCCTGTTGCATATGCATAAGGCTTTGGTACAAATGCCCAGGGCACCTACAGACTAAAGAGTCTCCTATGGTCTGACGTTAGGCAAGGCCATGGGTTTAAAGGCCTAATGGTGTGAATCAGTGGACCAGTGATGTGATGAGCGTATGGTTGATCTCACTCTTACTCTCTGGAACCTCCAGTCTCCCTGAGGTTTGTATGATATATTGCATATTATCCCTCTGAATGCAGTCAGTACAATCACAGAAGGGATTACTGTGTTGACTGGTGTTGTCATTGAATCTCAGGGAAGGACCAGGGTGCAATTTTACTACTGTCTTAAATATGTTTTGTGCTGTTTTTTGTTAGCATCTATTTCAAAATTGATATACATTTTGCTCTTTTTTTTTTACAATATATTTATTTTGAATGCTCTATGTAGGATGTATGAATGAAAATGAAAAACGTCCCTCCCTTGGAAGCAAGTTTTTAATAAAAAAACTATTTCATTTTAACAAGGAGAAAATGAGGAGGCGGGTCAAGACAAGACAGGAGAGCACATGTAGAAGCAAACAGGGACCATGTGCTTCCAACACCAAGATGAAAACAAACGCGACGCTCGTGTTTGCCAGATACTCGCATAATCTTATGCATTATCAATTACTGTTAAGGGAGTGTCTTGCGTGTGTTTTGTGAACGTGAGCGTATCTTTTGTCATGAACGGTTTTGACGCGTGTGCAGCAGGCACTTATTTTGACAAAACACGTGATGCACATGGTTCACATGACACTGTTTAAAGAATGTTTTAAAAAAAAACAAAAAACAAGAAACTATAATTATTTGTGTGTTGTCAGCTTTTTTTGTCTATTGTTGTGACCTAGATGATGATCAGATCACATTTTATGGCAAATCACTGTATAGAAAACCAGTTCATTCCTTGGGGTTCACATACATTTACTTGCCACTGTTGGGTCATGTTGCTATAGTCTAATCGCTTTTTGATCTTTTCAAAGCCACGCCCACTTGCCGTACCTGTGAGCAGAAGGAAAGAGAGATCGTTTCAAGGAGGGGAGGAGATTAAAGGACAAGTTTGGTATTTTACACTTAAAGCCCTGTTTTCAGATTGTTTATGATGAAATAGAACGGTTTTCATCGTTTTTTTTAACGGTTTCGCCTCCCACCTCTACGGTGGCTGCGTGGGTGCGCGGGAGCAATCCTTCCTAAAGTGCATTGAACTTTCGTTTACAAAGACGTGAAACTCACCGAGTGGTCAGGGGTGTTCACTGATATGACAAAAATCACTGCAAAATATGCTTTCCAACAGGTTTTATCGTAGTTTTTGTACAACTCCATTGACTTGTATTAGATGTGCTGTGAGGTACGGTATTACTCCGCGCCGGGAACTTTGTTTGTATTCTTGCAATTGGCAAATGCGGATTATCGCCACCACCTGGGCTAGAGGGTCTATTATTCAAGCTCTCAACGGAAGAATGTACGGGTGTGAGGCGTTTGGAAAAATAGGTCCACAAGTTTACAACGAATGCTAAACCACCTGTTGGAAAACATCTTTGCAGCGATTTTTGTGTGAGCATATCAGTGAACACCCCCGACCACTCGATGAGCCCCACATGTCTGTAAACGAAAGTTTAATGCACTTTAGAAAGGATTGTTCCAGTGCACCTATGCAGCCATTGTAGAGGTGGGAGGTGATACAACAAACACCCAAAAATTCTCGTGCCAGAATCATATAACCAAATTTCAGTCAAAACCGCTCTATTTCATCATAAACAATCTGAAAACAGGGCTTAAAGTTTAAAATACCGAACTCGTCCTTTAACGGTTTTGATAAAAGATTATGAGGACACATGATTTTTTTAAAATAATGAAGCTCACAGAAGTCATTTGTAAAAAATACCACAATATTCTAAAAAATTTAAAAAAAGTTTTTTAATTTCAATTTTATTGTAACTTTAGGTATATATTGTCCTACACTGTCCAGTGGTGTATATTATGTCCATATGTTAGTGCTACTCTATGTTGTTGTCTTGTACCTGTACTTACCTTGAGCCACAAAAACCTGACCAAAATAATGCTTTCTTAGTCTGCTATTCATTTTGTAGCATGTAACTGCTGTCATGAGAGTTAATGCCATATATTTTGTTCAGTTCTGCCCCCCGCAGGACTATGTCTACATAACAACCTTTATAATCTTATAACCTTGAAGGAGTTATAACTTCCATCTGAGAAATTCACTCTTACATCTCTCTTTAAATTAAATAATGAAACTATTTATTCAATTACCAGAATCAATGACTCATAACACAATTGCTAAATGAGGAAGTTTCCTTAAATACATTTAAGTCACTACAAACATAAAATCTCCCTTTAAAATTTATTTAGCAATAGCCTTATTTTTCAGTTATTTCCAGAATTCACTTTAAATAAGATGTTTCAATGAAACTAAACTACAGAAAAACTTTTCTATATCAGGACATGAGAAAATCAATACATTTGAGGTTTTTTTCCCCAAAAATAAATAAATTGATACACACTTTAGTCTCCTAATCTCTCTTTCTCTCCTTTTTAAATCTGCCTGGCAGTCTTAACACTTCTGTATGACTCAATCGTACAATAATGGAGGAACGTTTTGAGCATTTCACACACTCTTCATAGAGCCAAAGCATTATGTTCTCAGGAGGCATAGCCATTAGCCTGGCTGCCGACCAGCAGACCTGTCACCCTTGTTTAATGTGCCTCACTGGGCGTGTTTGTGTGGGGGGGTTTATGTACAGACACATAGAGATGGGTCCAGTGTGTGGCAGCATGCAAACCCAAAGACAGAGGGTTAATAGCATCAAAGGCCGTTCCACCTCCCTCAACATTTCTGCCACCTCCAGACATCAGAAACACTCAGCTCAGAGGGTCGCGTACAGGCCGTCCTATGCCGCTCTTTGATAATGTCAGCAGCCATTTAAAGGAAATTCTACATGTGCTAATTGAGTGATCTCTAACCATCCACTCAACCACCCGGGCAGAGCTCCAGTAAACCTTGTTCGCTCCGCTCATCCTCCGCGGCCCCGGAGCCTTGGCATGTCCTACTTTACTGTTAATGACACTCTGATAGAGCAATACAGTGCCAAACACCAAACAAAAGAGACCCAGCGTGACCCAGATGATGCCCCCCTCCGTGCCCGCTCTCATTGTTTGGATGGGAGAAAGAGGCCATGCTTCATTTGCATAATAGATGGGAATGAAACAGCAAGAGAGCGTGCCACTCGTCAATATAAAACAGTGCCTGTTTCAGCATGCAAATGATCTTCATCATAATCTCATCATCATTCAAGGATGGGTTGATCGAAACCATCCATATGGTCAGAGAGTTTCAGAATCTGTGAGGTTTTTTTATAATGCAGGATAACCAGCATAAAAAATAACAGTATAGCTTTCAAATGACAGGGACAACAGACATCCTTGTGTTTAAAGCCTCCTTTCACATTTAACCCAAAACAGAAATCCGCACCAGAGCTGCCAAAACGTCTTTGTCAGCCTTACAATTTCTGGTGCAAATGGCAAGGTTAAACATCGCAGCAGTTTCATTTGGTTGCCAGGCAGTGGTCAAAAACATTCCTATCAGCTATTCAGACGTTTCAGATTGCATCAAGAGGTTTGAGGCTTTTTACATGTGATATTTTAATCATGTTTTTCTCCTAACATTTTGTCAGATGGGTCACTTTAATGTACCATTAAAAGCAAAATTTGGCAAACACTTTTTGGAACCTTCTTTTCATTCTGCATGTAACTAATTAAAGATACAGCACATTATACATTTAAAGGTGCAGTGTGTAAATTTTAGCGGCATCTAGTGGTGAGGTTGCAAATTGCAACCACGGCTAATGCAGGGTTTACACCAAACGCGTTTGGGCGTCAAAATCGCGTCTACCGCGCCTAGTTTGCCGCTTAAACACTTTGAATGCATTCGCGCGTGTAGAGCGGAGTAGACGCGCGGAAAAAGCAAGCATTTGACGCGCGTCCGAGGCAAAATCCGCTGTGGGAGGGGCAACTGCTGTGCGAGTGTCTGTTTGCAAGATGACTGATGTTACTTGTGCATTTATCAAGAAAGTTACCAGTTTGTATTGGGTAACCATACTATAGGGGGAAAATAAACGGCGCGGGTTGATAAACGTCACGTGACTCAAAAGTGAAGTGTGTATTACAACTTGCCAGGTTGCCCAAAGTCCTTACTGACACTCTTCCAAGCGAGGTCCTTTTGATTCCTGTCTCCTCTATAGAAATTACAACTTGTGTCATATAGCTCCGAGTGACTGCTTGAGTGAGTGACTCCGGGCGGGGCTGCCACCACAGCAGCAGGCAGGCTCCTGATTGGTTAACGCGGCGCTAAATTCCGCCAAAGTTCAAATTTTTCAACTCGGGCGTCAGCCGCAAATTCGCGTGAACCGCAAAATGCACAAAAGCACCATTCGCGCGTACCGCGCCCAATGCTCAATTCGCGGCTTTCGCTCGAGCTTCACGCGCAAATGAGGCGGAAACGCGTCTTCCGCTCCGCGCCGAACGCCTCTTCCGCGCCGCGGGACCTCCTGACGCGCGTCAACACGTCTGCACATTGACTTAACATTGAAATCACTCGCGCTTCATGCCTCTACCGCGGTTGGTGTAAACGCACCATTAGTCCACTGCTCACCCCTCGCTTTTTAAACGCATAGAGAAGCTACGGTAGCCGCCACCGGACAAACATGGCATCGTCGGAGACAACTTAGTAAAAAAATGTGTCTGTTAAGGGCTTCTGTAGAAAGATGGTGGCACAAAATGGCGACTTCCATGTAAGGGGACCCTCGGTGTATGTAGATAAAAAGGTCTCGGTCTAAGGTAATAAACACAAAACGGTTCATTATGAAAGATCTTTATACACCCCTGATAATATAGTTTTGAATATTATTTTGCATTTCTATCAAGAGATCATTCTAAAAATTACACACTGCACCTTTAAGAAATTTTTTTTTAATAGAGCTGAAATACTTTGGACATACTGATACAGTATAAGTAAGATATATTTTTTTCATTATACACTGTATTTGTAAAATATATTAGTTGACTCAACATATTTTTAAATAATAAATTGAATTAACTAAACATTTTAAGATAGCATGCTGCATGCACACATACTTTTTTAAGTTGAAACAACAAATCTTTTTACATTGTACACAGCCAGAAAATATGGTCAAGCTGTCACTGGTGCAGTAACCTTAAAAAAACTTTGCATTCTTTCTTTGGTACTAATATTTACCTCTGAGGACTAATATGAACTTTTTATGTGCAAAGGTGTACTTTTTGAAAGCGTACTGCCCCAGTAACAGCTATAGGAATAATTTTTTGACATTTTTTTTTACATTAATGTGTTTTTGTGTGTACGTGTAGGCTTTTGATCCTCACAGACAATGTGTGGTCGGGATTACATTCATGTCACGCCAAGATTATTCTTCTTGCCTTATCCTTGCTGAAATATGATTATTATTGTATTATTGTATAGTCGGTTTTTGTTATTCTCATGCCGTATATAGTGCGATTAAGTTCAGTCTTATTAATGAAAAACTCATCGGATATCAGTTCCTGCTCATGTGGGATAAGACAATATTTATGAGACATGTCCCCGAGCCAGCCCTAAATAATTCCCTCTGCATGAATCACAGATTCAACTTTACAAGATAAGCTATCATGGGCATCTCAGGTCAGGGTAGTACAAACTATAACCTTACACGTGCAGCACATATGTGCTTGTAGTGAAAATTTGTTCTTTAATGTCAAACAGGACACTGAGAAGTCAGAGTATTGTGCATATATTGTATATATATGACACTTAAATGATACATATACAAATGTTTATGAATTTTAATATATTAAATACTGTTAAAAATTATCTAGGTGGCAAGTTGGATAGCAATGAAATACATTTCATGTGTGACTGAAATACTGTGGTGTCATTATGCATGATGCATGTGTTTGCTTCATTATTGTGCATGACACTCATAAGACAAATTAAACTTCTTAAAATGTGAAAAAAAAAGATCCTCCTCACTGATCTTAAAAATTCATCTGTGCATTGAGCCACAACAGCATCTTTAAAGGATTCTTAATACTCACCAGTTTAATTTGTAAAGTGCCAGTGATTCCCATGATCCTCATCTCTTGTGCTTCTCATCCATCTAATTGCTCAAACCCTGATTTGGCTTCTTCTCATAAGAAATATCAGACCTTCTGCTATCAAAAGACAGTGAAGGCATTATCGTCTTATAAAACGGATTCAGGGACAAATTAAAATTTGTCATGTCTAATCTTCTTTAACCAATAAAGTACCAAGTGCAAGTGGTACATGTTCTTAAATCTGTGGCTTGATCTGAGTTGTTTACAACACTAAGCTTTAGCGGGGATCTGGTTGCTCATAAATCCGGGGCTTTGATTATGTCGCAGTGGAGATGAGACACAAAGCCACACTCTCATTTTCACTTCTTACTGACCAGAACATACATTCAGGTCAAATATATGTACTGTCTGTTTTCTTTCCCTGACCATTTACCTGCCGTTTAATGTAAATATATTATTTTGAAGCCCTGATAAACACTGCTGCTGAGTACTCACTCAAAATGAATCTTTTTCCAGAAAGTAGAAGTGTCTCAAAACTTGTTTGTGCAAACATGGTTTGGTATTAATCTGATCTTTCATTATTAGTAGTAAAATGTATACTTCATCCTTAAACCTAAACAAACATAATATTAAAAAGTAAGACACTCCATAGATCAATAGAAATAAGATAGATGTGTATTTTAATATGTCTAAATTGTGTTAATCTGTATGTAGATAAAACTTTATAAATATAGACATAGCAATACCATACAGAGGTAAATACAACAATCTCACAAAAAGACATTCTGATCAAACTACTCAAAGCACAGACACCAATATTAGAGAAGATAGTTGTAAGTAACAAACAAATATTTTATATTTTATAAAGCTCTTGGGAAATGCAAATGTCAAACTCCATGCAAATTTGCAATAATTAAATGCAATGCAAACATTTTGTCTTAGATGTTTTGCTGCAGAAAAATACATTTCTGGACTGATGTTAATGAAGTGAGTATTGGGCCTTACTAAGAGATCCGCAGGGGTACATACAACAAAAAGTAGAAAAAAAGTAGAAAAATATAAATCACTAAATGTTAGTATAAGAATGAAGCATAACAGTGCAGTTTGGCAGGGAATAACATGTCTATTCTTCAGGATGCTATTGAAAATAAAAATATATATCTGAGAAAGTAAAGAAGAAACATTAATTTGAGCTGAATGAGATTTTTCTAATGTGTGAAGGTGCAGGTTGTGTCCTAAAGCTAAGAAATTATTCATTTACTGGCAATATACAAAGGGAAAGGCCAATAGGCTCATCTATATTTAATTGTTTAAGATCAATTGAAAAATAGCACAACGCTGAACAGTTGAGAGGGTAATATAGATTTATAAATGTCCAATTGTTGGACTGTATTTTTCCAGAAAAATAAGCATTATAGTCACTACATATTTGATCAGTTATCACTCACTTGATTTTGATCAAAGTATTAAAGGGACAGTGCACCCAAAAATGAAAATTCTGTCATCATTTATTAACAAATTTACTTACACATTACATAAATGTAAAAAGTAAAGGTTGGATCAACCTAAAAAATTACTTTAATTGATAACGCCTAAAATTGAAAAAAGTTTTTCAACCAAAATTTTCTTTAAGTCAAAATTGACTTAAGTTGAAAATGTTAAAGGAATAGTCTACTCATTTTCAATATTAAAATATGTTATTACCTTAACTAAGAATTGTTGATACATCCTATATTTTATGGCGTAATAGAACTTTTGGGAGTACTTCGACTCGCCTGAAAAGTCCGCTCCCCTTCTCACTCTCATAATGGGAGAGGGAGGGTGTTACTGCGCAGAGTCGAAGTACTCCCAAAAGTGCTATTACGCCATAAAATGTAGCTCCTCTTTTAAATCCGCTTCGAAAAGCGCTACGTTTTATTTTGTACCACCAAACTTGCTCGTATGACTACTCGTCTTAAATAGGAAAAACGTTGATGTGTTTGGTCACTTCTAACTTTATCTCTAAATGGTACCATTGAATGAATGGGGCTAAGCTACATGCTATCGAAGCGTCGCAGCACGCTCCAGCACTTACGTGCACGCACACAGATGATAGAGGGATGTATCAACAATTCTTAGTTAAAGTAACATATTTTAATATTGAAAATGAGTAGACTATTCCTTTAACTTATTTAAGGTGTTACAAATTAAATCAATTTTTAAGTTGATCCAACTTTTTAAAGTGTAACCAAGCAGATCTGGGGCACTTCCATAGTAGGAAAAAACAATATTATGGTGCAAGTCAATGGTGCCCTGTATCTGTTTGGTTACAAGCATTTTTAAAACATAATGTAATTTTTCAAAATATCTACATTTGTGTTTGGTAGAATAAAGAAATTTATACAAGGTTGAAACCACTGGAGGATCAGTAAATGATTTTTCATTTTTGGGAGAAGTCTCCTTTTATCATCCTTTTGTCATCCTGATCCAAATCTTGACATAAATTATCAAACATGAAGACACACCTTAACAGATCAGTTCAAATCTTTTGAGAGACATTGTGTCCACACTTACAATATCTCATTTTGGTTGATGAGGGTCTTATGTCTTAGCATGTGTTCATATGGATTTACATACGAAACCCATGGTAAGGCAACCTATAAAATACTTTACAGTATAAACACACATGTATGTGAGATAATATTCACCCCAGCTCTGCTCTTTTTGTTCACATGCCCTGCAGAAGCAGTTAAACTGAGCAGCGCAGAGGCTTACTGACCGATTACAAAGATTGCTGGTGCCATCCAGAGCTCACTGAAACACAAAAGTCAAGTGGCCCGGCAGCAGGACTAGATTTTTTCTTGGGATTGTGTGGAATTACGCAGAGTATTAATTCAGGTCCCCACAGGATTCTGGCGGCTGGCCGGTCGCTACGGCGATGATTAGGATAAGGAGCAGCTGCTGATGCTCAGTTCAGCATCCGGATTAGTCCGCCGAGACTCTGTATTAAAAAATAAAGCACAGAGCAAGTTTGATTGAGACTTATAGGGGGGATGAAGACAATCCAGCTTGCAATGAAAGTGGTTAAGAAAAGATGAGTTCATGGTACTCATAGATATATCTCTAGTTTCATCATAAAAAACACTCCCTAATCTATATCTGAGATGTTCTGTATCTTGATCTGGAAGAGATTATTCCTTTCACAATATTTAAGTGTAAGAACACATTGTGTATGGTTTTGTATAGCATTCAATAAGCGGCTTAGCAACAGTTTAGCAGATGAATACTGTATGTTATTCCAAGCTCTGTTCATATTTAGAGCACAGGAAATAAAATAATAACAATGAAAAATGAGACTATATTTTTATTACATCTGAACTGTTTTTAACTTCGTACTTCCTATATCATGCAGTGTGTAAAACTAGACTGGGTGTTGGTGAAAGTGAAGAACATGGCCTGACACCATAACCTCAATTCTAACACACATAAATAAGCATAAAGACCACACATGCATAAACACATCCCCTACATTTTCCTATCCTAAGCCCCACTAGCATCTATGAATATCGAAGTGGAACACTAATAATAACATGTTTGCATTGTTTCGACTGTTTGGTCTAAATTATTTACTGGTGGACTCTTAATGCGACTAAGTTGGGCCGCAGACCAGCGAGCAGCCTTTCCCGCAGTCAGCTCCACTCTGCCGCTTCACCTTGACCGTGTCACTACAGCTTAGGCGCAGACGGGGGTCAGAGTTCACACTGCCAGGTTGCGTGAGCATGTGGGGAGGTTCGAACCAATCAACCATGAGACAGCTTTCGCTTCCAGTGTCCGTTAGGGTGCCTCGGCCAACCAGCTTCCTGCGCCTTGCACATTAATCCACTCAGCAGCATTAATATGTCAAATGAAAGTTTAATGTGCGAATAGTCAGCAAACAGTCAATGCTTTTAAAGCACAAATGTGACCCGGCCTGTGAAAACCCAGTTAAAGTCATTTTTTTCTACATAACAACACCTACACAATATAGAACGTTATGTGAAAATATAACTTTGATATCTTTGATACTGACTGGGTAAGGATTGAAATCAATGATTCAAATCAAACTTTGATGCTCCTAATCTCATAATTAGATTATAAGACTTTAGCCTGGATTTCAAAGACAGGGTCACAAAGTGTAAACTGTCGTGTGACCCAGGGCCATGGGCACCATAGAAATTAAAGAGGGCACATCAGATTTAGATTATTTCTGTTAATGTAATCCTTACCCTCTCTTAATAGAGGTGAAAGAAGGGGAGTGATATCAGGGCATGACCCAAGACAGATTCAAACCGCTTGCATCATCACGTTGAAAATTAAATAATTCACTCTAAAAATGTCTGGGTTATTTTTGACCCATAATGTGTAAACATCTGACAGAACACATGCTGGGTTAAAAATTACCCGATGTTGGGTTGTTATGCAACCAATAATAACCCAGCAGTTGGGTTAAAACAACCCAGCCTTGGGTAATTTTTAACCCCGCAGTGCATGTGTTCTGTCCAATATTTACCCATTATGGGTCAAAAATAACACAGGCAGTGTTTAATTTAATGTTTTTTTTATGTTAGCATTTAATTTTTATATTTGGAACATATTTTGCAATTTTATTTAATCATTTAATTAATTTGTTTAAAGCTGGCAAAAAATTATACTTTCCTCTTACCCTATATCTAAACTAAACTTTCACATTTTATATTTTACAATTAATATTTTCATTTTAAACACTATTGTGGCAACACTTTAATTAGTAAAAGCATTAGCTAACATGGGCAATATATAGTTTTTCAGCGATTACTATAAATTTTTGTTAATGTTAGTTAATGCAAATACAATTATTCAAGTTAATTGTGCATTTTCTACTGTTAACAGTAACAGTTTTAATTGTATAAGTAAAGGCTGAAATTAACATGAACTAAGATTAATAAATGCTGTAGACATATGTTCATGTTAATGAATTAATGTCACCAAATGCAACGTTATTATAAAGTGTTACCCATTATTTTGGATGTAATTTCCTTGTAGAAACTGTTGCCTGGTCCCCACAAAGTAGAAGAATTCTGGTTGTGCTGTTCATTTGGTCCAGAAACATCTTTGGTCCAAAATATGACCATACTGCCCTCTGGTGACCTTTATAATATTAACATGCAAATAAAAAAATTGTTATGGAGGCTTAAATCAAAACAAACCAACTGCAGTTTGACTGATATTAAATCGAATGCACACAAAAAAACTAGATTTTTGAAAAATAATAAAATTGAGTTATCTCGTTTTGGAATCAAACTCTTCAATAGGTTGAATAACTCATAAGTCATACTTCAAATTCATTCAAATATAACTGAGAAAAATTGCTAAATGTGACATATAGGCCTAGGGTTAAATTATAAACATTTAGCTGCCACTATGGGGGAGTTTCCCGGACAGGGTTTAGGTTAATCCAGGACTAGGCCTTAGATATATTATTTAAGTCGTTTTTACGAACATTACAAAAAAACAATATCGGGTTGCTTCTTTAGACAAAACAATGGCACTGAAATATGTTAAGATATGTCAGTGCAAGATGTTTTTAAATTAAAGCAGCTCAAACATGCATTTTGGTCTGGGACTAGGATAAGCCCTGTCCGGGAAACCACCGTCACAGCTTGTGAAACCAGGCCCTCCACCTAAAACACTGCTTCCAGCTCCAAATATTCTTATCATATCACAATGTAATACGCTAGGACAGTCTCACCCACAAATATATTCTGCATGACCAAATTTATCATATACTTTGCATTACATCAACATTGCATTACCTTAAGTTATTTTACGTCAGAAGGGGGCGATGTGGTTCCATCAATGGCATGTCAGTCTGAAAAGGCAATTGTAATTTTATGAATGAGAAAAAGCACCTGTGTAGAACCATATGGGGGCCATATAGCACCACATATGGTTGTACATAGCACTATTTGGTTCTACACAGGTGCTTCACAGGTGCTTCATCGGTGCTGTATGGCACTAAAAACGGTTCTTCTATGATTACGACCAAAGAACCACTTTTGGTCCCATGTAGCACCTGTTGTTTTTAGAGTGATGTCAATTAGGAAAGACACACGTTAACATTATCACAACGCTTTTAGATTTAGAAGTGTTTCAGTTGACTCTACATTTGGAAATGTATATGTACAGAGAGACCTTTGTCTTTCGCTCTTGTCGAAGTCTACATAGATCCGAGGATACTTGTTCCAGCAGTTTTTGGGGTGTGGTGATGCTGTCTTCGATGGGGATGTCCAGGGCACCTCCCTCGGCTAGTGTAATGAAAGGTTGCCTGGCTGTGGCTAGGCCAATAGGGCATGCTGAAACCCAGAATACCAGCTCTGTGGCATGGTGAAGAGGGAGGAACAGCATCCGTTTAGGAGTGACTACCGTCATTTCAAAACAAAGCAGATTGACATATTAGTGTGAATGTAACAAAGATTTAATAGAGGCTGATTAATGATATAGGCCAAGGTATTGTCGTACGAGTGACACTGCCTAAATGAAAGAATTACCATTATTATTTGGTACTTGATATAAGCTTTTGACTTGGAATTTGAATATTACATTAAATGGAAATATAAAGAAGCTAAAAAAGTTAGTTAGTTCACCCATAATTTTGATTGACTTACCAATATGTTGTTTCAAACATAAAAGGCATATCTGTGGGACACAAAAGGAGATTTAGATCCCAAATCACAAAAGGGAAAGTTGGACAGGTTTGGAACAACATGAGGGTGAGTAAATGGTGGCAGGTTTTTCATTTTTGGGTGAACTATCCCAGTCAACGTAAGCATAGAAAAAAAAGAAATTGTCTAAAAAAGAATATCGCCACAGAGGAGACGCCTCGACGATAATAACACATAGAGGGAAGTTGTGCTTAGAAGCCGGCGTGCGGCACAAACCGACCTAAACCAGTCTCATCTCCATGCACGGGCCTGCTGCTGCAGATGGAAGCTGGGGATAAATTCAGCTCTGGGTGTAACCATACATAAACAAGCAGAACAGACCTCAAACATGGCTTCTGGACACACTGCTGCCTGTAGGGAAGATTCTGGGGTCAGAGACTAAGGTCACAGACCTGTCAACAGCAGACAATCTCAATATTTGCAATGCATAATGATATTGGTCCAATATGTTAAATCAAACGTCACTATACTACATTATTTGATTTATTAAAAAATAATGTGTCCTTGCATTTCCGTTTATGCATTTGGCAGATGTTTTTATCCAAACTGACTTGGAGTGTACTTTAAGTGACTTGGAGCTCCCTGAAGATTGAACCCATGACTTTTTCCACAGCTAATGCAATGCTCTGCCAATTGAGGTACATACTTAAAGTGGCTTCCTTTAGTTTATTTTAATATTCTGGCATGGAATTGTAATACTACAGCTATTGTACCTTTTACTTGTCAAATTCCTTGTGATGTACATCACAAATGTCTGCTAAATAACTAAATGGGATGTAAATATAATTAGAAAATAAAATTAACAACTGATGCATACAAAAGGAGTGCTCCTACAGATTTTCCTGTAAAAATGCAAACATATGAATACTGTAAAAATAATATCAAATCAACATATACTTTTGTTTTACTTTAAAGGAAAACACCACTGTTTTTCAATATTTTACTATGTTCTTACCTCAACTCAGTCGAATTAATAAATACCCATCTTTTTTCAATGCGTGCACTTTTAATCTTTGTACAGCGCCTCATGAATGTGTTAGCATTTAGCCCATTCATTCCTATGGCTCCAAACAGGGATGAATTTAGAAGCCACCAAACACTTCCATGTTTCCCTATTTAAAGACTGTTACATGAGTAGTTAAATGAGTAAGTATGGGCGCACAAAATAAAACTTTAGTTTGGAGCCATAGGAAAGAACGGGGCTAGGCTAAATGCTAACACATTTAAAAAGCGCTGTAGAAAGATTAAAAGTGCATGCATTGAAAAAAAGATAGGTATGTATTAATTCATCTAAGTTGAGTTAAAAACATAAAATATTGAAAAACTGTGGTGTTTCCCTTTAACCTTAACCTTGTTTATCAACTTATCACAAGTCAAAACTTAAAATAGTAGATTGAATTGACTTGCAAAACCAAGTTGTTTTAACTTTATACAGTGAACCTGCACTGTAAAAAATACTTTGCTGCCTTAAAATTTTTTGTTAAATCAACTCAGATTTACAAGTCATGTCAACAGAGATGAGTTGTCACAACTTATAAAATATAGTTGAGAAGTCACCTGTAGTTATAACAACTCATCTCCAGTCAAGATAAATAATAGTAAGTTGATTTAACAAAAAATTTAAGGCAGCAAAGTATTTTTTACAGTGTGGTACAAACATGCACCTGTTATCAAAATACAAGCCTAGTGCAGGTGACTTACCACAGCAGAGAGTGAGAGATTTAGTAACATCAATAGGCCTATGTGTTGCATCGAAGACAAGGAGCTTTCACTTTTGGGCCATCCTTTCTACCTACCGGTTGCCTTGGATACGCATTGTGGACATCACAAAGGAGCCAGTGTACAGTCCTGTGCAGACGCCTTGGCAGCCGCTCTGGCCATAGTAGCGATGTTCCCTCTCTGTGCAATGATGTAATGTTTTGGACTGATCAGAGCTGCTCGGCGAGAACCGGAGTCAGTGTAATGGACGAGTGGTTTCTGTGGACAGAGTTTTATTTTTATGGTGGGTTGATTCAGTTTGGTTGTCTGTGGCTTACAGTTTGAATATGTGTTTTCTGTGTAATTTAAAACTCTAAATTGAAGGTTTGCACCCAAGACCAGCATCTATTATGATTTGTGTTTTGTCACTTTACTATCTGCAATGAAACTATGAGCGGCTAATCCTTGGTTTGCACACACAAGTCGAATCACGCACAATTGGGGCAGTCTCTGTTACTCATGTAACGTATTACATAATCTGTGGGTCTAATCATCCTACGTATGGGATGCCATTGTGGTGAGGATTGCTAACAGAAACTGCCAATTTAAAATGATGGGAATTTCACATGGAATAAACTTAAATAGCCACTAAATTGGGATCCAACATGAAGGCTGCACTGGGCAGCTTTCCATTCAGTCCATGAGTTTTGTGACACATTTACATAGCAGTTTTATATGATCATATGTTCATGTTTGTATAGAAAATAAATGGAAAAAATATGCTAAATTTAAGCATTTTCACTAGTGATTTTCACTATGAACCACCCCTTACGAAAAGTATCCATAGTTTTTCTTTTGTGGTAAAAGTGTATTACCCACTTTTTTTGTGTAATGATTACTATTAGCAAAACCATGGTTTTACTACGGTAACCATGTTTCTTTAACAGTAGTATTTTCTGTAAACAAATAAACCTTTATGACAGCATGTGAACTTTTCCTCTGATATATTTGATTAAGTATACTGCAATACAACATCATCATATAGGCCTATGCACAAATTAGAAAATACCTTTCCACAATATTATTGGTCTGAATAATAATTTACTTTAATATTTTATATCTGTTTTACTAGTATATTATTATTATTAATATTAACATTAATACAAACAGGACATCTATTTTTAATCTCCAGTATTGCTATTAAAAAGCATGCATAAGGGCACTGTAGGTCTTTGTTGCTGCTTGCTGACTTATGGGCTATATATTAAAACTAAAACTACATCTGATCAATGAAACATTACTTTAATTACTTTTATAACTTTTATAGAGTTTGGATGGTGATACAAGCAAGTTAAATTTCGAATGAGTGGAGTTATGTTGCTGTTGAGCTCACAAAAGAAGAAATCTAGTATGAGACATCTTGTGAGGAACTGCAGAAAAGAAATGCATCTGATTTCAAACACCTGAGTTGAATCTGAATAGCTCTGATTTGAAGCGCTTGCGCATCGGGCCTGAGAGGGGACGTTACCGACACCACGTGACGGGAAGGGCGCGGCTTGGAGCGGTGCATACTTGAAACTTTGTTGAACTCCCCCCCTTCAACAGCTGCAACGCATTTATACACATGTGCAAACTTTGCTCAAGCACGACACTCCCCAGACCTGTGCAGCTTAACTCCATCGACAGTTTCCCAGCAAAACTCAATTCACCTGTGGATTTTCCAAGCGTCGCGAAGTAGGACACAGGGATCTCGGTCCTAAAACTTTTACCCTAAGCTGGAACTCACAATAGAAGATGTCTGCTACGGTTCTGTCTTCCATATACGATTTCGACAGGGTAAGGCAGTTTACACTTTCAAAGAGTTGCTTAGTTTGTATTTTGTTCACGCGTAATTGCGTTGTCTTGTATTATCTGGTTATGTAGGACGCGTTGGCAAAATTTGGAACTTGACAACTCCCCGTTTACTTAAAGTATACACTTAAAAGTCTGGCGTGGCAAATTTCGCATTGTAAAGTTTTTTTGACAGCTTTCGTTTGTTTCCTTTTAGGAAAAGCTCCCAAGTTCAAATGCAATCTATCTCCACAACATGCTGGAAAAGAGAAATGTCGGGGTCCCATTCGCCGCCTCGAATACCAACAACAACAGACCTTTTGGTTATTTCAGGAGTAACTCAACAAACCACATGGACTTAAACTTGAGCAACCGACTCCAGGTCGGTTTGGAGAGCTCGACACCTGCCTTCATGAATAAAGAGAACAAACATCGCGAGCGCGCGTTCAGTGACACGGGGGAGCGCAGTCAACTTCAGGAACTCCTTCAGCAAAAAGCCGGCTCCCAGATCAACTCGACCCGCTACAAAACCGAGCTCTGCCGACCTTTTGAAGAAAACGGAACGTGCAAGTACGGTGAGAAGTGTCAGTTCGCCCATGGCTATCACGAGTTGAGGAACCTGTCTCGACATCCGAAGTACAAAACCGAGCCGTGCCGCACATTCCACACTATCGGTTTCTGCCCATACGGCCCCCGGTGCCACTTCATTCATAACGCGGAAGAGCGCAGAGCCGCTACGAGTAACGCACAGCCAAGGCTTAACCGGGAGATTGAACTACAGTCCACGAACCCGTTTATGACCCAACGGGAAAGACCAAAGCTGCACCACAGCCTGAGCTTTTCTGGTTTCTCCAGTTCCCACGAGCCGGCTTTGATGGACAGCCCGATTTCCCGCACGCCCCCGCCGCCCACCTGCGCGCTTGGCTTCTACGAGGACGCGCTCACTCCGAATTCAACCTGTCTGAATGCGTTCACGTTTCCCGATCAGGATCTTAAAGCGTTTCTCGCGCCAATTATCACTCAGACTACAAGCGCGTTCACGCAGCAGAACGGTGATGCTTTGTACAGTAACATGCGCCCTCCGTCACCCCCATTCAAAATGGGCCACCTGCCCTCCATGCATCCACTCTCCGAGTCTCCGGTGTTTGATGCTCCGAGTCCGAGCCCACCGGACTCCCTCTCGGATCCCGAGGGATACCTGAGCGGCTCGTGCTGTTCCTCTGGCACAATCAGCGGCTCGGAGTCGCCCAGTATGGAGGCGAATAGACGTTTGCCAATCTTCAGCAGGCTGTCGATTTCAGACGACTAATATGCTTTTATCCCAGTAGTGCCAACTTCAGGTCAAATATGGAATGATTGTCAGAGATTGGTTTGACCCAAGTGTTTATCTCATGATTGAGATTCGATTTTTCGTTTTTTTTTTTCGTTTTCTTACAATGACATACTAAGATAATGGCTTGTTATAGGCCAGTTAAAGTGTCTGGAAAAACATTCCCAAAGTTTAAGTGTTTGGCAGTGGTGTAAGAGCACAAGCACTGGTTGTGGATGTAGCGGGGACCCATGGTTGACAGTGGAGTGTCACTGCGTATTGTATTGTTTTTTTTTTTAACTGTGTGGTATCATTGCATTTTGCATCATGGTTTGAAATCTATTTAACTTATTTATTGTCATGTGAAAGTATAGCCTTGGAGGATAAATTGAGTCCATATGGTATTTATCAAAGCTAAAGCAATACACTTATCTTCCTGTTTAAATTGTGATCTCTGATATTAATCTGGAAACAGTTGGGTTTGTCTCACAATAATATATTTTTGTTTATTTTTACTGTAAATAGGTAAATAATTTAAGAAATTGTATGCTATTTATTTCAATTTTGTTTACTGTGTATATATTAAAAAAGTGGGAGTGCCTGATGAGGTCACGCTGTGATTTCTTGTTTGGGAAGGGGACGTCAGAGGATCAATGGGCATTTGTAGAATGTAGCCTGTCTTGAGGTCTTTTTGACTGTAAAGAACTAACTGACTTCACACCTTAAGTATGACTTCTGTTTATTTTTTGTTGTTTTTAAATTAGCAACGATAAAGACAACCAAAAAAGTATTTGCACACAGTTATGTAATGTTTGCAGTCTACTGCCAGAGAATGTAGCACTCTCCTATCTCGAGGTTAATAACTAGCTAATACGTGCCTGCTGGGGTCAAAGATCCCACATAGTTTAACCTAATAAAGCAGTTGCTTTGGTGTATATAAAGCGAATTGAATGTAGCTTTTACATAGATCAAGATGCCTTTTTATGGTGACTAAGATGCTGTTTTGTTCTCTTGTTTATTTTTAGATCATTTGTTCACACCATTCCTAATGAAAGATACTCTGCTTTCAACTGTACTTCTCAAAATGTGCCAGCTGGGGACATTAGGTTTTGAAGTTGGTTAACTAGTTTTAGATGAAGTAAAACAACATTGAATGTAATGAGTGATATGTCAGAGTTGGGGGGGAGGGTGCTGTGTCTACAAAGTGTGCAGAGTAAATTTGTAATGTTTTTATAACATTTCCCCTAGAAAAATTAATAAAGGCATTTTTGAACCAGATCTAGCAATGTCTTCTTTATCCATTGACATTGATGTAGAAAAACACGGTTTATTCATGCATGGTTTGTTGGGTTAGAGACTGTAAATGATTGTCTGCCTGTCTCTCTTCCTGCCCTCCTGCTTTTCTTTGGGGAAAATAGCTACTACAATGTCCTGGAGTTCGGTCTTCTCTCCTGGCAGATTTTTCAATAGAGGCCTGTTTTGTGTGAATGGCAGACAGTGAGGTGGGGGGTGCGGTCACAGTGATATAAGGGAGGAAGTTAATAGACTCCTAGTTAGTCGACCAACAGTTTCCATGGAACAAGCCATTACTGGAAATGATAAACAATTAGTTAATCCATAAAACACAAATCCATTTACGCTTAAGACCATCCAGGTTTGTTGGCAGAATCCATTAAAAGAGTCTGATAAAAATGCTCATTTAAAAAAGAACATTCAGACTCACTTATAGGGGTGGTTTCCCGTACAAAGATTATTTTAAGACAGGACTAGACCTTAGTTTAATTATGAAATATAACTAGTTTTAGCAAACAGGCCTTACTAAAAACATTACTTCTGTGCATTTTATGGCAAAACAAAAGGGCACTGATGTATTTTAAGATATGTCAGTGCAAGTTGTTTTCAGTTTGGACGGCTCTTGCATAGTGTAGGACTAGTCTAATCCCTGTCCGGGAAACTGCCCCATAGGGATTTGCAACTGAGATCCTCGTATGTCTTTTTGAAGCGAAAGATATGTTGGTGAGGGAAAACAATTAGCATTTTGAGCTCATTTAGAGATTGATAACTTGTGTTTAAATGTGAACATGCTGTAAGTTGTGTATGATCAAAATTGTAGCACAACTGCTCCATGTTGGAATACATAAGACGATTATTGGTTTCACATGCCTGAGTGTTTTGTCACAACGCATGATGACTGTGATGAAACGTGCCGCTATTGTTATATTGTACACAACCTAAAGTGTTGTTTATATGGATCTTATCAATCTCCAAATAAGCTTATATACGCCTAGGAAGGCATTTAAGTGAGTAAATTATGAAATAATTTTCATATTTAGGTAAACTATTTTTTTTAAAGTTTACCCCAATATTTTACTTACCTTCTGGCCATAGGTGTATATGACATTCCTCTTTCAGACAAAACACAGTTGGAGTTTTTGTAAGGAAACATTAATATTTCTAATTATGACCGTTCAAATGTTCACAAGAGAGTTGAGGTCAGGCAGAAGGCCAACAAAAACCCATTGCTTCACTTAAAAAGACATTTAATAACTGTATGGATAAGTTTTTGATGTATAAATGCATTTATTTGGAGCTTTAAAAATGGGGCACTATCCAATGCCATTATAAAGCTGAAAAGAGGATATTACTAAATATAACTATGACTTATTGACTGAAAGTAAAAAGTAAAATATGAGCTTTTTTTCATTTTGGGGTAAACTATATCTTTAAGGATTTGCTAGTGAGAATAAGGCACTCTGGAAATATTTACATACTTAAAACTTTTAAGGTTAAGATGTTTAACACCAGCTCTGCAAATTTTCCAGCTCCCCTAGAGCCAAACATTTGATTCTTACCATTTTTGAATCCATTCAGCTGATCTCCGGGTCTGGTGCTAGCACTTTTAGCATAGCTTAGCACCATCCATTGAATTTGATTAGACCATTAGCATCGCGCCTAAAAATAACCAAAGAGTTTCAATATTCTTCCCACTCAAAACTTGACTCTTCTGCAGTTACATCGTAGATCAACAGAAAATTAAAAGTTGCAACCCTCCACGCAGACACGGCTAGGACTACACTCTCATTCTGGCACAACAATCAAGGACTCATGTAACATGGCTGCAGCAGGCGTAATGATATTACGCAGCAGACGAAAATAGTCCCCTGCCATTGAAAGTAACCAAGGGGACTATTTTCGGGCAGTGCATAATATTACTACGCCTGCTGCAGCCTTACATCAGTCACTGATTATTACGCCAGTTTGAGACTATAGTTCCTAGCCATATCTGACTAGAAAATTGCAGTTTTTAATTTTCCGTCGGTCTTAGTACACGATGTAACTACAGAAGAGTCAAGTTTTAAAGCGCAACTAAACCCTAAACCAACTTTTTTAAGTTAATGATCTGTAAGAATGGGGCTTTATTAGTGCTGTTCATTGATTTTAGTAACTTTTTTGACATTTGGATATAAAGTGTTTCAATACTACAATATATGGTGTAAAAACGTCTGAGTGCTGCCCTCTTCAGGTTGAAAGGTGGCTACTGCAGTTGAATTTTTCTATTGGATATTGGGTACAAAAAATACGTCGTTACGTAAGCAGGTTCAAGCTCAGCACGCCCTTGTTACGATCTCACCACACACTTGGTACGAGCTTAGTTCGTCCCCTCTATCTCCGTTGGGATCTGCCCACTTTTCTTCCATTTTTCAAATATTGCCAGTGGGTGGAGTCAGGCTCTGACCAGGGGTTTAGTTACGCTTTAAATAGGAAAAATATTATTTTTTAGCGCTATGCTAATGTTCTAATCAGATTCAATGGATTGTGCTAAGCTATGCTAAAAGTTCTAGCGCCAGACCGAGGGATCAGCGGAATAGGTTCCAAAACTGTTGTTAACTCTAGGGGAGCTGGAAAATTAGCATATTTAAAAAAAGTGGAATGTCTCCAAGTCAGCAAAGCTAAATGCACACACATATGTTTAGCAAACATATATTTAAATGTCTGGTTCAAACGCATGCACATGTGTGTGTGGTGGGGAGGCTTTAGCGTGTAAATGTACATGTGCGAAAAAAGGTCATCAGCCATTAATGAACCCCATCTCACAATAGCAGGAAATCACTCTGTTTACTGATTAGGGACTCTTGGGAGAAGTCCTATTCCTCTTGGATATTTTTCCACTACACCCTTCATCTCTGATTTATGTGGAGTGGGCTTGAGGCACAGGTCCAATTTTCAGATATGCATATATTTAGTCAAACTTCGAGTCAGTTTGAATCATTTTTTGGATGCTTATTCAAAAGCTAAAATTATCACAGCATGTGGACTGCTCTAACATCCTTTTCATATGCAAGTGTTGTTAACTCTCTTCTAACGTTAACCTTCTACAGCCCATAAGAACTTTATTAGTGGCTAGATAAGAATTATCTGCCGTCAAGGAGTGAACTTTGAAAGCCGTAGTAAAGGAAAAGTATAAGACTTTTTGGGTGCTCCAGTGTTTTCAATACAAAGCCACTTTATATTTTGAGGAACAGAATTGTTTTACTAAAGGAGAGAGGGCAGGCTCCACTTTGACTCTTATCTGTAACAGCTGAGCACCTGTGACAAACAAACCAACTGGACTGTGCCTTCCTGTTTTGTAATGAATGTGTGCCTGGTACAAGTTTCAGTGCTTCCATGCATAAGGCAAGAAAGTCCCACCCTTCTTTTCCCAAAGTGCTAGACCCTAAAATGCAGTAAGTGAACACTTCCTTCCTTAGGCAAACAGTCATGTACTCATAATAATCCTGTGTGTTGTGCCTCTGCGGTAGTTGTATTGTCTTTAAAGCGTTATCTGAGAGCGACCGGGGGGAAAGCCAACACAATATAGTTCAGTGAGTCATAAGAATAGCTTAAGCACATTGAAATTTGAGTTGTGTTTACTGGCCAGATAAGTATACCACCCTCCTTGATTTAGTTTCCTCCAAGACGGGCTAGAGTGATGTTTGGACGAAGACAAACTCAACCATATGGACTAAAGAGGACCGGAAGTCTCCAGCGTTGATTGATTCGCTTGCATTATAGAATCTAGGACACAGAAATAAACAGAAGAGCACGATGAATCTTTCTTGTCACACAGTGCAAAACAATGAATTCAAAGTGCAACACATTTTGCAGAGGTCTAAATCAAACCGAGAGGCTCATCTGTGCACAACCTGTTTGCTTTATGGAATTCGCAATGTGCTTTTTGCTTTCAGATTTGAGGCAACGTGCCACAGCAGTACATAGATGCATTTGAATAGTGAATGCTTCTTTTCCCTACTATGATGGGTCAGTTTAAATTTAGGGGAGAGTGGGGGCGAAAGTACTACCATTTTTCAGAAAAACTTAAAGATAATGTTATAGACAGAGATATATTTTTGCTGTGGTCAATAACTCACAAGTGTGGTCTATCAATACAAGGTGGGAATTTGTAAAAATGTAAAACGACTTCAGTATAATTTCACTTTAAAGGTGCAGTGTGTAAATTTTAGCGGCATCTAGTGGTGAGGTTGTGAATTGCAACCAACGGCTCAGTCCAATGCTCACCCCTCGCTTTGAAACAAATAGAGAAGCTACTGTAGCCACCACCGGACAAACATGTAATTGTCGGAGACAACTTAGTAAAAAAGTTTATCTGTGAAGAGCTTCTGTAGAAACATGGCGGCACAAAATGGCATCTTCCATGTAAAGGGACCCTCTGTGTATGTAAATAAAAACATCTCATTATAAGGTAATAAACACCTAACGGTTCATTATGTAAGGTCTTCATACACCCCTGATAATATAGTTTTGTAGATTATTTTGCATTTCTGTCAAGAGATCCTTCTAAAAATTACACACTGCACCTTTAAACATAAGTAGTGAATTGTTACTTTTGACCCCACCTGCAGGGACGAAAGTAACACAACAAAACAAGATAGATTGTTTGTGTTACACATGTTTTTATTAAATATACATGACTATGACCTCGTCAATATGTAACTGCAAACATATTTTGTAAATATCTTTGTAAAAAAAATAATAAAATTACATTTGATAAAATTGAAATTTAAAATGAAAATGTTTCAAAAGCAACCAACAGTACAAACTTAAAATGTTGAGAATAAAACATTTTTTCAACAGTTTGAACACTATGAAAATGAAATTAAATCAAATAAAAATAATATACATTTTCAACATAAATACATATAATACTATTAGCAGCGGGACAAAAGTAACAAGTGTTACTTTCGACCCGACAGGATCTCCTCACATTTAATCCTGATTTACTTTTATTTTGAAAAACTCTGAGAAGTCAAACTTCAGGATGTGTTAAGCCCGGTATACACTGCACGATTATTTGCTGTCCCGGACGAAAGATTGTCATCGTGAAACAATCGTCACGATTTTTGACATGGATTGTTTAAACTTGGGTACGACAAGCATGTAGACTTTACGATGATGACACGGAAGCTTCGACGGTTTCGTCACACGTTAGAGCAACATCATCATGCTGAATTTCTGACACTGTCAGAAAACTATCGTAGGCTATCTTTGGACGCAAGACCGGGAAAACGGCCGTCTTTAAACTTCTCTCACTTTACAACATAGGACCATCGATGAAAAGCCACGATCACAGAAATCGCGACGATTGTTTCACGATGGCAATCACTGTAACACATGAAACGAGAAACACAACTGGTTATAAGAAAAAAATTTCCACTTTAGGAATTTACTTATCATGGTTAAAAACACCTTTCTGGATCTACACGCAGAAAACGTTGAGTAAATAACGAAATATTTGTCAGCTCTGTCAATTGGGTTTGTTTGCAAAAGATGCTGTCGTAGTTTGGGATGCAAATGTTATCTGGACTCAGAGAAAATCGCTTTGTTACTTTTCTTCTCGCGTTACTTTAGCCCCGGTTCTCCCCTACTTAGCTTTAATGTCACTTAGCATTGTATGTTGCCTTATGAAGGTTTAAACTGCTAACATAAAAGCTAAATAGGTTAAACAAACACTGAAGTCAGTGTGAAGCGTACAGGAAACTGACTTTGAGCATGAGGCTGATAAGAGATTATAGTTGTTTTGTTTCACTTGAATGGAAATGAGAAATGTACATGCAATCATTATTGGACGTTATACAAGCGGATGCTAAGTTTCAGGCAAACACATCCATTCAGGCTCATGGTGAAGTGAGTACTAGGCCTTGTTATGAGTATGGTTGCAGTTCACATTGACAAGTCTTTCATAACATTCACATACCAATTCCTGCACAGGTTCTGAATAACAAACTCCGACTTAGGTCCTCTGAGAAACCGCTCTGAATGACACCCAGGTATCTGTCAACAGATATGGTTCAGCTCATGATAATTCACACATACATAATTCAAAAAGATTACACATGCTCAACTCTTCTCAGCGATAGGATAGTCACCGACTGAAGGCCGCAGTGCCGCCCGCAAGCTTTTGCAACACTTCAGCGGCGAAAACCATCAGAGAGGTTCGAAGACATAGAGTCTGGGCCACTTCACAGATGTTTATTTGAAGCTTCATTCAGATACTTCTTCCATCCTTTCTGCGGTTCTTGTTTACACAACTCTGGGGCTGTTTGGTTGTTCTTCTGGAAGCGAGCTGTATGTGTGCTTCATTTTTCGCATACTCCAGGGACTGGAAGGAAACCTAACAGCACACAGTCATCGCACTGTGACTTGGCTCTCACAAATCAGAGAGGCATGAGGCAGCCAGAGGACACATCGGCTCTGAGCGAATATCAACGCGTATAAACGATTTCCTGACTGACTCACGATCATGGACTTTGCTCCTCGAGGAAAGCAGGACAGAGCACTTTTACAGCTCCTTCGGCTTATTGCATGTGAAAAATCAAGTAGATAAGATGTGACCAGCAGTGTCCTATAAAAATCTCTCAGAAGAAATTTACAGAAGTTGTTGATTCGTGTAAACTTTGGCTTGACGGGTATTTTAAACAATAACACGTTTTACATCTGGATTTCGGTGAAACAATTGGATTCGCTTTTGTTTATATGCAGTTTTATAAGTGTGTTTTCGAATCTAAGGGTGGTCTGAAAGAAAACTTCATTGTGCTTTATGATCACACATTTACTACAACTACTACAATAACTGTACAATAAATATAAACCATATTTTTATCATAATAGTCTCCCCTATATTGGACAGGGAGTGTTGTTAGTGTATTACAAGTAAATAATTAATTTTAAAATAAATTTGTGACCCTGCCTGCAAAAACACAAAAGTGATTTACTATTTTTTATACTGTGAAATCATCCTACATAATGTATTGACTGAATCAATGATTAAATTCAATGATTGAAATCAAGATTTGACAATATCATAATAGATTATGAAACTTTTGCTTGGATTTCACAAACAGGGTCACATTTTAGTAACAACATAAATAGTTATGTATTTAAAAAACTTCATGGACTAAAGCCACTGTTGTGTACACACAATATGTCCCCTTCTCCCTGGTTGGAATTTGGATGTTTTCATTAAGCGGTCCATTTTCATTCCAAGAAAAAACATTAATATAAGTGTATATTTTATTTGAAAATAAATGTAATAATAATTTTTTACTATTATTTTTTTTCTTTTAAAGGGTACTCCATTTTCTTTAAAAAATCCTGATAAATTACTCACTACATGTCATCCAAAATGTCGATGTCTTTCCTTGTTAATTTGAGAAGAAATACATTTTTTTGAGGAAGACATTCCATGATTTTTCTCAATTTAATAGATTTTATTGGACCCCAACAGTTTACAGTTTCAATGTAGTTTAAAATTGCAGGTTAAACGCAGCTTCAAACGTCTCTAACCGATCTCAAACGAGGCATCTTGTCTTGCATAGCGATTGTCATTTTTGGCAGGACAAGTGCAGGTGTGCACTTTTGAACCACGGCTTTTCATCTTGCACCAGCCCCGCGACCTCACGTGGTGCGTTATGACGTCGAAAGGTCATGCGTTACATATGTGAAACGTACATTTGCGGACCATTTTAAACAATAAACTGACACAAAGACATTAATTTGTATTTTTCCCCATACAACAATGTCAGAACGGTCCTCTTTCTCAACATTTATTAACACTGTCTGGAACGGTAGTTTTGCATACGTCATGCGTGACCTTTCGACGTGCTTATGCATTATGTGAGGTCACGCTGGCGCATCACATGGCTGGTGCAAGACGAGAAGTTGTGGTTTAAAAGTAAATGACAATCGTTTTGCTAGATAAGACGCTTATGCCTTGTTTAGAGCCCTTTGAAGCGGCGTTGAAACTGCAATTTTAAACTGCATTAAAACTGTAAACTGTAACTCCAATAAAGTCTATTAAATTGAGAAAAATCATGGAATGTTTTTCCTAAAAAAACTAAGTTTTCTTTTCGACTAAAAAAAAAAACATCAACATTTTGGATGATATGAGTGTGAGTAAATTTTTTTTAAAGAAAGATTAACTTTAAGATTAATTTAGTTTATTGTCTGTTAAACAGGTTTGTTAAAGGTATAGTTCGGCAAAAAACGACACTAAACCCATGATCCACTCACCCCCAAGCCGTCCGAGTTGCATATGTCCATCGTTTTTCAGACAAACACATTTTCGGATATTTTAGAAAATATTTTAGATCTTTCTGTTCTTTAAATGTAATGTTACGGGGTCCAGCAATAGTCCACGACCTTCAAGTCCAAAAAAGTGCGTCCATCCTTCACAAATTAAATCCAAACGGCTCCAGGATGATAAACAAAGGTCTTCTGTGGGTAATCCGTGCAATGTTGTTGTAGAAATATCCATATTTAAAATGTTATTAACGTTATAAACTACCTTCCGGTAGCACCGCCATCTCAGACTCAGGAGAGAGTATTAGCGTAGTGTACGCACTTTTCTTAGTGACGTATGACAAATTCGGAGGGCGGGGGCACAGAGCAGCAGCAGAGAAACTCTGTACGCTGCGTAAGCTCTCATCCTGAATGCACATCACTCCAAAATGGCGGCGCTACCGGAAGGTAGTTTATAACGTTAATAACATTTTAAATATGGATATTTCTACAACAACACCGCACGGATTACCCACAGAAGACCTTTGTTTATCATCCTGGAGCCGTTTGGATTTAATTTGTGAAGGATGGACGCACTTTTTTGGACTTGAAGGTCGTGGACTATTGCTGGACCCCGTACAAATACATTTAATGAACAGAAAGATCTAAAATATTTTCTAAAATATCCGAAAATGTGTTTGTCTGAAAAACGATGGACATATGCAACTCGGACAGCTTGGGGGTGAGTAAATCATGGGTTTAATATCGTTTTTGGCCGAACTATCCCTTTAAGGTTTATCATGTTAATTTATGTTCAGTGACTTTGGCTAGCCTGTAATTCTAAGTATAAATACATGTGCTGTAGGCCTGAGTTCATTACCAAAGGAATACTGTAACAATATTAAAATAATAAAAATAAAAATAAAGTTGCAAAAAAACTTTATTATTCTTATTATTGTGTGTCACTGTTTTGTTAACTTTGCAAGCAAGACAAAAGTAATCAGTTTATTTTACTTTTACAAGTGTATTGCTTTACCAATGCTGGAAGTCAAATCCATATTTGAGAACTGCACTTCTGTGCCCTCTCAATTTGTTATCTTGCCCCTGCATCTACTTTCTGCGTCCTGTGTCCCCAACTGTTTACATAAAAAACGTAACTTATTTTGTAGTAGGTGTGGCCAAAGAACCCAAAGCACAAAATGACACTGCATGTGTGGGTCACACAGAAGTTGGGCAAGTCATTGTGTTTGTACTAAAGTAAATGCCCTCCCTAAATAGTATGCTTAGTGCTTGAACACCCATAATTTTCACACTAAAATACTCAATTTGTTCCCTGTTTTCCCTCCCAGCATATTCTTCTGTAGTAGTGCGGTAAAAGCCAGCAGGGTAAACATCCACACACTAACACAAACATATCAGTTAAACAGCCCAGTATTTTTACAATGAAAACAATGATTCATTCAATTTACTAAATTTTTTTAAGGTAAGTGGTTGCAATCAATTAATTTAAGCTACATTTAAACAAAAAAATTAGTAAATTAAAATACAATAAAACACATTTGTTTAAATGTAGCTTAAATAAATTGATTGCAACTACTTACCTTAAAAAATTGAGTAAATTGAATGAATTATTTTTTTCAGTGATAGCCATACAGCATACGAAAAGAATAATGCTGCTGTAAATAAAGATTTGTTGTTTCAACTTAAAAAACTTAAGTGTACGTGCTGCCTTAAAATTTTGAGTTAATTTAAATCGTTGACTTAACTTTAATTTTTAGTTAACTAATATTTTATAAATTGAATGAGCTCAAAATGTTAGGCAGCACAAACATTTACTTTTTAAGATGAAAAAAAACTTTTTTTACAGTGTGTACATAAACAATGCATCACATTTATGCACTTCATCCAAAACAACTTGTTACATATTTAACAAAGTTTTATCAATTTGTGTGGAAATTAACCTTGCCGTTAAAAAAAAAACACTATCAACTGAGCTACAGTAACACATGTCAGATAAAGAGCTTTAGAAACCTTCAAAAGAAAAAGTGTCAGAAAAATTACAAGTTAAGAGCAGGGTGATAAACACATTAAAAGGCAAACACATGTACAAAGATCAGCCAAACCCTCAAGGCCTCCAGCTCGTTTCAGCCAATCAGATAGTTCACCTGAGCCACAGGTAGGACGTGTACACACAACACCTCAACCCTGAAGAAAAAGGTACAGAAAAAATATGGGCCACAGCTCCCTACAGCTAAACTCCTCACCTTTATTTTTTATTTTTTTAATAATTCTGGATTAAAGTTGAGGAAACAAAGTTGCTGACATGCAGTCTTGTGCTGGATAGCTCACAAACCACAAAGTCTGATGTAATGATAAGCGATTGAAAACACACTGAAGTGTTTAGAAAGTAAACCGCAAGCTCTTGACTTGGAAGAGAAATCTCGAGAAAGCACTGAATCTGACCGTACTGTATATGCAATACTTTTGTATATATCACACTAATGTGGCTTACTAGAACAAACAATTCAGTGAATTGCCAGTGTTTCTGCAGCTCAATTGATATAGCATTATGTTAGCAGCACAAAAGGTCATGGGTTCATTAGGGAACAAATAATAGAGATATAGAGTAAATTAAATTGGATTAAAGTACTGTATGTGGCAAAGGTAAATATGTTAATAGTAGTGTGCAGGTTATGGTTATGATTCCCAGGTAACACACATACTAAAAAATAAAAAATGTATTAAGCAAAGTTGTTTAATAAAACATAAGCCAGTCTTTGCAAAATCTACAAGAGAAAAAATCCTGTATTTTGTGAGCAATCCCAGACAGCAGTAGAATCTGGGGCAGCTCCGGTGTAGATCCGACATGGAGTCTATTTCTATCTGCGATAGCAGTTTGAAACAACAGTATTTTTGGACCATACACTCTTTCCCCCTAAATTTATGATTACTAAGCAAAATGCAGATACTCCACATCTAGTCTCTTGGCTGGATTCTAGGTTATATCTTGCTGCTCTACTGCCTCACTTGTTTTTACAGGCCCTTGTCGTTCACCTGATAAGCAGCGCCAGTCCAGACCGACAAGCTTTTACAGTGCCGTCATCGCAGGCCATAAAATGGTGAAACAGCTGTGCAAAAGTACAGTTTTCACACACACACACACACACACACACACACACACACACACACACACACACACACACACACACAGATTTAGAGCAATGCGGCATTAGCATAATTTACTGACAAGCTCAGCGCTGACATTGACGTGTTTTAAACGACGCATGCTGCAATGAACAGTGCTGGTTTCTCAGATATGCCTGGTAGTTTAACCCTTTTAACCTCAGCCTGCCGTAAACCAGTGATTAATGGTTGACCACGAGATAGTGGAATTGTAAACCTTTGCAGGTCAACAGCTCAATTGTGGTTATAATTCTGTGAACACGGGCACGTCCTCAGACAGCACAGATATCTGAGTCCACGTGCTGTCCGCTACATTAAAAAATATCTGCTGAACAATCACATGACACAGACGATTTGAGGAAATCTAAATTATTCAAACAGTTCTTATGCTTAAATGTATTTAATTTAAAAACATGTCTTTAAAATGCATGACCTGCATCGAATGATGAAAAAAAGAAGCAATAATAGCCAAGTATGAATGGAGATCTACAGGGTGATACCCCAAGAAGCTGGTTGATAAAATGAGTCAGAGTTAATTTTTATTCACTGTAAAAAATTTGCTGTAAGTATGCAGCTGGTTGCCAGAAACTTACTGTAGAAGATAAAGACTGAAAATGTTTCATGTTCATTTAACTTTGAACAAACTGTTGCCAGTAAATATCATAAATGTAAAATCTACAGTAAGTTACTGACAACCAGCAATATTGTAATTTCTACAGATTGTTTTACAGTTTACTTTTAAGATTTGATTTATTTTGGAGATTTTAGTCATATTTAGTAAAAATTACAATTGTTTTCTACCAAGCTCATATGAACTTGGGTACAATTTGTAATTGGTATTGGTGTAACCTGACCTATCTTGAGTCATACTTGAGTCATAGCTACTGTATAGTTGTATATTGATGATGCAAACCTATAGTTAAGTCCCAAATAATAAAATTTTACAAGGGCCCTGCAGGGGCAGTGGGTAAGAGATGAAACCACTACGCTATTTATCAAGTAGACTTATATTTTGAAAATAACAGTGTTTGTTAAGCTGACAACACTCTAGGTTCTGGCTAGAGGGGATACAGCTCTGACCTAATCTTGCGAGATGTTAGGTTTAAGGTTAGGTTTGGGGTAGGATTAAGATGAAAACAGCATTCATCCAGCAAGATTTCTTGAAAATATTGTGCATGATTTCTATTCTATGACAAAGAACTGAAAGGAAAAACATAGGAGAGATTTGCTAGAACAAGCTTTTATGGGCGTCAATGTGTATTTCTTTTCTTTCTGGCACATATGGACAGCAGGAAGTATACACGTTTACCATGGATGACTTGTTGAGTTCGAGGATCCATTTTATAACCATCCATGCCCTCACCTTGTGTATATTTCTGGTTTTATTTTTACAGCTCCTGTTAAGCTCCTGTCCACACTTGATATTTAATATCTTCCCTGTACCTGTCATTGGCTTCTCATTGGGTTTTAAAATGAGAGGTGAATTACAGGCCACCACAAAATGACTTGCAATCGATTGTTAGTAGCCTTAAATTAATGTTAAAGACGGAAGGATAGTCCATTTTTATGTGTACGTGAACATACATGTACACGTATGAGTCAAATAAACTATACTTTGCAAGGCTGTGCATTCGCGTACACGTAAATACTCCAGACTTAAGGCTATAGCTTACAACAATCTACTTTCTGTCTCTAATATAAATTAACTTTTTGAATTCTTAAAATATTACATAATCTTTCTGTTTGCTTAAATTTATATAATCTAAAAAATGCAGGGTTATTTTTAACCTAGCACTTTGTCAAAAGGGACAAACCCAGCCGCTGGGTTAAATTAACCCCCCCAAAATTTATATTTGACCCGACGATGGGTTAAAATAACCCATGCATATATTGGATTGAAACAATCCACCCTAGATTAAATTACATTCCAGTGGGTTGGGTTCATCCCTTTTTGACCCCACGCTGGGTTGAAAACAACCCAGGTCAGTGATTCTCACGAAATTAGATTTATGAGGTGTCATGTAACATTTTGATAAAAAAAGTAAATGCAAAGTAAGAGTATCAAAATAAGAAGCATACAGTTACAAACATCTCTTCACGTATTATTTTACACATGATTTCAAATGACATCATACAAACCAATTTTGTTGTTTTTCCACATTTAATGGGAAAATTTTCATTACCGCAACTTTGGATTTGGATTCTTTGACATGGAAATATTTATAATTAAAAAATCTAAAAAATAAAAAGCTTCAGTGCATGTTATACTATAAACATTTACAGTAAAAAAAAACATGTGGTATTTGGTGATCATTGGTAAATGTAGAGACAATAATAAAGAATGCAAATGTTTCCAAGAAAAATTTTCTCATCCTCCGCAACAATTTTCAATCATTGTTTAAACGCTCAAGAAACTAACATTTTCAAAAAAAAATAGTTGGAAGGGACATAATTGACTGTGATACTCAAGATGACTACCAGGTAAGCAGTTCATATTTTTTCTCTCCAGATAAAAGTTGAAATTTTGTTTGTCATAGTACCTAGACAACTTTTTAGTTCTCATTACCGAAACATGAGTTTGTAAATGCATATATTTAATGTAATATCATGTTGCGGTCATGGAACTTTTTGATAATGATAATCTAAAAAATGTAAAAAAAATTCTAGGAAATATTTTTTTTAATCCTCTAAAAATAATGGTTAAGTAAGTTCAGACTTCAATCTTATATGTTCAAAAAATTGTCTTCAAGGACTTTTTAAAAAAAAAATCTGATGCTGGACAACTTCTAAGTCTGGATTTTTTGAAAATCACCCAGGTTTATTTTAGAGTGTATAGTTAACCATCATAACTATGCATTCTTGTACCAATATGTCTGCATAATGAGACCAATCAGACCTTAACCCTTATAAGAATTCAACCATAACTGAGATTAAGGTCTATGGTTGTGAGAGGAACCACAGGTTTCAGAACCTGGCCTGCAGACACAGCATCACCCCTGAGGAGTTAAAAGGAAGTATAAACCCCCTGTGCGGTGGTTTGATGAAAATATTTACGTTTCATGACTCATGGGGCAGCGTGGCAGCTCCAAATTGATGTAGTGGAACAGTTAACGTTCTCCTCCCAGAGGTGCCTTACCATCTGGACTCCCTCTGTAGAAGACCTCTGAGAAGCTGCCATTACTCACCTCACCTTCGTCATTTCAACCAGCAGAGAGGCAGCAGAGAAATAATGGTCAGGTAACCTGCCTCCGAGGGATTTTTAATGTAATGTCCCCACTTTGGCCCATACAGCTTAACCCAGGCACTGATAGATTTGATATATCAATATTTACAGATTTTCAAGAAATGCATGTGATAAAATACAACAGTATGACGTTTGTCTCAGCAATAGAAATGGAATAAATAATGAGTGATTGTCAACAAAGTTTTATTATTTGGACAGGTCATTACATCTAGTATGCATCTGGCAGATGCTTTTATTGAATGCAACTTACAATGCCTCACAAGGTAAACATTTTATCAGTATGTGCCTTCCTTGTGAATCGAACCCATGATTTTTTTGCGCTACTAATACAATGCTCTACCAATTGAACTCACACCTTCACTGGTGTACAAATACTGTACACTGATCAGGCATAACATTATGACCACTGGTGAAGTTAATAACAATGATTATCACAGCAAATTTCTGCTCCTTCCATCAATGCGGAGGTTGCTTTGACATATACCGCCTACCTAGGAATTGTTGCACACCATGTACACACTTTCATGAAAACAGTATTCCCTGATGGCTGTGGCCTCTACAGCAGGATAATGTGCCCTGCCACAAAGAAAAAATAGTTCAGAAATGGTTTAAGCGGGGAACAAAAACGAGTTTGAGGGGTTGACTTGATTACCAAATTCCCCAGATCTCAGCCAATCGAGCTTCTGGGGGATGTTCTGGACAAAAATGTGTGTGCGTGTGTGCGTGCGTGCGTGCGTGCGTGTGTGTGTGTGTGTGAAAGCAGGGTAAAGGTCAACTGTGATCTGTGTTCCAGTTCTTCTATCTAGGTTGCACTGTCAACACTTGACATGTGCCATACAGATACTTGAAAACCAAATAGAGCAAATGCAATTAAGTTCTTATCTAGTCAGATCAAATAAAATAAATGTATATTAAAGTACATACATGAGCAGATACTAGAACATAGTGTTGCTATGGCGACAACATCTCCATGGTTTTTAAAAAGTAACTCTTTTAGGAGTGCCTGGTCCTCCTGAGCTCTTGTGACAGAATGAGTAAAGAACAGTTTACTGTATGGGGCTTTTCTCCTGGGGGTGCAGGAGAGGAGGGGACGCACTTTCAAAAACTCCAATACAGACATCTGCAATCTGTCGCTTCATGCAAACGTACCCCCTCGACCTTCTTTTCAAGCAAGAACCGCTGCCAGTGAGGAAGAAGAAAACCCAATCATGAATTCCCAGCGCTTGGCAGCCACCACATTCAGAACGTCCCTGTGTCTTTTGTGCCCGGTTTCTTTTTTCTCCCTCTTTCAAGCTTTAAGACCTTCCCTCTCTTTTCTATCCATCTGAACGAGGGTCTGGAGGAGTCACGGGTTCGGTAATGAACTGCATGACAAAACTGTCATTAACATTTTCGGTGAATGCATTCCCTGACAGAATTAGGACCTCAGAATCTATTTTCCCTGCCTGGGATACACTGAGCTATAATGGACAATGTAGCTGTATTGAGCTATAAGCTATAATGTGCATTTTGCAGTTAGAGAGTAAATACAGGCATACCAACTGGTCAGCATCACATAGGAATCAGGGTGCCAAACAAGCACTCACCGAATGTCAAATGTGAGTAAAGGAAATAAGATTCAGTATGTGAGTTACTTTAGTGGGAACTGCAAATTATCAAGGATTTAGGTAAAATCATAAAAATTTGGTCAGTGCATACATATAACACTTTTTTTGGGGTGGGGGGGGGGGGTGTTTGCAAATTCATAAATGTAACTAGTTATTCAAGTTTCACTAAAAACTAGGGTTGCATGATATATCGAAATTACAGAAATACTACAGATGCTTATATCACAGTATGCATATGTGTAGCCAACATTTTAGGTAGAAGAGATGCTGGTAAGACAGAGAGTGATGGTTTCTTTTTCCAAAAAAATGATGTAAAACGTGTACATTGGTTATATAACTTTAAAGGGAAACTCCACTTTTTGAAAATAGTGGCTCTTTTTCCAGCTCTCCTAGAGTTAAACATTTGATTTTGACCGTTTTGGAATCCATTCAGCCGATCTCCGGGTCTGGCAGTACCACTTTTAGCACAGCTTAGCATATTCCATTGAATCTGATTAGACCATTAGCATTGTGCTAAAAAATCAAAACCAAAAGGTTTCGATATTTTTCCAATTTAAAACTTGACTCTTCTGTAGTAACATCGTGTACTAAGACAGATGGAAAATTACAAGTTGCGATTTTTTAGGCCGATATGGCTAGGAACTATAAAAATCAAGGACTTTGCTGCCGTAACATGGCTGCAGGAGGCGTAGTGATATTATGAAGTGCCCGAAAATAGTCCTCTGATATTAAAAGTTATATCGTATTGTTTATCATATTTAGCAAGTTAGCGCACATCACATTTTCACATCACATTAGCCTTTTTACAAAATCCATTCCCAAAAAAGTATTGTATAAAACTGCAGTCACTTTAAAACTTAACATCTTAATTTTATTAGTGTCCCTGTTTTCTCCAACGCTCAAATGGGGCCGGGCACAACAGTGTCCCACAATGCCAATTGTGTGTTCCAGGCCTTGGCAATGAAACCTCATGGGATTGTCCTTGAATGTTCCACAGGCTGTCATGGAGACAGACATGTGGGTATTTACAGCTTGCTTTCTCTTGCCTCCTGTTACATCTCCTGCTGTCCAGTTTGGCGGTGGGGGCGGGGACGGAGGGTCAAGGCTTTTGCCGTCTGTGTTCTGGGTTTATTTTCCTGTCATTGCTGCTGCCTGTGTCGTGAATCTCATTTGGTGGTTTATAGAGATTGACCAGGCAGGAGGTGTGTGGGTTCGTTGGGGTCTCTTTACAAGGCCCATCTGGACAGGTCAGCGGCCTAATAAAGCATCAAAAGCAGTCGGATATAAATTCACCATGAGGTCCTCTGGTCTGAAACAGGCTTACATACCACAGCTATCGACAAACAAACAGAAAGTCTTCTGATTTGATTACAATGAACGTTATAAACCACACAATCCATGCTTAAAACTCAAGTCAACATTCATTAACGGCTACCACTTGTGAATCCACATAGTTTGCCAAAGTAAACAAATAGGCATCAATCAGAAAAGTAACTGTCTAAAACGGCATCAATTTCTTCCCAGGTGGCGGCAGGAAACTATAACAATAGACGTCACAGTTAAACAGGTTCTTCAAAGAGCCACATGCTTGAACATGTAATCTACGTGTGTTTTTCGAACACTTCATGAAGAATTTCTCACGTCACATGTGGGAGATATAACAATCATCTTGCACACACTTCAGTTTACGTACAAGAACAGATGTCATTTAACTGACAGATTCTTTTGAGGTGTGAAGAACATGTTTCATGTTATTAAGCATCTAACTGAATACAAGAAGCGGTTACACTTTATTTTGATGGTCTACATTTTCACATTTTGTTGACTATAGGTACCACTGCACCTACATGTCAACACATTCTCATTGTATTAGTTGAGTATTTTTTTAGTGTTAAGGGTTAGTAGAATAGGTTGATATACTTGTAAAGACGTGTATTAATGTCTGTCTATATAATGTCTGTTAGGGATTATTACAATAAAGTGTTAGCCGATATTAAGCAGACAGTCTACTAAGTTAGTTGACATGAAGGCTCTTCATAATCAAAGAACGTCAAAGGAGACCATCAAAATAAAGCGATACCAAAACAATGTTTAAATCAGCCATGCTGAAGTTTCATGCGAAGAAGCTTTTTTTAGAATCCAATAAGGTCCCAGCAAGCAATTTTGTCTAATACCCGTCCAAACACAGCTCAGTCAGTGAAAATTAAATACACTTTTAAAAAATGCTTGGTTATTTTTAACTCAGCGTTGGGTGGAAAATGGTCAAGCCCAGCCTTTGGGTTAATTTAACCCAGAAAATCTTTATATTTGACCCAACAATGGGATAAAACAACCCAGCATTTTTGGTTGAAACAACCCAGAACAGGTTAAATTACAACCCAATGTGCTGGGCTTGTCTCTTTTTGAACCCAATGTTGGGTTGAAAATAACCCAGCATTTTTTGGGGTGTAAATGTCTAGTAGGGTTCCGCCAGACACGTCCCGAACATGTTTTTGGGTTTGTTCTCCGGAAGTCGCGTTGGTCGACCGCATACGTCATCAAGGTTTAATATTTCGGGTTTCATTTCAGAAAAGCAACCGTTACATTTCATGGTAAGAATGAAACTACAATGATTGTATGTCTTAAAATAAATAAATCTTAATTTTCTAATGTATTTTAACTGAAATGTGAGAACCTCGATGACGTATGCGGTCGGATACATAGTAACCAAATTCAAGTTTATATTAGTTAGAAGTGTTTATAGTTTATAGTTAAAGGTCATGTTCATCCTGATCCCATTTTTCAAACTTTAGTTAGTGTGTAATGTTGATGTTAGGGCATAAATAATACCTGCAAAATGATAAAGCTCAAAGTTCACTGCCAGGCTATATATTTTCTTCAACAGAATTCCCCTTTCAAAGCCTACAGTGAACGGCCGGTTTGGACTACAGCCCTCTGTTTCCCGATTGAATGATGTCAATAAAATAGTTTTTGAATAAACTCCACCCACAGGAATACATCAATCGCTAGCTTTGGCTCAAATGGCTTTGCTAAGCTAAGCTGCTGTCAAACCACAACACACTAAACAAACTACACAATCAGAACTCGTTACGTATTTCTGAAAGAGGGACTTTATAGAACAAGGAAGACATCAGCCCGTTTTTAGGACGGTCCCGTTCTTTCTGTGTTTTTGAAGCATTGATTGTGTTTACAGTGCGCAATATAACATGTGTTCATGTTTCACATGTAAAAAAACACGATATTTTTCACATAATTGACTTATCTGTATAGCACTGTTTTCACTGTCCTTAAAATGGGCTGATGTCTTCCTTGTTCTATGAAGTCCCTCCTTCAGAAATACGTAAAGAGTTCTGATTGTGTAGCTTGTTTAGTGTGTTGTGATTCGATAGCAGCTTAGCTTGCCGTTAGCTTAGCTTGCCGTTAGCTTAGCTTGCCGTTAGCTTAGCTTGCCGTTAGCTTAGCAGTGAACTTTGAGCTTTATCATTTTACAGGTATTATTTATGCTATTATAGCAACATTACACACTAACTAAGGTTTAACAAATGGGATCAGAAAGAATGTGACCTTTAAGTAAGCTTATTGCTTGCTAGGGTCATGGAGAACATTAATATTATACAAGACTAAAACTGTCTCCTGAGTGCTATCTATCAATGTGGGCCTATGTGAACATGACCAAAACAATCTCCCATAGGGAAACTCAGTAAAACCATGAGGAACACTGGAGTTTATGAGCGAGCGAAGCTTAGCAGAGGACAAATTCTTAAAGTGGGTCATTAGTTGTAACCCAGACAACTCCCACGGCTTCTACCCCAAACACCAGCAATTGCAGCCATACCTTTACGTGATAGTTCTGCAAGAAACAATGGCATGACTCTAAAGATCAAGCCCATGCTCGGAGCTGTCCTGCATGCGACAGCTGAGACTGATTGGAATTGGAATCACACGCAGTATGTAGAAAGAGTCCTAAAGCAACAGACGTGCCCACACCTGCTTTTAACAGTCACACTCCAACCAGCTGAGACTTGCCCCCCCACAAAAACACACAAATAAAGATCTATCAGTGTTGGCATTAGATATTGTATGCACTGTAATGGTGAAAGAACAAAAACAAAAAATTGTGTAATTGTGTAATTGTTTTATTACTGTGAGCAGTGACACAAACTAGTCAAACAGGTCCTGTATGACACTTTTATATACAGTATATCAGCAATTAACTAGAAAGACTGTGTGTTTTACAGGTTTGGCGATGTTTATGTGGGCCATGTTTTTAAAATCCTAAAAAAATATATTAACAAATCAATAGAATCCCATATTAATGTATTTTATATTTACATTAATGCCTTAAGCAGATGCTTCTATCCAAAGCAGCTTAAAAAATAGAACAAGGTGTACATTTTATCAGTTTGTATGTTTATTGGGTTCGAACCCAAGACCTTTTGCAAAAGTCAAAGTCAAGTTCATGTTTATTGCAGACCATAATGCATTAAAATGTACCAGTAGGTCACACAGTGCATCATGGTCAGGTGTGTGTGGTGTGACTTTATGCATGCATGTGTTTTTGCACAGTCGTGGTTAAAGAGAGGACTGCAACTCATTAAGTCACTGATATGGTTTCTTAACACGTGACATGTGTGAAGTGTACGGTAATGGTAGGTTTACATTTTCTGTTGCGTTTTTGACAGCTTTGTATAACATTGTGAAAATGATCAGTGTTAATACAGATACGCAAAAACGACTAAGAATGCTGTATTATGCATATAGGCCTCTAGTTGGTGATGTTACTTTGTAAAGAAACACTACACTGTAAAAAGTGAAAGTTGGAAAATTACTTTAATTGGTAACACCTAAAATGTATTTATTTTTTTCAAATTTAAGTGATAAAAGTGAAAAAAATTAAAACAGTGGTGTTTTACTAATTAAAATAATGTTTTTAAGAACATCCAGCTTTCACTTTTTACAGTGTTACAATGTTACTTTTTATGCATGCACATATATGCATCCCTAAACAATGTGATTAAATACAGACAATAAACATGACAAATTTTGTTTTGATCCTATAAACTTTTTATAAACTTTGTTTTACAGAAGCGTAAATAAACTCACCCAGCAAGCATTTTGGCTAAAACAAGGCAAAATTTGGGCTGCCATTGAAAAACTAATACCCCCAAGAATAGACAATGCGTATACCTTTAGAACATGTCAAATGAATGAAAGCAAACACCTTGACACCTGTTGACTTTGTTTACATAATGGAATATCATACATCTCCAAGTTATTTTGGCAAAAGCGGCATGTAACCAAATTTAAGGATATTTAGGGTAGAAGTAGGTTACTCATAGCCGGACTATATAGACCCCTTCACAGTTCACGTCACAGGCGGTTCCCACTGCGCATGTCGGGGTCAGAAAAGTCATTACAGCAGATTGAGTTGCGTATTATTCGGTATGGTCAAAAATGCCTACTTGCGTCGTGGGCTTTGAAAATCGCACCAGGTCTTCCGTTAAGTTTTTCGGGATTCCTGCAGAATCTCAAAAACAAAAAAATACAACATCTGGCTGCAAGCAATTAAACGTGCAGACTGAAACAATGCAAAGATCAAAGTGGCTTGTGTTTGTAGTGCTCACTTTATTTCAGGTAAGTCATCATTTTTCAGTCCTGTTAGATTAAACTAGAAAGCCTAAACAGTATGAACATTTTGACCCCATGCTGCGCGCGCACCCGATAGTCATTCAATGTTTACAAACCTTGAAGGGGTCTATTGGGTCTATAGTTAGTCGTCATTTCACAGTCTCAGTTTTTGCTTGCTGGGCAGTATCTTAAGTAGCACAAACATCACATCAAATCCCTTTGTGTGCTTCAAACAACCTCCTCTGCCGCTGCGGTAGTTGTCACTGTCCAGTTGTCTGCCATATCCGGCCATTCGGCCAATGTCTCAGAAGTTAGAGGTAGTGAGAAAATGGGAGAAATTTTAAAAACACCTGCAGCTTTCAAAGAGTTCAGCTCTTTTTTTTTACATTTTTGATAAAAAAAGAAAAAGTATTGCAATGTATCGCAACATGCAACGCACCAAATTGTATCATGATACGTATTGTATCATGACCCATGTATCGTGATACGTATCGTATCGGGAGGCCCTTGCCAATACCCAGCCCTAAACACAACCAAAATGAAAAAATACTAATAGTAAATTATAGTAAAATTACCATAAAAAAATGTAGTAAAATTACTCTAGTAAATACTATAGTCTTTTTGAACCATACTATAGTAAATGTACTAAAGTACTATAGTAATTTATAGTAATGTAACTATAGGAAAATAAGTAAAATTACTCTAGCAAATACTATAGTGTTTTTGAACCATTCTATAATAAAGATACTACAGTAAGCTGTATTAAAATACTATAGTAATTTATAGTAAACTAACTATAGGAAATGAAGTAAAATTACTCTAGCAAATACTATAGTATTTTTGAACCATTCTATAATAAAGTAAACTGTATTAAAAAAAGCAATTTATAGTAAACTTACTATAGGAAAATGTAAAATTTATCTAGTAAATACTATAATATCCTATAGTATACTACAATACACTATAGTTTACTGCAGTAAGAATTAAAGTATACTATAGAATTTACTACAGTTTATCAGTTTACTATAGTTAATACTATGGTATGTGTAGTAAACACTATAATACACTATAATTTACTACAGTTTACTATAGTAAATAAGAAATTATACTACAGTATTTTTTCATGTGGAAATGTAGCTATGCCTATAGACTTGACACGTAATACACTCATGACGTCACTGCTTTCACAGTTTAACGTTTTTTTAGTTTACGCGTAAACAATAATTTGTCATTTTCAAAACTTGCACTTTGAAACCCAATTTTCGAAGGTTTGCCATTTCACAAAATGCAAACGAACAGTCTGAACGAATAAAAATGATTATTATTTTGGTTAAAAATTTGTGTGTAAACGTGGCCTAAACCACTGCTGCTTATCAGCTATTACTCCAATAATAGTGATGACTACGGTACCTGAATAGAAGAAAAAAGAATGAAACCAATCTCTTTCTCTCTCCCATGTGCACGCAAGCTCTTACAATATTTCACTGAAAAGGCTTTGCGGTGATTAAAACCCTCTTTCCTTTGGCTCCCCCAAGTAGAAGATAAAGGTGCATTCTGGGAACAATGATCTACTGGAATGTAGCCTCAAACCCCAGCATGCTTCGCTCTCTCCTCTGCAAGAGAAAAGAGCTCCCAAAGACTCTTTTGATGTGCAGTCTTATGCAGACAAACAGCTGCACGGCTCTTATGAAAGCCTTTTGCTTTTCTATGAGACGGAGAGCTTGTAAGAAACACGGGCGGAAGGATGAATACCGGCCTGAATTGCTTCTTAAATAAAGAGAATAAGAGATTGGAGCTAGCATGCACACCCAGTTGCCCAGAACATGGATAAAGCATACACCCATAAAGAGTGTGAGAAATCAATTTGCTTTCTAAGGAGCTCTTCGTAAACAGGAGCATTGTGCTCATTTTGCTCCGCTGGTGGCTGCACAGACCTTTTCTTTTCTGAATTGAACAGCTTTAGTATACAATAGCCGGAGGGGGAAAAATGGCACGAATTCAATCCATTGATTGGCGTTTAATGTGTCGGTGCAGCAGAATAAAACCATGTTTAGGTGTCACAGGAGCTCTGTGTTTAGTTTTCCTTCTTTTCTCCATTTTGCCGCTGCCCTGTTGGCTCCTCCTTTGACCTTTTTCATCTGCGTCCCTTGAGTCGGTTACATAACTTATTTCCACTGACCTGCCCCCTTCTTTTCCTGTGCCAAATACACACGCACACACCACACACGCAGAGCTCTAACATATTTCTTCTGGATAATTCAGCTGGAGATTATGCAGGCTGTGGGTCACAACCCTCCCCTGCCTGGATTGCTTGTGTGGGTCTTTTTCAGGGGCCTGGACTTCATCATTTTCTCAGTCAGTGTCCAGCACACACGGTATCGAGACTGCACAGCTCCCTGCGTCTGCCTCCATTTTAAGGCCTGTCAGTTTAATGTGTTACTGTGTGAAGAATGAACTCTTGGAGGACAAGACAAAGGTTGATGAAATAAAAGAACAAACAGAAAATGACAGAAAGATATATAATGGTTCAACCTTGATGGGCCATAACCTTTTTCCGATGATGTAAAGGGAAATCCAGATGTCTACTCTCTGTCTACAAACACTCACTTGCAGAATTTATAAAGATTACCGCATGGCATCTTTATAGTTCAACTTTTTGCATTGCAATGCAAAGGTTGTGGGTTCAAATCACATAAAAGCTCAAAACAAATATAGCTTTGAAAGCCAGCAAGTTATTTTGGATAAAAGTGTTTTTTTTTCATTATTTAACACATAGTTTTCACATCAAACTATTTAAAGGGGACATAACACGAAAATCTGACTTTTTCCTTGTTTAGATGCTATAATTGAGTCCCCAGTGCTTCTAGAAAATGTGAAAAAGATCAACTCAGTTACTTAGTTTTGGTAAACCATTCTCTGCAAGCATAAAAATAGGTCATTAAAATTTGGTTCCCCTTGTGATGTCAGAAGGGGATAATACCGCCCTTTAATCTACACTATCCAACCACAGCACTGCCATTTATTGCAGAGATCAGCTCATTTACATTTAACAGGATTTAATTTTTGCTCACACCTACAAAGTGGTCATTTTAACTTATAATAAATTATATGTGGGGTATTTTGAGCTAAAACTTCACATATGTACTCTGGGGACACCAAAGGCTTATTTGACATCTTAAAAAAAGTCTTGTAAAATGTGCCCTTTTAAGCATACTATCATTTGTTCTTTTGTTGTTGTATCCTTGGTTTGAAACTGGTTTGAATATATCTGCGGCTTCCTCTCTGCTCTGTTCTTATTCCTCCTCTGATGTCCACTGATGGATCTCAAGAGGGGTTAGTGCGTCATGCGCAGGTTATTAAATCCCATTTTGAAATAATATTTATGAGAGTAGGCGTTTATACGGCCTGCGGCATCAGAGGGATTTGGAGGCCAATCAGGTCAGAGGAGACGACATCTTCTGTGATGGAACACATCTGGAGAGAAGATTCTTCAGTCCATGTGCTTCTGCCACATCATTGTATGCTACAAATAATACAGAGCTCATATAACTTCAGCTTTTCCAGATTGCAAAGTCTAACTGATTCATTTCCTCTCATTCCATGCTTTCTACTATTTAGCCACTCGAATGTGTCCAGAATGTAACGTCTGACACGCCGTTAAAATATTTACAATAGCACAAAATCTCAAATGAAATAGTTCTCACAGAGAAAACATCAACAGAACTAATCTTCACTGCTGATATCCATATGTCCTTCAGCGCCATGGTTCAGAGCAAAAATAACACTAGGTTTACAAAAGCTGAAAGGGAGAGATCGCCACAGATGGTACAAGTTAGCACGATTTACAATATTCTGTTACCCCCACACAACTTCGCTCCAAACAAGTCAGAGGTGATTTTTCATGGAAGAGATTATGAGTAACCCACTCAGTATGTGCTTTATTTATAAACCCATGGGAGCCATCTTATGGAAACTATTTTCCAACGCTGGCTTTGCCAGATCTGTGGCACAGAGCCTGGGCAGAAAAAGAAATTTCCTTTTTATGCTGATCTGTCATCAGGTTTGTTGTGTCTGCTGTAATAGTTAAGGCAACATGTGGATTCATAACATCAGTCTACGATACTTAGGGGGAAAGTGCACGTGCAAGGAGAACCCATTAATAGAAAGAAATAATCTCAATAAAATGTATTATAATTAATTAAATAGAGATCAGATTGAGACTTTGCATAAGTTTCATTGTATGCAGAGTTTTATCATGCACTCTAAAAATGGCTGGGTTATTTTTGACCCATAATGGGTAAATATTAGACAGAACACATTCTGTCCAATATTTACCCATTATGGGTCAAAAATAACCCAGACATGTTTAGAGTGTGGGAAAAAAAACATTAATCTCAACTATATCTTAATAAACAGCAAAACATTCAACAATTGTAAAGCATGAGATTACACTATGAACATTCTCATAAAATATTAAATTGTCTTGATTATGCTATACTTTTAGAAATAAAGAAACAAAAGCTGTCACTGGGATGTTACACTTTAAAAAGATCCTAATATGTACCTTTAGGTACAGATATGTATACATTTTGTATCAAAAGAGGTAATATGGACTCTTTGGGGCGGTTTCATGGACAGGGTTTAGGTTAATCCAGGACAAGGCAGTATTAATATTAGGTCATTTAAGAAGTTTTTACAAACATACCTTATAAAAAACACTACAGGTGTGCATCTTAAGACAAAACAATGTCAACGAAATATATTAAAATGAAACAGGACAATGTGTTTTTTAATTTAAAGCAGCTCAAACATGCATTTTAGTCTGGGACTAAGCAACATGATCTCATGGGAAGTCGTGTTATAGTCACGAAGAATTTGACCAATTTATTAGTGTCCATGGCACGAAATGTACACTTTTTTAAGTGCCTTGCACACGAATGTCTTTTTCAAGTCACGTGCACGAATTTCTATAACTAGTTTTTTCTTTTTCGTGTTATCTCAGCCCAGTCTCACGAAATTTCGTTATACAGTCACGTAAATTTTTTATTCTTTTTTCATGATATTATCACGAATTTTCGAGTTTTTCGTGATCGTATAACGAATTCCTGTTTTCGTGTGATTATTACGTATTGGTTACTCAACTGTTTTGTCCTATTTTCTTACCATTGTCGCTTCGGTTAAGGGTTAGATTTAAATAAAATGACATCCCTACCCAAACCCAACTCTAACCCTAATGCCAGGCGACATATAAAAAAATAAATATGTTTATTATACTAAAAACAGTATAAACCAATACATAAAGTGACATTCTAATGCAAGCACCAAATCTAACCCCAAACCGAAGCGACAATGGTTTGAAAATAGGAAAAAGCAGTTGAGTAACCAATACGTGATAATCACACGAAAACAGGAATTTGTTATATTATCAAAAAAAAAAAAAAAAAAAACGCGGAAATTCATGAAAAAATCACGAAAAAAGAATTAAAAATTTACGTGACTATATCACGAAACCTTGTGAGACTGGGTAGGTCATCTTATGGTTTTTTTCTCTTTTTCCCCCTATTTTTTAATTATTATAACCTGGGGTTAGGGTTAGATATGGGGTTTGGATTAGAATGTCCTTTTTATCATGTATTGGTTTCTACATGTTTTTCTTCCGCTTTTAAAATATTCTCGCCTGGAGTAAGGGTTAGAGTTAGGGTTTGGGTTAGGATGATGTGGAAAGAAAGTTGTGCCATGGACACGAAAAACTATTTATAGAAATTTATGCGAGTGACTCGAAAAAGACATTCATGCTCAAGGCACAAAAAAAGCTAAATTTCATTTCATGGACACAGATAAATTAATCACATTTTTGTGACTTTAACAAGGCTTTCCATGAGATCAGTCTGGATAGCCCTGTCTGGGAAAGTAAAAAGGTGTACTTTTTAAAAGGGTACTGGACAGTAACAGCTTTTGTGCAACACAAATACTGAACAAAATGAAAAGTTTAGATGCAAAACCTTCAAATTGCATCTGACATGTTTACTTGGATCATTTTTATCAGACTCTTAATGGAATTTGCCAACAAAGCGGCATTTCTGAATGACCTAAACCTAAGGGATTAAGTGAAAGTATTTGGTAAACGTATAATATCTGTCAAGAGCATTCGTTTAATACCATTATCTCATTTTTGACAGAGGGGGCGTTTAGCGGCTTATGCATGCATCTAAGCTCCTCAAATCTAGCTTGAATGCACTGTAAGTTGCTTTGGATGTAAGCGTCTGCCAAATGCGTAAATGATGTATAATCTAAAATGAAGTGAAACAACTACAAGATTAAGACTTGAATGGAACTTCTATGAGCAGATGCCAACGAGTGACTGCAACCCTGTGGAAAAGATAGTTGATTATAAACATAGCAATCCAGTGCAAGAGGGGAAATCCAGCATTCAGAGTATGGTCTGGCCTCACAGAGCATCTGTAAATAGAGTTTCCATCCGGCCGCAAACTGTCCGTCTCTGCCAAGTGAACATTTGAGAGTGACATGCAGGTCCCTAGTTTATGGTTGCACAAACCTGCGGTCCCAGCAGAGGCTCGTAAAACATTATGCTAAAGATGGCGTGACACAGCAAACCTGAAAGTCTGTCTAGACCCTGTACCTACTCTGACCTTTACTTAACTCACCACAGATTGTGGCAAACAATTGCTTGTGTTTGTTTTGCCTTGTCGAGAAACCTGGCCTATTTTAATATGTAAACCAAAATGATCATCTTACTCAATATGCGGTCCTGTTCTATGTGGAGACAATGCTGTACTGTATTATTTGCCAATTACTGTATTTACTTTTCTAGAGTGTGTGCAATGTAATTATATACGCAAACTTGGCTAGTTGAATTGCCCTTGGGTAGGTTTCGCTTTATACGTTTTGCGTGACACTAGCCATGTTACCTTGGGTAAAAATGCTTATGGTTTTATGACCTCTAGTTACGGATTTATGGATATACTGTATGGCCTTTACAGTCACATACTGTATGAAGTCCTGGCAACATACGTATGGCAGATCCAGGATGTGCAACTCACTGCTGCTGTTTTATACATCTAAGGAAATCCAACTTTGATGCTCCTAATCTCAAAATAAGATTATGAGACTTTATCTTGGATTTCACAGGAAGGATAAGAGATGAAGTAGATGTAAAAGCTACCTCAAAACAGCTACCTGTAAAACACTATGTCCCTTGTAGAAGACAGGACATTCCATCCCAGATAATTTGTTATAGTTTCAAGAGTCACTCATCTCATCTGTGGCCACCAAAGAAACTCCTCCAACACACACACAAACTAACACACAGACACATACTCACAGCTGAAGCATCGACACACAAAGACAGCCTCTTAGATGGAGCGCCGCGGCTTCAACAAAGCTCTCCGAACAGTGATGTGATTCATTCTGTTATCGCTATCCAGGGGCCTGTGAATGAGCTGCTTCAGTGGAGTAGGGATTCTGGGTAATCTGACTCGCCACCGTTTATCTCTACAGTTGAGGTGAGGGGGGGCACGGGCACATGGAGCAGTGTAAAGCAGGCAGAAAGAAGTCATGGGCACATTGGGGAAGCTGATGTGCTGGGGTTGACAGCTGCAGATGACGCTGAGTGATGTAACCCCAGTGGGCTGCAGATGTTTAGGAGCACAGGAAACTGCTCGGAGAGCATCATTGTTGACCTTTTCCCCAGTGCCCCCTGTGCTCTCCAGGTGGACAGACCTAGACTCCAGCTGAGCAACCAGCACCAGCACTTCCCTTCTTAAGACACATCCCTCAGCACCAACCAGAGCACTAGTGTAAGACCAATAAAAGCACAGATGAACACCACCCCCCACTCGAAAATCTTTTACGTTAGCCTTCCAAAGAGGTGACATCCATCTTTTCTGACAATGTTGTGGAAAGATGGTTAAGATAAAAGAGAGGTAAGACGAGATGTGGTAAGGAAGAAGAGGCTGGAGTTGATGAGAAAGGCCCTTCCTGTTTCTAAAGGAGATGAACAATGGGGGGTTTAGGAGTGGTCACACTGATAACAACATCAAAGAGAAAGAGCATAATTTTATTACCATACCTTTATTGTCTTGTGTTTACTGTAGGTACTGTATTTATTGCTGGTGTTGGTCTGAGCCATGGTGAGCCATGTATACTACCATACTTCAATCAAATATACTCAACACAACACATCTCTACATAGTTCTTTAAATGACTTCTGTCTGGTTATGTCATTTCTCTACCACAAATATGTTACACACACATATTTTGCACATGCTAATGCTAATCTATTGTATGGATCATATTTGAATTGACATTAAAATATAATATGTCTACGCAAAGATATATTTTGCCTTGTGTGACCCAGAATGAAAGGAACCCAAATAAAAATAATGTAGAATACTTTAGTATATACAAAACGGTAAGAAATTGAAGTATACTGTATTAAATTATAGTAAATACTACACTTTGTTAATGTATAGTATAGTATTCTGTAATATTAACTAGAGTAAATTATTTAACTGTAGTAAATAATCTAGTATATTTTAACATTTACTTTAAAATATTATATAAAAAACATACTGTAGTATATAGGAGTTTTACTGGATTGTACTATAGAAAACACTAAAGTATCCTATAGTAGTATTTTTCATGTGCCACCATAGCACATGTAGCACCATACAGTATATAGTATTGTATATGCTGTAGTATAGTGTATAGTGTAGTGTAGTGTAGTGAAGTATAATATATGGCATGGTATGTTGTAGTGTAGTATAGTATAGTATGGTGTAGTATAGTGTATAGTGTAGTGTAGTGTAGTATATGGCATGGTATGTTGTGGTGTACGGTGTAGTATAGTATAGTGTGGTGTGGTGTAGTGTAGTATAGTATATGGCATGGTATGTTGTAGTGTAGTATAGTATGGTGTAGTATAGTGTAGAGTTGTTTATGGTATAGTATAGTATAGCATAGTATATGGTGTAGTATAGTATAGTGTAGCATAAAATAGTCTAGTATAGCATAGCATAGTATAGTGTAGGGTACCGTAGCGTAGTGTAGTGTATGGTATTGTATATGTTGCAGTAGCATAGCGTAGCATAAAATGGTCCAGTATAGTATAGCATTGCATAGTATGATATAGTATATGGTATGGTATAGTATAGCGTAGTATAGTGTAGTGTAGCGTAGTATATGGTATATTATATGCTGTAGTATAGTATAGTGTAGCATAGCGTAGCATAAAATAGTCTAGTATAGTATAGCATTGCATTGTATGGTATAGTATATGGTATGGTATAGTATAGCGTAGTATAGTGTAGTGTAGCGTAGTATATGGTATATTATATGCTGTAGTATAGTATAGTGTAGCATAGCGTAGCATAAAATAGTCTAGTATAGTATAGCATTGCATTGTATGGTATAGTATATGGTATGGTATAGTATAGCGTAGTATAGTGTAGTGTAGCGTAGTATATGGTATATTATATGTTGTAGTATAGTATAGTGTAGTGTAGCATAGCGTAGTATAAAATAGTCTAGTATAGTATAGCATTGCATTGTATGGTATAGTATATGGTATGGTATAGTATAGCATAGCATAAAAAAGTCTAGTATAGCACAGCATATGGTATAGTATAGTGTAGAATAGTGTAGTGTAGCATAGTGTATGGTATAGTATATGTTGTAGTATAGTATAGTGTAGAATAGCGTAGCTTAAAAAGTCTAGTATAGTATACCATTGCATAGTATGGTATAGTATATGATATGGTATAGTATAGCGTAGCATAAAATAGTCTAGTATAGCATATTATTTGGTATCGTAAAGTGTAGTGTAGCATAGCGTAGTGTATGGTAGTGTATATGATGTAGTATAGTATAGTCTAGCATAGCGTAGCATATAATAGTTTAGTATAGTATATCATTGCATAGTATGGTATAGTGTATGGTATGGTATGGTATAGGGTATGGTATGGTATGGCATAGCATAGCATAAAACAGTCTAGTATAGCATAACTTATGGTATAGTATAGTATAGTACAGTACAGTATAGTATAGTAACGTATAGTATAGTATGTTATAGTATAGCTATACTATACTATAGTCATAGCCGCAGCAAATTTAACTGCTTATGCTATCGTGTATTATGTTGTGCTATCTGTCGCTTTTCTGTGCTTTTCACTGTTTCTTTTAATGTAAAGCTGCTTTGAAACAATTAACTATTGTGAAAAGCGCTATATAAATAAAATTGAATTGAAATGAATTATAGCGTAGCAGAGTGTATTGTATGGTATAGTATATGTTGTAGTATTGTATAGTGTAGCATAGTATAGCATAAAATAGTATAGTATAGTGTAGTATAGCATAGTATAGTATAGTATAGCATTGCATTGCATAGTATAGTATATGGCATGGTATAGTATAGCGTAGCATAAAACAGTCTGATATAGCATAGCAAAGTGTAGTGTAACGTAGCGCATGGTATAGTATATTTATTTATTTATGCATTTGGAAGACGCTTTTATCCAAAGTGACTTACAATGCATTACAAGCTATTATTTTTAACAGGAGCAGTATATGTTGTAGTATGGTATAGTGTAGTATAAAATAGTCTAGTCTAGCATAGTATAGTGTAGCGTAGTGTAGTGTTGTATATGTTGTAGTATAGTATAGTATAGCATTGCAAAGTATGGTATGGTCTAATATAGTAAAGTATAGTATAGTCTCTTTTATTTTTGAGTAGTTTGGGTTTTCCTTGTCATTTTATAAATTAAATGTAAGTTTAAGTGCTGTATCAAAATAAATTATGGTATATCATATCAAAATCTTTGTCTTTGTGCAACCCACCTTATCCAACTGTGCGACCCATAAGTGGGTTCTGACCCACAGTTTGAAAACCCCTGGTATGGTACAGTACAGTACAGTATATCAGGAAGACAGAAAAAGAGAGAATAGAAAAGTAAGAATTTATTACAGTACATTGTAAAGTATTGTAGTGTAGTGTAGTGTTGTATGCGTTGTGAAAAAAAATAGCTGAACGCTGAATAAAACAGCAGAGTAAGCACACTGTGCTGCCTAAACTTATCACAAGACAAACACAGTGATGACTGGCTGCATGTAGGAATGCAGCTTCTGATCCTTACAATAACCATAAGAAGCAGAGAATATCAGGGTGAGGCTGTGACCCCTACATTGCCAGGAGAGCACTGCTGTGTTTGTCAGAGTCAGCTGGCCAACCAACACCATGCTCTCAGATAACACGACTCCGGAACGTTCCACTGCAGGGCGCCTGCTTTGTTGAGTTTATAATGATCGCCGGGATGATTACAGGACCCCTGTGGACAGTGTTCACAGAGCGTGAGGTGCTGGAGGTCCTTCGGTTGCTTTAGTATGCTCAGCTGGAGGACAGTTCCACCTCGACTCACCAGCGGGCAGTCCTCAGACCTCACGCTGATACACAGATTGATGTGTGCTTTACTTATATCAGAATTACCAAAATAATCTTTAAAATCCTCCTAGTGCATGCATGGGGGTTTATGGGAAATTGTGATTTGTGCATTTATTATAGAAATAAATCCTAAGCTATCAAAATAAAAGGACAATTTGTTGTTTTCCACATGTTGAAAACTTTTGTTTATCTTGCTTCGAAGTCCTGTGACATGAGACCACCCCCTAGTGGATGCAGGTGCTGTGTCAACACTAAAGAAGGCTGATATCTAACTGAGGGCCTAGTTATTGTGGGTTAATGAATAACATGCAAACACATTCATTGCTCTATTTCTCATTTATCCAATCTCTCTGTGCAAAGACAAATAATCTTTCCGTGCTTTTATTAGAGCAAACTCTCCGGGCATTTTATTTGTAGTGTTTCCACTGTAGAACTCCTTAAATATTTGGAAAGCTCACTTCACCGTGGACTTGGCTTAAGCCCTCCTTCTTTCATTTCTGTTCAAATATTTATCTGCTGTCCAGCAGCTCCCCGGTGGTGAGATCAGCTCTGCATTAACTCACAGAGGAATTGAGTATCTCTCTCTATCGGTCATAAAATAAATATTCTTGTGTGTGTTATTATATATTTATATTAATGTTCATCATGCAGTATGAAGCCAAGCTTCTTGCACTCTGTATGACAAGGAACCTCAACAAATCTGACAGTGTCGTAAAGTGTTATCGCAAACCCAAAAGCTTGTTTACTGCATATTTAATTTCAGCTCTGCATTTTTAATGCAGAATTTTCCCAATGAAATCCATCTGGGCTTGGTCATGAGTTAACATATACCATTGAGGTGCATCCAGTGTAAACAGCTCATAAATAAAACAACGCCTTGGACCTAAACAACCACGCAGGAATCTGCTGGACATCCAATCAGATCAGACACGGCACTTGAATCGCCGTATAAAAACAAACTTTGAGCATGCTCGAGTTTGCATGAACCCATTCTGTCCTCCCCCACCCTCTTCTTTTCATTTCACCTCCCTGACCAACCACTTCATCTGCCTTTATTAGACCGAAGCTATTTTTACAACTATAAGCCAGTGTTTGCTTGAACAATGTTATGAGAGGTGCTGCTTTATATTGTCCGTGTGTGGTAACATTTTATAAAAAAAAAACATTTCAAATCTGGACTAAGCTCTATATGTTGACAGACAGACTGCATCTCTGTTCTTACTGAAGGCCTTGCATTAGTGCTCAAACATCTCAGCTCCTCTGAGGCCTGAAGAGGTCCAGACTGACAGCAATAAAACATGACAATGTGTTGAATGATATGACAAGTTTATATTTCGTTAGATTACAGATGGGATCGGACCATACATTGGGTTACTGCCAGGCTTTGGATCAGTACATTATATCACTAACTGAGCACAGGAGGGATATATATCAGTTCAGGGTCAACCCGGCTAAACACACGCCACAACAGCCTTAACCGAGCTCATATTTATCCCAGAGGAAACAAATGTTCTGTTGCAGAGGCACTGGGAGTTCCCAATGTAGTTACAATGTACCAGATAGCCAAGAGCAGAACTTATTTGGTTCCTGCTACAGCGCTTTCCAGCTGTACTCTTTTTACTGTAAACTTCTCTACTGTCATACCTCTATGTTTTTTCTAAGCTTATGTGGAGTTTTAGTTAAAGAGCCACACAGATCCAAAATCGAAAATGACCTGTATTGCAGTGTGTCATAGCTGTCCATCAATGTAAACAATGTGCAAAGTAGTTGAACCAAAAAGTACACGATTAATAAAGTTATTGGCTTCTAAAGTAGGGAGTCGACTCTGAATCTCTGAAATGAGTCGTCATATGGATTGAATCTCCTGCCTGACTTTATTCACGTAATACAAACACTTTGTATAATAATCTCACAGCTAGTTAGTGTGTAAACATCATATCACGCTGTGTTTTCAGTTTGTGTTGTTTTCACCATCAAAGGATGAAGATATATGAAGAATCTGTGGTTAAAATGACTTTTTCAAGGAGAGATATACTAAACGTTTGGCTATGAAGAATCAGTGGTTAAAATTACTTTTTCATAGAGAGATTTACTAGACGTTTGGCTGTGAAGAATTAGTGGTTAAAATTACTTTTTCAAGGAGGGATTTACTAAACGTATGGCTGTGAAGAATCAGTGGTTAAAATTACTTTTTCAAGGAGGGATTTACTAAACGTATGGCTGTGAAGAATCAGTGGTTAAAATTACTTTTTCAAGGAGGGATTTACTAGACATTTGGCTATGAAGAATTAGTGGTTAAAATTACTTTTTCAAGGAGAGATTTACTAAATGTTTGGCTGTGAAGAATCAGTGGTTAAAATTATTTTTTCAAGGAGGGATTTACTAGACATTTGGCTATGAAGAATTAGTGGTTAAAATTACTTTTTCAAGGAGAGATTTACTAAACGTTTGGCTGTGAAGAATCAGTGGTTAAAATTACTTTTCAAGGAGGGATTTACTAGACGTTTGGCAATGAAAGATGGTTCAGTACCCACTTTATTTGGAACAACATGCGTCTCCTAACCACAACCTGTGATTATAGCTACATACTTGCTTAAATGAGTGTAAAAAATTGTATGTCTAACGCCGTTTTTATAACCTGGACTAATGATGAATGATGTGTATTGATGATGTTTTTTAAACTCTTAATATACTGTCAGAGAGTCACATTAGCAAGCGGCTAATGCATGTGCACTAACTTAAGTGTTTACATTTTAGTTCGGTTAGCTTATAAACTTGCTTAAATGAGTGTAAAATGTTAGTTTCTGTCGTTGTTTTTATTGCTTGGATAAATTATGAATGATGTGTATTGATGTCGATAATGTCTTCTCATTAAATCATGTTAGCACTGGGTCAATACATGTTGCACTATTGTTGGTCTGTGCCACTGATCTGTGGTCTGTGCGTAGACTGTGTCAGTTGACCAATCAGAGCAGAGTAGGCTACTGAAAGGTGGGGTTTAGGCAGACTGAGTCGTTGAATGGCTTCACACGAATCGTTTGGGGATCTCTGAGAAATGGGGTAATTTTAAATTTATATTTTGAGAAAATCACAATGTTTTTTGACCTTGCATGCATTTAAACCTGTTGTCCGGGACTTATAAACAGTGATAGGATGCTTAAAATTGGCTTCTTACTGGCTCTTTAACATATTTGAAGACCTAATGGTACTGCAATGCCTTAAAATGGAAACTATTCTGGAGGGACAAAAGGGTCATGATGTTTGGAGAAGAGAAGACAGTCTGCCCCCATGATCTTTTGTGCACAGAAACATATTTGTTATGAGTATGAAGACTAATGGTACAGGAGCCTGCCGAGGAATCAGCATTATGTATGCGTTCTTACAAAGAACCCACAATGAGTTCTCATTATTCACTGTTCAAACAACAATTCAATCACAGGTGGCCTCACGCAGGCATTCCAAAATTAAAACAGTCACAGCGCAGGCCTTTGATGGTTCTCATCAGAACCTACTGGAATATCCATCAACATGTCTGAATCTACCAACCATGCTAAGATGAGATATAACATTTGTCCAGCTGTAAGGACTTTGCAACAATTAACAAACTCACTCAATGGCAAATTTGCGGTAATGTGATGAATATAATGAGGGTTGCGGTACAAAGACTATTAGTTTTTATTAAAGTTGAGATTGTTTCAAGATGGTATGAAATTATGTGGTTGTCTCACTTAAAGAAAAAATAAAACAGAATGCATAAACATATAAGAGAGAGAGAGAGAGAGAGAAAGAGAAGGTACATAATATTGTTTACTATTATGCTGTTATTAGCAAACATGTGCAAAGGCTAAGATAAAAAAAATTACATTGAAATTTTACACTCATTTTTTTCCAGTATCTGCAGTCTTATGCTTGATGAATGCTGATGATGATGATGAATGAGTTGCGTATATCTAGACATCAGCCTTGTGTTTTCAACAGAAATTATATTGTGTATAAAAACAAACACCCACACATACTTGGTTAATGGGAACATGACATTCAAACAACTAAATTATTGAAAACTTTGTGTATATGATTTATGACTACCAACTGCAATGATTTTTTAGAAATTGATGCTGAAATTGTAGACTGCCTACAGTGTGTCACATGTATAATCCTAAAGTCCCATTTGTTTTGAAGAAATATTAAAAGGAAGAGGAAAAATATCAAAAGTGGAAAATATTGTATTATTTGTAGTTGTGAGTGTTTTATTTAATCATTTAATCTAATAGTAAGCTAGCAATCTAGAGGATGGTGATCATTTCAGAAGTGTACAGTGAAGGACAGAATGTTCAGTGTAAGATGTTACATTTAAAGCACAAAAGTTTCATTTTTATCTCCTTTGTTAACTGTATTTGTAGCATATTTGTATCGTTTTAGGCTATTTCTGTTGTAGTCAAGATAAAGAAACTTGCAGACTTTTATGAGGGACCAGATCTGCATATGGATAGTTATCCGTGTGTTATAGGCTTTATTACACTATTACACTAACACAAGTTGTCACTGGGACGGTACCTTTTTAAAAGGTTCTAATATATACCATTTTGGTACAGATATATTATGTACCTTTGAGGTACCAATAAAGTGTACTTTTTGAAAAGGTACCGCCCCAGTGACAACTTTTGTACCTTCTTTTACATATTTCTGAGTTTACCTTAACCAGCACACTTAACAAGTTTTGAGGAAAACTACAGCTGGTCAGAAGAAGACTGTTTATCGCCTTTTATGTTCTACAATCATAAAGTAAATCACTGTTGAATATCTAACTAAAACAAGAAACAAATATAATGTCCCATGGCTATTTATTTCTTACCATGCTCCCTGTTGTCAAGTGTTACATTCCAGTTAGGTCTCCTGCTAGATACAGAAATAAATCATTACCGTTAGTTGACTTAGATTTAATATAAAATTATATTTTGTTAATATTTACAAATATAGGATTTTTACCTCTGAAAGTTAGTTTTGACCTCTGACCAACCTTCTTGAGTGTCATGGGAATAAGTATAATATCAGGATTCTTAACAAGAAAAATGTAGGGGAGAACTGGGGCGAGAGTAACGCAAACCTTGACAGAACTGACAAATGTTGCATATTTCATAATCGTTTTCCACGTGTAGATCCAAAAAACTTTCGTAACTTATGTTTTTATTCATTTTTTCTTATAACGCGTTATTTATGTTATTTAGTGCTATAACACATCCTGAAGTTCGCCTTCTCTGAGTTTTTTAAAATTAAAATAAATCGGGTTTAAATGTTAGGAGTTCCTGTCGGGACGAAAGTAACACATATGCTAATCTGATTTGATTTAATTTTTGTAGTGTTCACACTGTTGAATTTTTTTTCTCAACAATTCAAGTTTGTACTCTCAGGTTGCTTTTGAAACATTTGATGAAACTGAAATTTAAAATGAAAATGTAATTTAATAATTTTTACAAAGATAAACAACAAAATATGTTTGCAGTTACATATTAGTTCATAGTCAGGTATATTTACTAAAAACAAGTATAACACCGGTGGCTAGTGACTGGTCATTCAAGGGGCGCAAATTCAAAATATGTGTTTGGAGTGTCATGTGTGTTGCTTGTATTTTCAAAATATGTGTATGTTGCGTCATGTGAATCATGTGCATCACGTGTTTTGTCAAAATAAGTGCATGCTGCACACGTGTCAAAACCGTTTATAATAAAAGAAACACATTCACAAAATACACGCAAGACACTCCCTTAACAGTAAACTCTGCTTATGCATGAGATTATGCGAGTATCTGGCAAACGTGAGCGTCTCTTTTGTCATAAACCTTTTAAACGCGTCTGTAGCAGGCACTTATTTTGACAAGACACGTGATGCACATAGGTTAACTCTGCGCACAGAACACATATTTTGAAATTACGAACCACACACATGACGGGCTACATACATTTTGTGACGAACTTCGCATCGAGTGCCCTTGAAAAAAGAAGTCACCGGCCGCCACTATATAATACAAAAATCTATCTTCTGTTGTGTTACTTTTGACCCACCTGTGTGTTACTTTCGTCTCAGCTGACAGGGTCGAAAGTACAATGCGGAACTTATGTTCGAAGTGAAATTATACTGAACCTTATATCTGATAGAGTCAAAAATATTTGCCCTACAAGAAATTGTGAGAAATTAATTTTTGATGAAAAATGAAAGGTACGCATTCCTTCTACGCCCATGCTAATGAATGCTTCATATCCCTACCAAGATTACATTGGTGGGATGTAGATCGATGGAATGCTACATGAGTGTTTCTTCTCAACAAAGCCCTATTCCCTTCTCCTACCACTGGAATGTTTTCCTTTTTTTGCTTACATGCTTCATATGGAGACCATTAGCCATGCCATCTGAGCCTGGTTGCGGTGAAAAATGTTTGACGTCTATCAGGATGTGTGCTGTGATGTCATTAGTAGACTTATGAGCACAGGGAGTATCATGTGGGACCAGGGGAGGTGGGAGGGAGGGGTAGAGCTACAAACTGAAGCTTTCCAGATGATGGTACAAAAAACCTCAAGAGAGTTCATCTTAAAAGGCTGCCGATCTCCAGACATGTTCATGGTTTTTAGGATTGACACGCAACGTAATGTAAAAAGCTTTGCGCCAACGCATTACCATAAGTCAGTCCATGTTTCAAAACAGTTGTTTGAAGTTCTCCAAATATAGCCTATGGCAAGAATAGCCTAAGCACTTTTGACAATATGGGCCATATCTTTGAAGACCCGGAACCGGTATGAGAAACACATGGTCTATACTGTGCTACTTGTGACATGAATTTGAGCACCTGAAAGTGATCACTGGGTGGGGAAGGGAATATATTGCATGACAAGAGTTTAAATAGTGGCACATGCCGACGCAACACTTTTCAATTGTATGTTTACACATCTGTGCTCCGTCTTACTCTGCTCTTTGTCATTAGTGAAAAGGAGGCAAATAGGATATGCTTGTTTAAGCTTTCCCTGGTGATTTGAGTTTTTTCTGGCCTAAGCCAGTGTTTCCCAACTTTTATTCTCACCCACACAGCCCCATCGGGTACCTAAGTGAAAATTCATGAGCTTAACAAAGCAAAATCTTTCCAATGTACCCATTTGACCCTGTTAAGGCAATTCCTGTTGTTTGCATTCCCTGGTTAGGAGTGATTGTTTTAGGGCAACATTTTGCTGGGTCCTCCTTTCAAGATCAGTATAAGACCTCCTTGTAAGACTTTTAAGAGGGCCTGTTCATGTTTTTAGACATGGAGCAATGCAAGCAAGCTGTTAATGTTCACTCACTGACAAAATTCATATCCACTTATCTGTTCTGCCTTTCATCAAGATAACCCCCCAACACACACACACACACAAGTGTGTAGTGTCCCATCTGCATCCCATCTGACACAATGCATGCAAAAAAGAGCAAAGTTATAGGAAATGACAAAAAAATAATGTTCACAGCATTGTCCAAATGGTCTGCTTTAAGCATTTAATTTTTCTAGCCCAATTGTCTTTGGAGAGCAATTCTACTTTTTAGAAAAATAAAGCACAACCATGGGAATCTTTGTCCGTCCAAGATATTTGCGATTGAGCAACATCACATCCAGCCCAAGATCATAGTATTCATCTTGAAATTTAAAAAGTAGACATAGTAGTTCAAACACATGCCTGTTTAAGTTAACCTAATTTTATAGGCTCAGTTTACACTGGCTGTATGTAAAGCGTGACCTGCAAAAGTGCTCCAGTCAGATCCCCAGTGAGATGAAGAGAAATGACAGCCTAGTGAGAGAGGGAGATTTAGGGAACTGTGGTTTCTCATATGACCAACATTTATACAGAGCTTAAAATGTGAGCCATGGACATTTGACCTCTCTGTCTGTTACTCAGCGGATCTAAAATTAGTTGTAATTGCAGCCTGAGGGGTGAAAAATGGAGAATATATGGTCTGTCGCAGCCACAGGTTGGCGGATACTTTTTCCCAAGCATTTGGAGAGGCAGGAACGGCATGTCCTCCTTTGGAAACATCATTGCTAGTTCAGGCCTACTTCTGCGGACCACACAAACCATATTTTCTAGGAACATCACCCCCAACGTGCTCACAATCCGAACTCTTTCGACATGGAGGGGTGCACAAGACGTCCATCATCCAGTGCAGGAAATGCAAAGACAATGTGAATAAACACCTGGGATCCTTGAAAGACAAAATCACTAACATCCTGGTTCTGTGATTTATAGCTAAAGACAAAAACCTGTGCTTTAAACACTGTTAGGCATGGATCCGGTGACTTCTTTATTCAAGGGCACTTGATGCGAAGTTTGTCATAACATGTATGTAGACGTCATGTGTGTGGTTCCTTTTTTCAAAATATGTGTTCTACGCAACTAAGAGATCCTATGTGCATCACGTGTCTTGTCAAAATAAGTGCCTGCTGCAGATGCGTCTAAAGGGTTTATGATAAAAGAGATGCTTGGGTTTGCCAGACACTCGCATAATCTCATGCGTAATCAGAGTTTACTGTTAAGGGAGTGTATTTTGTGAACGTGAGCGTCTCTTTTATCATAAACGGTTTTGACGCGTGTGCAGCAGGCACTTATTTTGACAAAACACAGCACACAAGATCTCTCAAAGTGCAGAACACATTTTGGAAAAAGGAACCACACACATGACACTCTATTTTGAATTAGCGCCCCTCGGATGAGCAGTCACGAGCCGCCAATGCATGGATCTCTATGAAGCATTTGGTTCATGTGTGGAAGCCAGACATAAAGGAGACAATGGAAAGTTTTTCCATTGCATTTTTTTTTAAACATTTCACATACACACAACAGCGCTGTCAAAAAGATGCGCGTTTATGTGGATCCGCAAATACAACTAAAGTTGCTGTTTTATCTGTGCAAAGCCAGAAGATGGCAATGTTACTTTGTAAAGTAACACTACACACCACATGCATTCTTCTACAGATTAATAAATAGTACAAACACTCAAAAGCAGTTTTGTTTAGATGGACGATGAAGTAGGTTTATTATTACAAACGTGATCGTGGAGTATAAAGCGTCAACATTTGAAAAATGAACTTTGATGAAGAAGTGTTAATTGACACCATTTTTGTGTTGCTTATACTCGCACTATAGACTGGATTAATGGTGCGTTCAACTTATCCTGGGTTGCCCATATAAATGAGATGGTAAGTCGCGTTTGTGACGTCAGGTCACTTTTATCAGTGAAAGATGGCGTTGAAGAACAAAGAATGTGCACCAGACGTGTTTCTAGGTCATTTATGAAGTCACTGTGAACGTTATATATTAACTGTTGTATTGCAATGCTGTCGTATTTTACAGTTTGCTGTAAATAAAAAGCCTTACAAAAGTCAACTATAGGCATTACTTCTATTGGTTTCGCCATCTTTCTCTCCTACACGCCCAACTTGTTCACTCTGGGCTTTTTTCCAGTGGTATTTACAATTTTGTGGTGGCGTTAATCTCGTAAATACAATACGACATGACTTGAACGCAGCCTAACACATGTGCATGATGTCACTGTTATCACAGATTCGCAATAATGTAGTTTACACAGAGACAAACAGCCAAACCACAAGAAAACTTTGTTGTGTAAACGGCCCCAGAAAGATCTTCTAGGGAGTCTATGTTCATTCTGACATTTAAAGGTGGAGTGCACGATTTCTGAAAAACGCTTTGGAAAAGGGAGTTGGGCTGACTACCAAAACTTTTAGCCAATCAGCAGTAAGGTGCCTGTCTACCAACGTCTACATTGTTGCCTGGGTTGCGTTATTTGGGGCGGGTCTATCAAAAGATGGTCCAGATTCTATTTGGGTAGGGGCGTGTTTCGTGTTAGATAATTTCAAATGTCAACATTGCCTTTCAGAGATCATGCATCCTGCCTTTAAGAAAAAGTACTGACCTTCTAAAGGGATACTCCAGCAAAAAAATTTAATTACCCCAAAAATGTATTCACCCTCAAGCCAATGTTAAGGTGCACTATCGCCACCTACTGCATTGGAGTGGCTTCTATACTCTTTGACGAGAATGGCGTTAGGTGACAAGGGGTGATAATGCACATTAACGTTGGTGCTACCCACCCTTAAACGAAGAAGAAGCTTTGTGAATGCACCTTGGGTTATGGCTATACATCTGGGATACATCTACAGCCAAAATCTTGTAAAATCTCGAAGGATGAGCGCTGTTTTTATTGTAATCCTACCCCCAAACCTAACCCTAACTCCAACATTTCACATGATTTAGGCCGTTGTTGTATCCTATCTAGCCAGAACTGCTGTTTTTCATCCTAATCCTACCCCCAAACCTAACCCTAAACCCAACATATCACAAGATTTGGCTGTAGATGTATCCCCTCTAGCCAGAACCTGAGCCTTGCCCGATACCCAAAGCTAGTTTTTAGGGTTTATAAAGTTTAAATTATAAATATGTTTATACAAAATTGCATCGATTACCCTACGAAGGCCTTTATTAACCCCCTGAGGCTGTGTAAATTACTTCTGTTAAGGATGGATGCCATTTTTTTGTGGTTCAAAGTTGTTTTTCTGGACCCTGTTTACTTCCGTTATAAAGCTTGGAAGAGCCAGGACATGTTTTAAAATAACTTTGATTGTGTTCGTCTGAAAAAAGACAATCATGTTCATCGAGTATGGCTTCAGGGTGAGTAAATCATGGGGTAATTTTCATTTTTCGCTGGAGTACCCCTTTAACCAATCGATTGAGATGCACTATGTTTGGTATATGTAATATTATGGGGAAATTTTTAGCGTCTGCTCTCTCTGATGAAATCATCTGAAAGCCTGAAATATACCACAGTGTGGTTTGACGCGGGTTATCTTGGCTCATGTAAGGGTGTGTGGGAGTGAAATTCAGTCATTTGATAAGATGAGAGAGCGATTATGATAACATGTCAACCACATCATGCAGCATTATGTAAAACAAAAGTTTAATCCAGCCAGTTTGGCATGTCACTTCTGACCTCTTGTTTAAATATTACATTACTTCTAACATTCTTCTTCACAAGACGGTTTATAACGTTGAAACATTTAAAGCTTTCCAAAAATCATAGTATATAACAAACAAGATACAAGTTGTGTCATGCTTTCAGTCTGGCCAAGAATTTAGCATTTTTTGAAGATAGAGGTGGTAAGAACAAAGGCCCGTTTGTGGTTTAAACACAAATCGAAATGCTTATTATGAATGGAAATGTGGTGGATTTTTTCGGCAGGATAAGCTAATTAAAAGTGCTGCCAAGGTTTTTGAGACAAAATTCCACAGATTAGTTGTCCAATTTATCTATGCGTCACACCTCAAACAAAAACCAGATGCCCCTCGATGAAACACAATTTCATCTATTACACAAAAAGACCAAAAAGTCAAGTACAGGCGCTTACATGAAGACATAAACCATGTGCTTTGAGAATGCAACACACATCCAGGACTCTATGTTTGAGAGAACATGAAGGACTATGAAGTAGTGAAGGATGTTTCAATGGGGGGAATGAAAGAACATGTTGCATGCAAAACTCTCAGAAACAGCTGTATGCCAAATTGAGAAAAAACAGAACCGAAATGTTCCAACGGTTCTGTTACAGATGAGGTAAAAATTACAACATAAGCAGTGTAAACAAATGTCACATATTCATATTTTATCAGTGTTTTTCTTTGGAAAACATACATTCCAAACATAATGTTATAATCTTTACTGCAGTACATTTCATAAATACAAGTTTTTGTTTTACATGAAATATTTAAGTACATTAAATAGTACTTTCTTATTAAGTTTTCTTATTACTTGAGTAAAAGTGCAAAAGCATAAATTTTTAAAGTGCACTTATTTCATTGATAAAAAACTTTATTTTGTGTATTTGGTATAGACAGTTTCAGCAGTAACAACATAAACAAGCGACTGTCGTGGTCCGCACGTAACTTCCGGTAAACTCCGCTAAGAATAAATAAAAACAATGTTCTTTAAACGTAGTTTATTTATATAACAAGCAAAAAAACAACACATAGATTACCTAGGAAACCAAAACATTTGTTATTTTCGACAAGGCATTTGTTCAAGAGATCAGTTTAGCAACTAGTCAGACCATTTTAAAAAAATGAAACAGGAAGTAAAGTTTTGATCCAGACGTGTATCGCGTCAGCGCACGTGCGTCCGATGAAACGGTCTATATTTGTTGTTCGCATGGTTTATGGTAAATTATTTTCCACATACTGTACATTTTCGTAGCTTCAGATTTCACTCTCTTCCTGAAACGCACGGATTTGAAAAGCGCTGTGTCCCTGATTGGCCAGCTAATCTGTATGTTGTGATTGGCCTGAATACCTCCGAAGTCAGACGGAAATGTGACGCTCCTTACCATGTTTGAAAGATTCGATCACAATGCAATGCTAACAGGAGTTAACTTATAGGCTGTGAGTCGGAAGTGGGAGGAATTATGATAATTTCGGTCTTCTCTACATCCAATCCTAGGAAGTAAACTGTTGCCTACAATTCGTGTGATTGTTGTAGTCCAAGAAAAGAGATTTACGTTGGAGACGATAACTCGTGTCATCGTTTACTTTGGGGTTTGTACCTTTTGAATATCGTTAATATGTGCTTATACACACACTAACACCAAAGGAAATGTAAAATCGTAAATCGGACAATAGGTTCTCTTTAATGTAATTACGTTAATATGTAATATAAAGGAATAAACAGTATGATAATATTCTTTAGAATAGTGAAGTAAAATTTTTCCCAAGACAAACACTCTCATAAAGTACAGATGCTTCGAAAATGTAACTAAAATACTTAAGTAATGTCCACTTCTGAATAAGAATCTTGATGATGTAAAGTACTCCAGATCAGGTCTTACAACATCTCAAAAAAACATCTTGTGACAAGTCATATCGAAAGTTCATTGTTGATGTGCAGACGCTTTTAGTGTGGACTGGGATGAGTAAGTGTGAGTAACTGGTAATAGTTTCATTATAAATATGGGGTTGTTCAAATGAGCAAAGTGAGGTTTCAAACCAATGTAACCACATTCAGGCCTATTCATCATTTGCCTGAAACCTTCAAACTGTGACCTTCCCCTGACAGAACTTCAGCAGCCTACTGAAGACAACATAGACTTTAAGTGTAATGCCACACGTGTCCTTGTGTAAAGAGGCCGATTATCAGCTTCAGCTAACCATGCACTAACTGCATCAATAAAAAGTCACTGAGGCATATCTGTACCTACATGGTAAGACCTTTTAAAAGGTAGCGTCCCAGTGACAAAAGGTGCGACATTTTTTTAGAGTGTGTGTTTGCTATTTTTGCTCAACCACACATCTACCACACTGATGACATCTTATGCACCATATAAAAGGGCCACATATTATGGAATGATGCGTATGCATGTAAAAAACACACTAAATTGGTTAACAACCTTAAATCCAGACAACAACCTCACACTCCAAGAGGCTTCCTTGCTTAACCAAGATGTTACTAAAATGAGAGAGAGAGAGAGAGAGAGAGAGACGGAGAGACAGTGAGTGAGAGAGAGAGAGAGAGAGAGAGAGGTGCTTTGCAGCGAGGAGCCTCTTGGCTCTGCTCTTGTCTGCACTTGCACACCAGATGCGCTCTGCCTCAGCTCTGGAATGTGTTTGTGAGAGCAGTTTAACCACTGACCCACCCAACCATTACCACAGAAATCTGATCCAGACAATCCTCTAACCTTTCTTCATTGTGCATGTGTGTGTGTGTTCCCTCGGCTATCTTGCATCCTCTATCTACTTATTTCTATCATTTTTCTTTTCAAAAATGTGCTTAAACCTATCTGTTCCCACAAATGTCTTGTTTCTCCAACCACAGATTTCTCAACGTGTTCACTGTAAGACACACACACACATATACTTTACAAGCCTAAGTTCACACTAACACACAGGCACTTAGGCTGATTGCGTTTTAATGGTAATCCATGAGCCGTGACAAGGCAATAAAATAAAACATGAGAAGTTAAAGATGGTCGTTTAATCTGCCACATAAAAGCATAGGAAGGAGGGTTTCATTTTTCCTTCCCCTGGTATAAATACAAAGCTTTTAGTGTGGACGTCAAATCAGATAATCACAGCATATAAATGAGAAACGTTAAATTACTATTATAATAATTTATCTCATATGAAATAAATTCTTATCTGACATCTCATATCTGTCACATTCTCTATTACTTTTTCAGTCATTAGTTATTAAATAAGAATACAAACATGCAGAAAGGTAAAACATATAAGGTTAAAACCACTTAACTTACTATAATGTCATACAATTTCCAAGCCTGATAAACAGCCTTAGGGTAAACAGAATTAATACAAAATATAACTAACAAACTTTATGATCTACCCACACATTAGCTCACATACAGATTCTAAATTACTTTCATTTTTACAAGGAAAAACATTATTAAAACCACAATATGTATGTTTTATATTAAAATATCCAACAACCACTTGCACAGTGTAATATTTAATGCAGTTGTGTCCCAATAGTTTGCAAGGATTTATAAATCCAGAGAAATTCCTGTTTTAAATAATGGCTCGTCCCTTGTTTCCTTGTAATTGTAGCACTTTTAGTGACTTAAAGGGACACTCCACTTTTTTGAAAATGTGCTCATTTTCCAGCTCCCCTAGAGTTAAACATTGGATTCTTACTGTTTTGGAATCTATTCAGCTGATCTCCGGGTCTGGCGGTACCACTTTTAGCATAGCTTACCATTGAATCTGATTAGACCATTAGCATTGCGCAAAAAATAACCAAAGAGTTTGTATATTTTTCCTATTTAAAACTTGACCATTCTGTAGTTACATCGTGTACTAAGACCGACAGAAAATTAAAAGTTGCAATTTTCTATAGGCGATATGGCTATGAACTATACTCTCATTCTGGCTGAATAATCAAGTACTTTATTGCTGTACCATGGCTGCAGCAGGCGTACTGATATTTTGGACTGGCCGAATATAGTCCCCTTGGTTACTTTCATAGCAGGGGACTATTTTCAGGTGCTGCGTATTATCACTACGCCTGCTGCAGCCATGTTACATATCTGCACACTATCCTCAGTTTCCAGTTGTAGAAACTATGGCAACACGAGTGGACAAATGCTGAAGAGGTGGTAATACAGCATTTAGCATGTAGCTGTTGTGCCTTGCAGCTAATTCATTACAATGGCAAAAAATAATGCGATCAGATGTACAGATTAAAAAAAACATGGGCTGCGTTCGAAAACTTTAGGCAGCTGACTTGTTGCAATGACTTCGGAGGCATGAAGGCAGCTCCGAGAAACGCATTCAGCGGAATGGATTTCTGTTTGAAATATAAACAGAGAGCGTCTTTGTGAAAGCTAATCCAATATTTTAACTTACTTGCTAGAAATGCCATTAAAAGGTGTAAAAAGTGAAAAAACTTTATTTAAAAACTTTATAATTTGTGATCTCCCATCGTTCCACTCTCCCTCATAAAGTCATAAAGCTTCGCCTTTGCTATTGAAATGTGACCCTGTCTGTGAAAACCCAGTTAAAGTTATTTTATTTTCACGATTTACTGTTTTCTACATAAAATCATCTTGCATAATGTAAATAACATATCTTCAATATTGACTAAGGCCATGTTTAAGATTGAAATCATAGTGGAATTAATGACTTTGAAAAAACTTTGATGCTTTAAAATAAATACTAGATTTTGAGATTTTGGATTTCAGAGGCAGTATTATGGGGTGAAATTGCCTTTTTGTTTTTCTAACAGCAGAAAATGAATGAAACAAATATTGCTCCCGGACAACCATGTCATCGTTGGAGACAACTTAGTTAAAAAGTTTGTCCGTTATGGGCTTCTGTAGAGACAAAATGTCAACTTCCATGTAAGGGGACCTTCTGTGTATGTAGATAAAAACGTCTCATTCTAAGGTAATAAAAACATAACAGTTCATTATGAAAGGTCTTTATACACCACTGATAATATAGTTATGTATTTTATATTGCATTTCTGTCAAGAGATCCTTATAAAACTTACACATTGCACTTTTAAAATAAGTAAAAGTTATTTAATAAGATCAATGTTTATGAATGACTAACATTTAAACTTCTATATAATAAATAGAAGCAATCTTTAAATAGATTTTTAGTGTATTCAAATAAATGGTGTCTCAAAATAGCACAGTTATAGTTAGATGTTCTGAAGTTTATCTTAAAAATACTTTTTTTGTACAAAATTAGTGCGTGAAATGGTACATTTACTAAGTGTACTTAAAATAAAGTGTATTTTAGTGCACAATTTTTTCAACAGGGATGCCAATTTAAAAGGTTGGTTAAGAAAAGTTGACAATCAAATACCTTTAAGCAATATTAAGCACTCTAAACAATATTAGGCTAATACAGCTAACGTATTTGTAATGAAAAATCTCTACCTGAATTGTATGTTCTACTGGACACATTTGATCTCCCTCACCTGTCAAAAGAAAAATGTCGCAATTCCTTTTAAACACGTGGCAAATGTCTCTAAACTAAAAGCAGACTACACTGATTCCTCAAACTAATGCTATTCTGCCCCCTAGTGGTTACTGACCATCATAGACATAGAGGAAGAACAGACTATGGCTAATATGCTAATATCACAGAATCGTTAATACGATGTTTGTTCTCATGCCCACCGACAACAACCGCATTATGTAGCACTGTGAGTTTAGGGAGCCAGAACCTTGAGATCTTAGCGTGTTTATTCATGCAACTAGTTAACAATCGTTTCCAGGCAATTTTATCGGAGCTAACTAAGATCGTGCAAAACACTGCTCCAGGTGAGGCTCGAACTCACAACCTCGGCATTGCTTTGCTTTGTACTGCTGTATAAGTACCGCGCGCTAACCGATTGCGCCACTGGAGCTTCGGCGGCCAACTGCAATAATACTGGTTATAAACAAACGAATAAAGATTACATAAAAATTTCGAGGAATATGAATTTTAAATGCGCATCGCCTGTTTAAATTTTTAACAATAATATTTTCCCGCCCAAACTACATTGTAGTTCTCAGACCAGTTTTCTCTGGGGTATGAGGACATTATTTTGTTCAATTCTCTACTAAAAATCCAGCTAAGACCAGCATAAGCTGGTGAGCTGGTTTTAGCTGGTCTCCCAGCTTGGCTTAAGCTGGTTTTGGTGGCAAGCTGGTCTAGCTTTTTTGGTCACTTTTTTAAGCTGGTCTAGCTGGACTTAATAGTTGGTCTGGCTGAAAGACCAGCGGACCAACCAGCTTTGCACCTTAAACCAGCTAAAACCAGTTACCAACCTATGCTGGTCTTAGCTAGATTTTTCAGTAGGTAATGATTTAAATAAAATAATGATCATCTCAACAATGCTGTTTTATTTTCTGGTCATCTTTTCACATGTGGTTATTGGCTTCCTAACTCATAGTATTGTATTCATTTATTGAACACAGTGCCATCTAGTGGCTTTCAATAATACATGCCACAATCCCAGTAATTTTGTTACAATGTTAAGTTAAAACGTGCTAAATTATTACTACCATGTTTTAACTACTACAATTATGACGGAAAGAACCGTATAGTGATAAATTGCTCAGTTTTGGTTGCTGTGTTTTTTTTACCAAAAGTACAGGGCTATAGTAAAACCAGGGTTCATTTTCATAAGGTAACGTTATTGTAAATGAGAGGAAACATTTGCACATTTTAGAGTATGGTTTTAGGATAACATAGACTACAGAACAGAATATGTGTATAAAAGGTTGTAAAAAAAGAGACTTTTACAGTGGGACTTTGATTTTGATAAGTGCAATTCCTGACATTTCCAGGAGGAGGCGGTAGCGTACTTGTTCACTGCCTGCTGGGTTATAGTTGGATACTCCTGCCCTTCCCTTCTGATTTATCGTTGGTGATTTGGTGTTAAAGTGTTAGTATACGACTAATAAGTAAGTTTTTTAATATAACTTTAAGAGATTGATCGTGTTTGAGGTATATTATTTAGTTTTGTGTGCACGCACATGCTAATTCCTGCAGTTATTTTAGAGTTGTAACTGTTTGTCTAACAACCAAGTGATTTATATTGTCAATCTTGCAATATTATCCTTAACATTGTGATATGCCTTTGTCATTTAAGTTGATAATACTGCAGGAGGATTTGGCTTAGTTATTTAAACACTATTATTTGTTTAATGATATTTCTCTGCTTTATACCTCACACATTCATGCTGAGTCATTTGTGATCAACCTAAAATGATGTAAATGTGTATTTGAGATTACAATTTCTTGATTGTTAGTTTGATTTATTACTAAATAGCCTTGTTATTTATATACAGCCTATATAAGAATAGTTAACATTGTTAATCCACTCTTATTTAACTGTATTATGTCTTTATTATTTTCTAGACTATGATACACTTTGAAAAAGAAGCTCCCGTCTCCTCATCATTAAAGTATTCTGACCGTCACACAGGAGTGTTCTCTGTATAAATTTCAAGCCAGAGCCTATAAGTCTAATTCCTACCTAACAATATGATACATAATGTTATAAATGTTGCGTCTACATTTTCTATTATTTTGACAGTGATCGCTTTCTGTGTTCGATAGCTTCTGCCTTGCATCATTTGCGTTCATATGAGCGAAATACTCATACTTATACTCATTTATTAACAAGCAATGCTATCTAAATAAAAACAACTTTTAAAAAACTTTAGTATCGATATTTTTTGTGCTGACACTAGGTAAAAGTGATCCGCCCAGAGCGGAGTTATGCAACTTTGAAAACCACGCCCACCGGGGAAAAAATCCTCTCCATTGACAGTTTTATTATGAAAAGTTTCCACTTTTGTGTCTTTAACGCTCGTTTTGGGGGGTCGACAGCTTATAAAAACTTGTTTCTGGGTTTTTTGGCTTGTTAGCTGTACATCTTGTCACGCAGCAGCTTTTAGGCTTTATTCTGTTTTTGTTATAAGCCAGAAATGACAAGGAGGCAGCCTCTCGCAATACAAAGTCAATGGAGACGGATGGCTTGTTTTCCCCGGTGGGCGTGGTTTTCAGGTTATGACGCGTTGCGCCCTGTCTCTATTTCCCAACTATTTGAAGCAAGCAAAAAAAAAAACTATTTGATGCAAGCAAGTTGCAACATCTTGCATCCGGTAGCAGTAAAAGCAGAACTTGACTTCGGTAAGTTTGTAAACGTGTTTAGTCTCGATTTATTCGCATATATTTTAAATTTTTTTACTAAACTGTACTAATTAAATATATATATATATATATATAACGAAATAATTTACTTAAATTAAAATAACTGAGCAGAAATGTAGAAATCATTAAAGACTTATAATGATATTAGATATAATTTAAATTAAATAGATTTTAATACATGATAAAAACAAACATTGTTTTGGGGTAAACTAACTAAAAATCCAATTAAAAAGTTGTTTGTTTGTTTTTATAAAAAATATATACATTTAGTTATGCCAAGCAATAGAAAATGTATTGTGTAAAAATTGTGAGAGAAGGGATTTGAAAATAATGATATTTTTTGTGGAAAATGGAGCACTTGAAGTCAAAAGGTTAAGATCTACTGATATAGTGTACCTTTCCCCTATTTGGGAAACGCTAAAATAAATGGTAAATGTGTGATAAATGCTTATCTGTGTTAACTACTTCATATATGAGCATTACACTTAAACTTAACCTTGTTTTAACAAAGTTTAAATGTTTTTTAGGTTGATAGGTAGCGCTTATTCCCATCATCATGAGTAACATCACCTCTTGCATGGAACCTCAGCACCTTACCTCCTCAATCCTAAAGCCCATTCTCATTTTGGAGTTTATTTTAGGATTGCCTGGAAACATCTTTGCTCTGTGGATTTTTTTCTTTAAATCTCCATGGAAAGCATGCAACATCTACTTGTTGAGTCTTGTGACAGCTGACTTCCTATTGCTCATTGGCCTGCCTTTCCGCATAGACTACCTGTTTCGTGGCGAAGACTGGATATTTGGGGAATCGTTTTGTCGCTTCATCCTCTTTATCATTTCTGTGAACGTCTCTGCCAGCAAGGCTTTCATGAGCATTTTAGCGGTCGACCGCTTCTTCCGAATACTTCACCCACTCCACCCCATTTGTCGAATGACTGTAAAGCAAGGAATAATGATAGTTAGTGCTGTTTGGGTGGGAATTGTCCTGATTCGCCTTCCACCTGCTTTGACCCTGGTTCTCCAATCGCATAAAAACTCTTCAAAGCTCATATGTCATGATTTTCTCGTGTGGACATCACCATCATTGGGAATGAAGGTATACAATACAGTGCAGCTTATGGAAGTCCTGATAGCGTTCATATTGGTGCTCTTCTGTTTTGTGAAAGTTTTCTCCCACGTCCGTGGACGCCAGCTTAAAACACATCGCAGGGTGACACGATCAATGAGGTTGATTCTGATTCTTGTGATCATGTTTGTTTTCTGTTTTATACCTACAGCCATTTCTGGCATTTTACTTCAGTGGTTTTCCTGTTCTGCACATATCCAGCTAAGTCTCAATATCTCTTTAGCCCTAACCTATATGAACAGTGCACTGGATCCAGTCATTTATTGCCACAGTAATGCCTGGTTCAGAGACACTCTGAAAGCCAAAGCCAATTCCACGGGCCGAACACAGTTTAGGATGAGTGACAAGACCAAAAGAAAACCTAAACGTTAACCTGTGAAATGGTTACAGTTTTTTACTTGCAATCATTAACCATTTCAATTACCACTATAACAAGTATTCTTACAAACGAACTTAAAGGGACCCTCCACTTTTTTTGAAAATATGCAAATTGTCCAGCTCCCATTGAGTTGAACATTTGATTTTTGCCGTGTTGGAGTCCATTCGGCTGATCTCCGGGTCTGGCGGTACCACTTTTGGCGTGGCTTGGCATAGTCCGTTGAGTCTGATTGGACCATTGGCATCGCACTCAAAAATAACCAAAGAGTTTTGATATTTTTCCTATTTAAAACTTGACTCTTCTGTAGTTACATCGTGTACTTAGACAGAAGAAAAAAATAAAAGTTGCGGTCTTCTAGGCAATATTGCTAGGAACTATACTCTGATTCTGGAGTAATACTCAGGGACTTTGCTGCTGTGGCATGGCTGCAGCGGGCGTGGTGATATTGCACAGCAGTGCCCTGCTGAAAGTAGTCCCCTGCTATTGAAAGTAACCAAGGGGACTATTTTCGGGCAGTGTGTGGTATCGCTGCGCCTGCTGTAGCCATGTTGCAGCAGCAAAGTCCTTGATTATTGCAATGTTACTACAGAAGAGTCTTTGAATAGGAAAAATATCAAAACTTTTTAGCGCGGTGCTGGTGGTCTAATCAGATTCAGTGGATTGTGTTGAGCTATGCTAAAAGTGCTAGCGCCAGACCCGGAGATCGGCTGAATGGATTCCAAGGCGGTACAGATCAAATGTTTAACTCTAGTGGAGCTAATGAGCATACGTGGAGTGTCTCTTTAAATCTGGACTGTGCTATTTATTGTTACATTTATTATATTAATTAAACATGCTTTCCTATTGACAGTAAACACGCATTGTACTGCGTTTTTTTATTGGGCATATTTCAGTAAATGTGTGACACAATGAAACACAACATAAATGTATGAGGCATAGAAATCAAAATTAGCTCATCATCACGATCACATGCTATATAAACAGCCTGGATATTAAATATTCCTTTAGAGGAATGCTTTAAATTATTTAGACCTCTGGTCGAGGTCAAAGGAGAAAATCCCCCTCTCAAGTCAGCATGCCAGTACATTTCTTACTTTAGGAGACCACATTTGTATTACTGAGAGAAATGTGAAGATCTTTCAAATGTCCTATTCTGAATGTACATTTAAGGATTGCAAATACTGGCATGACCTCCACATATTATATATCCAGTAACAAAACGGCATCAGTTAAAAGAATCTACTGAACATGCTCTCGGTAAAGACCGTATTTAAATAAAGGAATCGCCAATAACACAATACAGTCTGACAATGATGTCCAGTCCTGGCTTAAATACAATATAAAAACAGTTCACAAACTTGTACTCGTCATGATACACACAGAAGATATAGAGAAATGTAGGAATCCCCTCGATGCAGAGCAAACTGAACTAAAACAAAGAATACAATAATGCTTCTCAAAAGAGTCTTGATCTGTACATAATATCTTTACTGTATATGGCATGGCCACCAGTTTCATCCCTACAGCCACTGAGTCGTATCAAAGACCTACATATGCTATACCTCCCTGCCAGGTAAAAGTGTTGGCGCTTGTACCAGCAGGACGGTCCAAAAGTGTGTTGAACATACAGGTTTGTTTTAGTGGCTAAATGCTTTATTTATTGTGTGCCTTAAAGCTTTTTGTCCAGAAGAGGAAGCAAATGTTCAAGAAACATGAAGCTTTTTAGTGGCTTGTGGCCTGTGCGGTGCAGAGTTAGGCAGCAAATGAGAAATTGACAGAAGAGGCTGAGGGAGCGACGCAGGCGAGGGTCAGTCGTGGATGACGATCGGTCCTCGCATCCGTAAACTGGGGTGGGGAGGTGCCAGTACTGGTACCTGTGCCGGCCCTTGAGGGACCCGGCGCAGGCTGATCTGCTCACATGGTTGTCTGCATGCTCTTCTTAACTGTGAACGAGAGAGCATCCTTCTGGCTTTCCTGTAGGGACAAGGAAATGAAAAAAATTAAATATTATGAAAATATTGCAGAACATGACTAAAGAAATTATGGTATTATTTAACAAAACGTATATTTCCTAGTATTTATAGAATTCATTTCTGAAAGAAACCTTGCTAAATAATGTTTTCTAATGTATTTTTTTCCATTTTGGCAGTTGTGTTGTAATGTATGGTAATGATTAAATGAATTAAACTTCAATTTTTTTGAAAAATTATGGAAGTGATTTAGAAAGTACATGAACACATCACTGACCATCTTATGCTGTGACTGTTTATACAAACTGTATATTACTGTAAAACAATTCATTCTGTTTTGCTAGTTTGTTTCCAAATAATTTTATATTTATTGAATTATGTCAATCCCCTTTACCAAATGTTGTGAATTGTGTAGCAGAAATTGAGGATGAATGTACCGTATATTAAATATACTGCAGCATTCAAAATTCTGAGTCTTCCGAGTTATTCTTCTTTACATTGTTACAAATTGTCCAGAAATCCTTAATCTTTCTTATGAATTTTGTATATTTTATAAGTTGAAATTTGTGAATATAACAACCCCAGGCTCAGATGTTTGAATGGCAGTGAAAGAAATTACAGATTTGCTTATTCTGTGCACGGCACACATTTCTGCTCTGCTCGGCACGTAGGACAAATGTGACAGCTTGGACTTATTATGTAAAAATGACATAAAAAGCATGTGACATAAATAATGTTGTACTCATGATCAGTGGAAATGATAGTAATGAAAGAATTGCCTAAGTCTTATGTTAATAAAAAATGAATAAGGCCGACAGGCATCCACAGGGGACGGCCTGTAGATTAGATTGACCCTAATGAAAAACATGAACAACAAATGCATGATTACATTCTAGAATGTGCTGTGTGCACGTATAGCATCACTGTTTACTAAAAATCTGTATGTGTACATTTACACTGATGGATCTGAGTCGTTCTTTTATACAACAAACACCACAAACTGTTCAGTGACTGAGTGAAAAACATTCAAATGTCGATAAGTAAAAACCAAGCAACAAAGTATAAAAAGCATTGCTACGATGTTACGATGCATGGGTAGAGAAAAAACAGACTGAGCCACAAACCAAATCTCATTTGTCTGAGGGTTTCCTGCCTAGTTAAAGGTTAATCTTTCAGAAAAGGGACTCTAAATTTAGTCATGTATCCGCTCTAGTCCTAGGGGCCAGAGGGAGCCATGCGTGTCGTGGCTCATATGGATGTGACTGTAATGGAAAAGCATTTTTCTTCTGTTCCCTTCACATTTTCTCAACACCAAACTTCTCGGCGTGGCATTCAAGCCAATTACTTTCATTGCAGTTGAGGTGTCAAAAACCTTTGGATGGTGATTTGTATTATATTTAGTGCATTGGTTAATCCTGTGTCTGTTTGGGTCATACAATTTATGCATTTTGCCAGACTCCACAGGTAATGTGGTTTAGCCTTTGTGTACGGTGTGTGCGGTCTTACCATGAGAAGGTGTCTAACAGCTGCAGCAACAAAATAAGATAACAAACAGTCACTAGTAGTAGTCAAAAAACACTGTGATCCATGAGACAATAGGGTATATCATAATATGTCTAATTTCCCTTACCCAAAGTTAAGTTTTTTATATCACATCTGATTTGTAATTTATATCAAACCTTTTTTTAATGTTCCAATCTGTACTTCAGAGCAAACAGGGATGTTAGTCATTAACATTGTGAATGTGGAAAATTCATGCAGTTTTACATATTTAGCAAGGAATTCATTAAATTCTGCAGCTCTTAATCCTTAAATATTTCATGTTTGTTGACTGAGAAATGAAAGAGGATAACAAGTTAATATTTTCTCAGAATTACTGAGAAATAAGAAGGGGATGATTGTGGATAAGGGGCATTAAAGATCATTACTGACTCATTACTATTATTACAGCATTATGTTATAATGGAAATAAAAAGCACAATCACTGAAATCTGTGTATTTCTGCAGGTGCACTACCAGTAAAGCATTTGGACACACCAGCCCGTTTTTTATTATACTTTTTAATAATAATGCTAAAGTCTAAAAAAAATCTAAACCTTAAAATACCACAAAACTATGATGCAAGAAACAAAAATAAAAAAGTTAAACTAATGAGATTTATTTAGTTTATTTTAGCTTCATCAAAGTACACTCTAAACATGCTACGTTTTTTCAACCCAGCATTGGGTCAAAAAAGGGATGAGCCCAGTCATTGGGTTAAATTAATCCAGAAAAATGTTATATTTGACCCAACAATGGGTTAAAAATAACCAAGCATTTTTCAGAGTAGCTACCATTAGCCTAGATTGTGTTACTGTAGCTGAACTGGTACACCACTGTCTTAAAGGAAAACAACACCTTTTTTTTCAATATTTTGCTATGCTCTTACTTCAAAGTAGACAAATTAATACATACCTATCTTTTCTCAATCCGTGCACTTAATCATTGGACAGCGCGTCATGAATGTGTTAGCATTTAGCATATCCTCATTCATTCCTTAGGATTCAAACAGGGTAAGTATGGTGGCACAAAATAAAATGTGGCGATTTTTTAAGGGATAAAAAATGAGAACTATATTGTATGGCGGAAGAGCACTTAGTTGCGCGCAGTAACATCGTCACCCCTAACTACTCCCCCTCTTGCTCAAACTTCCATCAATATTACTGCGCCCGAGGTTGAAGTGCTGCAAACTAAGACTTCGTTCACACTGCAAACATTAATGCTCAATTCTGATCCAATTTTATTTACTGTTCACATTATGTGGCTAAACTCAGACAGCCGTGTGAACTGCTCGTGATCTGCATCGCATGCGCATGAGAACAATAATATGTCACGCGCAGCATGTGGTAATATGGAAATTTTGTGAGGCATATCAATCTAGAATGACGTAAAAGTCACATGAATTCCGATATGACTGTCAGACTGAGGTCGCATTGCAAAACATCCGGCCTGTATCTGATGTAGAACCACATATGGAAGTGGCTCAAATCAGAATCGAAAAGATCAGATTCCATGTGGTTTTTGCTGTTAACACGGTCATACAAAGAGAAAGACATGGGTCACATATGAGCGGAAAATCTGATTTTGATGGCAGTGTGAACATGGTCTAAGTGCTTTTCCGACATACATACAATATAGTTCTCATTTTTATCCGCTTAAAAAATTGCCTCGTTTTACTTTGTGCCACCATACTTACTCGTGTAACTACTCATGTAACAGTCTTTAAAGGTCCCGTTCTTTTTGTGTTTTTAAAGCGTTGATTGTGTTTATAGTGTCACAATATAACATGTTCATTTTTCACGTGTAAAAAAACGGTACACGCGTTATTTTTCACACAATTTACTTATCTGTATAGCGCTGTTTTCACTGTCCTCAAAACGGGCTGATGTCTTCCTTGTTCTATGAAGTCCCTCCTTCAGAAATACGTAACGAGTTCTGATTGTGTAGTTTGTTTAGTGTGTTGTGATTCGATATGCAGCTTAGCTTGCTGTTAGCTTAGCTGGCGACTGACGTATTCCTGTGGCCGAAGTTTAGTCAAAAAACTGTTCTAGTGACGTCATTAAAGCAGGAAATAGAGGGCTTTAGTCCAAACCGTCCGTTCGGTGCTTTTAAAGGGGAATTCTGTTAAAGAAAATAAATCGCCTGGCAGTGAACTTTGAGCTTTATCATTTTACAGGTATTATTTATGCTATTATAGCAACATTGCACACTAACTAGGGTTTAAAAAATGGGATCAGGAAGAACGTGACCTTTAAATAGGGAAAACATGGAAGTGTTTAGTGGCTTCCAAATTCATCCCTGCCCGGATCCCAAGGAACGAATGGGGCCAGGCCAAATGCCAACACATTCACGACACGCTGTAAGTGTGTAAGTGCACGAATTGAAAAAGATAGGTATGTTTTAATTTGTCTAAGTTAAGGTAAGAACATAGTAAAATATTAAAAAACGGTGGTGTTTTCCTTTAACAGCGCAAAGGTTGTGGGCTTGTATACACAATGATAAAAAATGCATACTTTGAATGCATTGTGTGTCACATGCATATCTGCTAATTGCGTATGTTAAATGTAGTTCTCAACTTTGGCCATACTTTAAAGTTATTTTATGTAACATAAATGCTAAATTGATTGGACTGGAAGCTAAGGTTCTAAGCTTTCTAAAGATACCATATATCTAGTTTTGTGCACCACAACTTGCAGGGTCCAAGTCTACTTGGGTCCAAGAATTTAAAGGGATCACCCAAAAATAAAGGAAAACTCATCATTTACTGACCCTCAAAATGTTCCAAACCTGTATAAATTATTTTGAGCAAAAAAATTTCTGAGCACCTATTTTTCATTACTACTATGGAAGTCAATGGTGCACATGTTTTGTGCATGATTACAAATATTTTCCCCTTTGTGTTCAGCAAAACTAAGAAATATATGCAGGTTTGAAACATCTTGAGGGTGAGAAATTTTAATTTTTGTGTGAACTATCCCTTTAAGAGGTTAACCATCTTCATGACATACATATCTTTTTTAATTCACTTTTCTATCAAATGGTTTATAAGATCACGACTAATATAAATTCACTCAAGTGTGTCCAGACATTTGACTGGTAGTGTATGTGTTTGTGAAGTGATAAGGTACCTGTGGAGTCTCTCTAATTTAAAACTAACCTCAATCTGCATTCATAAATGGTTTTAGCCCAGATTAGTGGGATTATGTATATTACTAATTATAGGATCTTTATTTAAAAATTGTCACTGAGATCTATGAGACTAACTGACCCATTTCCTTCTTAAGGATCTCTAACCCGTCACTGTCACTGGGTATGACCAATGCAGTAATTACACTGTCACTAAAATCAGTCACTCTTATGTGAAGGTTTAATCAAAATGATCAGACTAATCAGATGTGTCATGCCATCTCATGGGGAAAATCTCTACAGGTGCCAATCATGAAGGAACAGCACAAGGGCTTTTTGACACGGAGCATGACTGCCCTGCTGTTCTGTAATAAATATCCCTGAAGGCTCAGTGCATGGGCCAGAATAAAGTTAAATAAATGGTTGCACAATGAGTGAATAAGCCACATGACAGGTTTGGGTCTGAGAAGTGAGGTTTGCACACCTCGTCTCTCTGGAAACCAGGAAGAAGCTGTCATCCGGGGCATCGATCCAATTGGGTCGTCTTTTGCGCAACATCAGGCCACTTGCACGAAGGTTTGAGCCCTCGGTGCCGCTTCCATTATGTTGCTAGATAGGAAAAGAGGAACATCTTTAGTCTTCAATTATGAGATAGATCCACAGTAATATCCCCCGGAAAGGGTTTAGATTAATCCAGGACTAGGCCTTAGCTATATTAGGACATACCTTACAAAAAACAATACTGTTGTGCATCATGAGACAAAACAATGGCACTGATATATGTTAAGATATGTCAGTACAAGTTGTTTTTAAATTAAGGCAGCTCAAACATGCATTTTAGTCTAGGATAAGTCCTGTCCAGGAAACTGCCCCTCGGTGTGTTGATGAAATGCAGAACACACAAAATAAACCCCAAGAAAAAAGTTTTTTTTTTTGGAAATGTTCAAGTGTGAGTGTTATACTACACTGTACATCTGCAAATGTAATAATATATTTTAAAGTCATAACAGATTTAATTTTGGTGTCTGAGGTTCAAGCCCTGCCTGGGACCTGTGCGTTGTTTTATCTCAGGTATTTGCATAAAAATAATATTATAGTATTAAAGCAAGTCCACCGTATTTACATTAGTCATCTCATGAATGAAAAGTGTCTGCCTTTGTGTTTGTTTAGCTCGCATTTCTCATTTCCATTTCAGCCAGCCGCAATAATATGTGAAGAACTTCTGAGGCTGAAGACTGAACCTGTCACCAAACCAATTGCAGAGGATCAATAGCATTGTGAAACTTATAAGATTGAATTTTCCTCCTTTATTAAGCAAAACAAAAGCCTTCGAAGTTATTATCTTTCAGCAGAGTGGAAACACATCGGATATGAAGAAGTATGCATACTTGAGTCTTAAGTGTTTGTCAGTGTAGTTTATACCGTTTAAGTCTTTGACACCTACCAAAATGGGTCCCACGATATGAGCTGGGTTTTCTATAACATAAAAGAAGTATATATTGTAAGAAATGATTTAACTATTATAATACACTTTTTTCACACTAAAAGTTTCTTCATCAAGGCTGTGTGGTTCTATAAAGAACCTTTAAAGGGACACTCCACTTTTTTTTTAAATATGCTAATTTTCCAGCTCCCCTAGAGTTAAACATTTGATTCTTACAATTTTGGAATCCATTCAGCCGATCTCTGGGTCTGGCGGTACCACTTTTAGCATAGCTTAGCATAATCCATTGAATCTGATTAGACCATTAGCATCAGGCTAAAAAAATAACCAAAGAGTTTTAACATTCTCCCATCTAAAACTCAACTCCTCTGTAGTTACATCGTGTACTAAGACTGACGGAAAATTAAAAGTTGCGATTTTCTAGGCCAATATGCTAGAAACTATACTCTTATTCTGGCGTAATAATCAAGGACTTTGCTGCCGTACCACGGCCGCAGCAGGCGCAATGATACTACGCAGCGGCCGTAAAATAGTCCCCTTGGTAACATTCAATAGCAGGGGACTATTTTCGTAGCCTGGTTCTACCAGACTCTCATACATTTCATTTGTACAGAGAGTCTGGCCTCTCTATTGAGAAACATTTACTTCCTTGTAGGCGGGTTCTCTGTTAAAGTTCAACACTATTGGATCTGCCCAGAGTCACTCAGGATCTGCCATAGCCAATTGCTAACGTGTGATCGTGACGTTATATCATGCGCCGAAACAGATGGGAAACAACAAGTCCGAATGATCAGAGGATTGTTTAGAAAAAGATGTCTGTCAATGAGAGATGCAGGATTTGTTCATCGAATTTAAGAGTTCAAGGAACAATTGTAAATTCTAAATGTATATTTGACACTAAGGACAATGATGCATTCAGTCAACTGTCGAAGCTGGGTCTGAACATTAACAAAACACCAACATCAACGTCATCGTTCTAAGCCACTCCCTCCGTTCGCTGATTGGTCCAACAAAAATCTGATTTCTCGAAAAGAATAGACCAAAATCCCAGACTTATGCTGCGTTCCAGGCAGGCTTTTTAACCCGTGAGTTACGACTTCAAAACCACGACTCACGACCCTATGCGTTCCAGGCAGCCTGTAACTCGTGTTTTTACAACCTTCTACCGGTGAAAGTGCACTGGAACGGCAGTCAAACCCGTGACTTCCCACCCGTGAACTCGTACTAGATCGATGTACTCCCAGTTCAGAGTCGTGACTCGTGGTTTTGAACTCGTAAGTTACGGGTTACAGGTTGCCTGGAACGCAGCAGTAGTACTGAAGGAAAATGAAATTAAGCGGAAGTGCGTATGAGGGCGCAGCCAGGCTACTATTTTCGGGCACTGCATAATATCATTGCACCTTCTGCAGCCATGTTACGGCAGCAAAGTCCTTGATTATTATGCCAGAATGAGAGTATAGTTCCTAACCATATCTGCCAAAAAAAAATCGCAATTTTTAATTTTTTGTCGGCCTTAGTACGCGATGTAACTACAGAAGAGTCTTAAGTTTTAAATAGGAAAAATATCGAAACTCTTTGGATTTTTTTAGCGCCATGCTAATGGTCTAATCAGATTCAATGGATTATGCTAAGCTATGCTAAAAGTGGTACCGTCAGACCCGGAGATCAGCTGAATGGATTCCAAAACGGTAAAAATCAAACTCTACGGGAGCTGAAAAATGAGCATATTTAAAAAAAAAATGGAGTCACCCTTTAACATCCACAAAACGTTTTAGTATAAAAAAGGTAAGAAATATAAAAAGGTAAGAAAGTAAAGGTTCTTTGTGGAACATAAAATGTAACCCAGTCTGTGAAAACCTAGCTAAAGACATTTTTGTGATTCATCCTAATATATAACATTCTGTAAAAAAATATGTCTTTAATATTGATTGAATAAGGCCATGTCAAAGATCAAAATCAATCACTGAAATCAAACTTTCATGCTACTAATCTATTCCAATTTAGGCCGGATTTCACAGACAGGGTCACATATTTAATGTGGTCTCAGAAATTTGCATCCAACAGTAAATGACTGTACAACTACCTTGTCCTAGTGCACCAGCCCTCTTTTCTGCTGCCTCGACCCTGCTGTGGTGGTGATAGCTCCGTTTTCCCAAGATGCCGAGTGGGCCGTGACTGGGAAGAGAGGAAAGCAGTCGTCGCGGAGGCTGCACCTGCAGGCCGGGGGTGCGGTGTGACCGCTGAACGTGAGGTGCTGGGCGAGACTCTGCAACATCAGAATATTAAACCATCACTGTAGCATCTGAGTTACAGCAGATTGTGTGACCTCCAATGCACAGAGCAACATTTCAAACATCTCACCCAGATACTGCAGGATACTGGTCAGGGTGCTTCTCGGGGAGGATTTGGGCTTCATAGGTCGCCCCGTCATGCCTTCTGACACCCGGATCATATCTATTCATCAACCAGCAGTACAGAACAAACAAACGGAGACAGAGCCAAGTCAATGAGCTACGAAAAAGCAAGAACGAGACATCTCAAGCACACACACACACACACAAAGGAATAGGTCAGCTTGATTGATACTGCTGTGATACACCGCCCTGTGGTGACTAATCTTTCTGACTGAACAATGTTGTTCACGGCAGCAGCATACAGAGTCGAATCCCATTTGCTTCACTACTCATTCTTTAGGCCCTGGTGAGCATTTTTCTCTCTGAACTTCAGAATATTGATCGGCAAAATGAACCCATTACAATCATTCCAACTTTCTGCAGTTCGTTTTAAAATTCATTAAAACTCTAAAGGAGTTGAAAGTGGTTCAAGTAATTCTCTTCAGGCAGTTCTTCTTATTGTGTTGGCAAAGCTGGAGACGCTCTCGGAGACGTACCGATACTTCAATTCATTGTCTCTTTAACAATACATCTAATGTGGAAAAAGTGAACTTGGTGATGCATTTTCTACTGACGTAAAATCCATTCTTTAAATTGAATGAAACCTCGGTGTAGGACTGCACCTTTGGGGAAATAGTGGTTGTCTGTTGCATTTTTTATGTGTGTAAACAGTTAATGCTAGTTTTGTCTAATAGATTATAAAGCATGATCTGAAAAGTGCAAATAACATTATTATGTATACCTGCGTATAATAGCTGATGCACATGTTTTTATTTTACTTTATTCATTTTGTTAAAAAGAATAATGGCATGAGTTGCCATGCAAAAACCAGATGGATTAAAATGGCCAAAACAAAAAAAATTGTCTTCATCTCACATTTCAGACTACATTGTGATTTTCATGCACTTGCAAAATGCAAAAATGTAACCTGGTTAGCCACCATGTCGAATGAGGTTGGAAGTAAAAACAAAAACAAATGCAAAATTGCATTCACAGCAGCTTTTCATGAGCACATCCACATTCACCACACACATCAATACAAGTCATGATTTCACGACCAGAGTCGATGGAGCTCATGCTATCAGAGGAGGCAGACTTCACACGATCGCTGCTCTGCTCTCAAGTGTGCGTGCAACACGATGATGGACAGATACACAAGACACATGAAAACTACAAGGACTCATAGAATGGTTTCAGCCATGGTTTTATTGGTGTTTTGGTTGCCCACAAGACATTCACACAAAGAAAAATAAAAGAGAGACAAAGTAAAGAGCATGCCCCCGAGTCCTTCGAGCTGCAGGACACAGAAACGTCAAGAACAACCTCTTATGGTTGAGGATACATACAGATGTGTGTCTGGGGTGGAATGGAAGCACAGAATGGAGGTTTCGTATGATGGGAGGGAGGGGGGGCAATGCAAAGTGAGCAGAAAAGCTTAAGATTTGTGCAGGGGATTGGCTCTTTAAGCATTTTATTTCCCTGTGTTTAAAGTGCGTGTTAAGACTTCTGTAAAGTCTTTGTCTCTCAAAAGAAAGCCTGGGTAATTTCATGTGTGGGCTATTTTAAAGCTTTGTTGCATTATTTTAGCTTTTTATTTAGGTTCCTATTTCAGGAGAAATATAGTTTCTTAACTATCATGCAATATGAGGAATTCATAAATAATGCTGGAATTATTGCCATCTTTACTGTCAGAAAAAAATTACAAAAAATAGTCCCTAGCCTTCACTAGGTCAGCACCCTTCGTAAAGGGTGCGTGTACCAATATTTACCTCTGAGGTACCCATCATGAACTCTTTGGGTGCTAAGGTGTACTGTCCCAGTGACATCTTTAACAGTGTTTGATAAAGGATTAAAAACGTCTGATTCTGATCTAGACTTGCTGCTTTTCAGGGTTTGGTAGTAAAATATGGAGCATCTTTAAATACAGGTCTGGCCTGCAATCCAGACAGTGCCTTCAATACTGCTGGTGAAAGCAATTTCTCCTTCTCTCATCTTAAATTTAATACAGGGATTCTTGCCTAATGTGCTATATATCCTAACCAATCTTCTAATTAAAGTTTAGTGTGCAAACTTTGAATAGGACAAACTTCAAACTTGTCTATGGATGATAGTCCATCATCGTTGCATTATTAAAACACACAGAATAAGAGTTAAAATTTCAAATAAATGAAACCTTCCTTTATGATGCCATTACAAAAGTACAATGGTATCTATCTGATTGGTTAGTTTGCTACGTTTCATTATTATATTCTTTGGTTCTAAGGTACACCAATCCGTTTCAATAATATGAAATTTCCCATAACATTAAATGTTTCTTAATGCTATATTAAAGGAATATTCCATTTTCCTAAAAAAAAAATCCAGACAATTTACTCACCACCATGTCATCCAAAATGTTGATGTCTTTCTTTGTTCAGTCGAGAAGAAATTATGTTTTTTGAGGAAAACATTGCAGGATTTTTCTCATTTTAATGGACTTTAATAGACACCAACAATTAACACTTAACTCAACACTTAACAGTTTTTCCAGCGGAGTTTCAAAGGACCACAAACAATCCCAAACGAGGCACAAGGGTCCCATCCAGCGAAACGATTGTCACCCCCGACAAGAAAAACAAAAAATATGCTCTCCCAAACCACAACTTTTCGTCTAGGTCCGGTCCAGCGCGACCTAACGTAAATGCGTAGTGATGTAGGGAGGTCACGTGTTACATATATAAAACGCAAATTTGTGGACCATTGTAAACAATAAACTGATACAAAGACATTAATTAGTATCAGTTGACATACAACAATGTAGGAACGGTCCTCTTTCAACACACTTGTACACTTGTCTTCTGTGACCTCTTGACGTCATGACGTTTTGCGTGGGGTCAGCTGGCGCATCACGACCAGATCTAGATTTGTTGTTTTTCTTGTCAAAAATGACAATCGTTTTGCTAGAAAAGACACTTATGCCTCGTTTGGGATTGTTTATAGTCCTTTGAAACTCTGTTGAAAAAACTGTTACGTGTTGAGTTAAGTGTTAATTGTTGGTGTCTTTTAAAGTCCATTAAAATGAGAAAAATCCCGCAATGCTCCCCCCAAAAAACACAATTTCTTCTCGACCGAACAAAGAAAGACATCAACATTCTGGACGACATGGTGGCAAATTATCTGGATCTTTCTCTCAAGAAAATGGAAAATTCCCTTAAAGCATATGATGACCTAATTGATCTATTGCTGAGCTCCAATGTTTCCACAATGGCAGAAATAATTATTTGGGATTAGGTTCTGGTCTGTTCGTATTCAGAGGTAGTTCGGTACATAAAAAGTTGGTAACTTTATAGATTAATTTGATGGTCTTGTGAGCTCAAAATCTTGGCACGCTCCAGTACAACACAACGCAGTACCCTTGTACCGTACATTAAACTAGCCATTAAATAAAACCTATCATAGATTTAGCAGATAAAAACATTTAAAATGCCCAAAAATGAGCATTTACAAATTGTAGGTGTATTTTTTGGGAAATTAGATTTAAAAATATTACAGTATGAAACATTAGAGGCTATTTGTCCTGCGCAATGAGCAAAATCGTTCCGTCTCAACAGTCCCAAGAACTACACTGCAACATTCACTTCCTCCAGAAACTACACCTGTTTAAGAGCAACTATATAACAAGCCTACGTATACATACACTGTTAGAATAAAAACAGTCCCAAGCTCTCACTGGTGCAGTATTCTTTGTACAGGCCCCAAAAGGCACAATTATGTATACATTACAGTGGTTCTCAAACTGGGGGCCGAGGCGAGATGATGCCAGGGGGGCCCCAGTTTAATGACATTTTATAAAATAAATTAATTTATCATGAATTCTGTGCAATTAAACCTAATAAAATAAGACTACTAACCAACAGCACTACTTTGTATCATTCAATATGTTTTGTTTAATTAAAATTTGAGTTTTGGAACAGTTTTTTGTCATAAATTTTCTTTGGGGGGCGCGAAGGAATGTGCCGTACACAAGGGGGGGCGCACGCTGAAAAAGTTTGAGAACCACTGCATTAGGTACCAATATGTACCAGAGGTACTAATATGAACTCTTTAAGGTGCAAATGCATAGTTTTTGATAGAGTACCTCCCCAGTGACAGCTAGGATCACTTTTAGTGACAGTGTACCATATGTACTTATACAAATTAATTTTTTTTTTTTTACTTTAGACCCCAAAATAAATCCAATGCTGCATCAATCCAGCCCTTAGACCACCACACGTATACTTTTCAAATCCTTTCAAACATGACAATACCAATGACAAAACTATATCTCATCTCCTGGGAGTACCATGAGAAACATAATGAGAGTGCAGGGCAGGATATTTGCCCAAAAGCCAATTTTCTTTTTAAAAGGGAAGACATTTAGGTGAATATTATCACATTAATTAAAATTTTACTATCACGGTGTGCAAAATATAGAAGCTTTAGATAAATTTAAGGCTAAGACTATGATATGCTTTTCAAGTCGATTTACAAGGACTTTTGGGGTAAAGCGATACATTAATCTTCAATTATCTGTGTGTGTGCTATGTGTACATATAAAATTCTCTTTATCAATCTGAGAGTCCTGTTAAAAAAAATGTGCTTACGTTCAACTTTAAACACAAACATCATACAACTCTTAACCTAACAACAGGTCAACATGTATGTAAAAAATGAACTGAAAAGATGATTGAAACTCAAATTATGGAGGACAGGCAGTCTTTATTGGAAATGGGGTGGGGAGAATACAAAAACCGAAATAATAATATAATAACAATAATTATAATAATAATAAAAACAGTACAAGACAAGATGGAGGGGAGGAATGACAGCGAGATGTGGGAGGGCGGGGCATTGCGGATGATGGGTGCGTGATTGGGTGGGGATGTGTTTGTACACGAGGCTGAAGTTAGGAATTTAAAGAGCTCTTACACTCCGCCTTTATGGCGCCACAGTTAATGGGCACAAATGGGCGGCGCGCGGCCCGGCGCAGCCTGATGAGGTCACGGCACATGTGACGCGCCAGTTTGGTGAGGCGCGTGGCCTGCAGCAGGAACGCCTGCTTGGTCTTCATGGAGGACTTGGGGCTACCGCTGTTCCTTATCGGAACCATGTGGGACGACTGCCGGGGACCGTGACCACGAGAGCGTGACTCCTGCGGAGAGAAAAATTTGAATATGAGGGAATGATTGTAAACAGAGACATTTAAAATGAGGAGGTCAAAGTTTAAACTCAGCCTTATGACAACAAACCACCCTTAACCCTCCAAAAATCATCAGTTTTGAATAGGGGTGCTCCGATAAATGCCGATATACACTAAGGGGTTGTGCACACCAAAACTTTTATACGCGGCTAAAAAAGCCTGGAGGACATCGATTTCCAGCTATTGGTCAGCTGAAAGCCAGCTTTCTTCAGCTGAGCGCTTTGGTAGCTGTGATACTTCAGCTGTGGTAATGTCCCGCCCCTCCTCCACTGTGATTGGACAGCCGTGGAAAAGCGGAGTTTTCACCCAAAGTTGAATATTTTTCAACTCTTGGCGCTCAGCTCTAGACCGCCGATCGCCAGTTTTAGTGCGAAAAATAACGTTAGCTGCTGGCTTATTTGAAAAACGCAAAACTTCCATTGGAAACAATTGAAAACATGCGCCGTAAAAGCTTTGGTGTGCACGCCCCCTTATAATACGTGGCCGATAACTATTCTTAATCGCACAGCCGATATAATTCACAGCTATTTCACGTACTACGGCTTTGGATCAGTAAGTCCTTATCGATGTGAAATAGTTTGAGTCGTTTAAAACATGCATTTGAAAAAGCAACACTCGTCAAACATAATCATTATACATATTCTTTATTATCATGAAAATACCTGAAAAGGTTTGAAAAAGCAATAGAAATAAATCCTTAAGCCATTTTCTGGAGCTGCGTGGTTCTTCGTCTACAGCGCATATCACGTTTTTTTGCACGAGAGCGCCCTCTGGCTTTTGGATGTAGCGGCATTTCACCGTAATTCATTGAGAAGCATAGCAAGCATTATTGGTCGATCGATCAGAGCATCCCTAGTTTGGAATCTACCAAGTAAATTTTATGTACACTGCCGCTTTAAATTAATAATACTGTATGCTTCGTTGTAAATTGACACTAAATATATTCATTACTTACGTTGGGTTCGGGGCTTGGAGGCGTCTTTTCTTCTGCTCCCTCGGCTCTGCTTGGCATCTTAAGGCCACCGTACTTTTTCCAGTACATCCAACAGGACACGCACAGGCGACACTGCATGTTAGGAGGACCCCAGGAGTACCATTGGGGAGATTGTACAGCTGTGAACAAAAAACAGATTTATTATTACAGGGTTCGATTAACTACGATTTCTTATATATTTTTAATTCTCCCTATGCACCTTTATCTGAGAATGACAATTTCTTCTGTGATTTTAGAGGGGTTATTATTGTGACAAGTGTGATTCAAGTCTGTCACCTTAAATGGGACATTTCACAAGACTTTAAGATGTCAAATAAAGTACAAAACGTGAAAACTGAAGGTGTCGTGGCATTGGCTATTAGTAGTTCAAAAAACACGTGGACACCTGAGAGTATTCAGCTTTCACTGAAACTGAAGTGTAACTATAATGTCATGTACTAGAACACAATGAAGAAGGATTAGATCTGAAAGAAATCAAAATCGTTTCCAGCATGCATTCACTACTATAAAGCATTATTGATCCAAACTAATCATTGCTCATCACATAGATTGTGATGTGCCAGCTCTGATACATCTGATTTGAAGATAAAAGGGTGAAAAGGCAGCATCCAGCCCCACTGATCACAGAAGGCGTGACGCGTCCTCTGGGAAAAGGGAATTGATTGAATGTGTTGAGTGTAATTAGATGAAGAGGGTCCTTAACTCACCAAAACAGCTCTCGCATGCTCGCCCGCCTCCGGCTGTGTGGAAACTGCCTGTGCCCGCTGCGCCGTTAACGGTTGCCATCTTGCCGTTGCTTACAGAGATCTGGTTAGGGTTGGGTTTGTTGCTGTAGGGCAAAAACTAATTAGATTTCCCACTATAATCTATTACAGTAAAAGATTTTGACATCTAAATAGTGTGAATAATTTAAAGCCTTGAAAAGCTGCAGGTTTCGAAATGTTCGTACTTACTATGTGGGGATGTAGACTTGCTTCAGTTTGCTTTCTGCTTCAGCCGCTTTCAATCGTTTCTAGTGAAAAATCAAAATCGCAAGCGAGATTAAGGATGGCCACGGCACACAATTCAAATTTCTTCTGTGGTATAAACCTTTGTCCTGTCAAATAAGCTTGAAGAGGTAGTCACCTGCTGAACGTATCTGTCTGTGGTTTTCCACATGTAGTAATACTCGATGATGCTGGTCAGGGACTTCCACGGAAGCTGAAATAAAACATAAGTAACTTCAGAAGGACCATGAGGAGGTTGTACCGAAGATGCAGCTCAAGTTCTTGTCTATCAGTCCAAAGAGCTCTTCTTATTGCTTCTATTAGGTGCAAAGGTTCAAAAATTAAGCCCAGAGGAATGTGAACGTGCTACTATTTTGCGTTCTTCAATTTATCTTAATTTGAGTCATATTTTAATTAACAATTTTAACATGTGTAATTATTTGGTAGGTTTCCCTTATGGTATGGAGTCCACAAGTTGATGACCAAAAAACTGCAGAATCTACTGAAAAGATCCATAATATGATTTTTTGCTTTAATTTATTTCAAGGTGTAAATCAAAAATGTCGATTAACAGAGATGTTAAATTAAGTCTTTAAATTTATGAAACATTTATTCTAAAGAGCGCACGGTTGAAATTGACATGCAGATGCACATGATTATTCATGAGCACCTGCTGAGCGCGATTAAGCTTGGATGAAACAGACGAAAAGAATTTAAGAAATTAGCAAATAAAGCTGGACGATCCTCCACTTTTGGCCCTCGTCTATGCAGAGCTGGTCAGAGTATTAAAATGAAAACAGATGTGTTCTGTGCCAACAGCTGGTGTTATGAAAAATATTCAGATGAACATCCTGAGGCACCATTTTAGGTATTTGTTTTTTGTGGTTTCTATGACTTTCTATGTTTTTTGATCTCCAGATATAAAGATAACACTAGAAATTGTTAGAGATTTCAATTTTGGTTTAATATGAATGCATGTTTTTCTCAATCTTTTCAATATTATTAATCAAAGTCATTTCGTATGTTTAAAGCCAGTTGAGGCCTTCAACCTACATCTATCAAATTAAAAGTTGTATACTTTGTTATGAAGGCTGTTATTAAAAAAATATACTACATAACATTTTCAGTTTTTTTTGTTGTGGCAACGTTCTTCATTTGAATCTTTATTTATGTTTTTTATGCCTAATTTAATTTTTCCAAAAAAATAATTGAATTCAAACAATATTTGGAGGACCCCGAAGGGTCCTAAGACCCCCTGTTGAAGACTCATTTTTAAGCAAACAGAACAAAATTGAGTACAATGAAGAAAAAAAAATACAGACTAACATTTCTAAAGAGAAATAACTGAATTGACTACAAATAGATTTTTAGCCACTTTATGACTTATTATGTTGAAGCCTTCAATAATTTTTCTCATTCCACCAGCAAGGTGACAGCACAAGTGGTTGTCATGGTGTTAAAATGTTAAATATTCATTTTTATAAAAAAAGTTTGTTCTATATAAACAGAGAACCTCTATAAAACATTTCACTACACAGATCTGGGCTAAATACATCCCAGTATCACATTGCAAAAAATAAACAATGCTATCTGTAAAGCATTAAAAAACCCATTCACATCTATAACGGTAACAAATTAGCATCCACACCAACATTCAATAACGTTATGTTTATCCTAAGTGCGTTTTTAAGTGCATAAGTGCTTTAAATTAAAAATGATTTCAATTGGCAGTCAAGTTTTTTATTGTTCATCAACTGAAAGGGCTCTGAGATGCCAACTGAACTGATTGTTTCAGATGAAAGAGACATACAAAATATGCTCTCAGATGCCTAAAGCTAACAACAAACAATACTAACACACTCACGGTGTGCTTGGTCATCTGGGATTTCATTATGGAGACAGTGATTTATCTTTTATAAATCGTTAAAATAAAGTGTCCTGGATCCGGCGAGCCTCGAGACTGTAGAGCAGGGGTAGGCAACGTCGGTCCCGGATTGCCGATGTCCTGCAGATTTTGGCTCCAACCCTGATAAAACCTTGGCTACATGTAGGTTTCAGGTGACGTTTTAGACCTTGATTAGCTTGTTGAGGTGTGCTTGATTAGAGCTGGGGCTAGACTCTGCGGGACGTCGGCGCTCCAGGACCGACGTTGCCTACCCCTGCTGTATAGGCTAATACCTGGAAGCAGTATTCCATCACAACTTACAAAATTCTCTTAAATTTAGAAAGAATTTTTAAAACTCGTTTTATATTTTTCTCATACTTTGCGTGAGGTCTTAAAGTCAGTGTAAACTCATTTCAGAGAATTGTTTTTAAACACATTATAAATGTTAGACATGTATTGCTGAAACACGTTGCAAAAACTGTGAACTATGTAGTACGGAATTGTGGAGTTTTTCCACCTTTTTGTGTTTAGGATTACTTGAGCGGGGTTAAAATGGTGGCTCGATGATGCACTGGAGCCACCGAAAATGGTCCCGCCCCAACAGTGAGTGCGTTTATATGCACAGAATAAGCTGATAACTATCAAAAATCTGCTTATTTTAGAAAACTGTTTTCATGCGTTTACATGCAAATCAATATCCCGGTTATGCAGACAACTGCGTTTACATGGGACTTGGAGAATTGTCAGGTTTCTCGCAGGCAGTGACATCACCCCCTACAGTCGTTCAAAAAGCCAACGGCATATCTGTCTTAGGGGCTAATCACACCAACCGTGCTTTAAACGTTTGGAAACGCAAGGCGCGACGCACTGCTTTTTTTTTTTAAAAAAGAGCAGTGCGACGCAACTTTTTATATTGCTAACCAACCACAGAGTCAGCTGTCTTGTCAATCAAATATTGAAGCGTGAGCGCTCTTTTGTTGTTAACTGTCATATTAGCAGAAACTTAAAAAGCGGACCCTTGCTCTGACCTTGTTTGAGGATGAGAGGTGCACAAACACGCAGGAGAGAGTGAGCGAGTGGAGTCCGGTTCTTAAAAGCAACTGTAAACTTCCCTCACCACAACGTAAGGCCTGCCTCTCCCCTCATTCGACTGGACAATGAAAAGACGCGAATGACGTCGAGCGCTTCTCCGCTCTCAGCGCTCCTTCAAAAGCGCGTGCTGCGGCTGACGGCAAAAACCACAAGGCGTTCGGCGCACATAAACAGCGTGCAAACGCTCTCTGTCCATAGAATATCATTCAAAAAAGGCGCCTGCTTTTGGTGTGATCGCCCCCTTAAGCTGTACTTTTGTATCTCTTCTCGGGGCTGCAGAACCTGTTAATGTAACATGAGCTTTTATTTTCACAGTTTCTCTGCCAACTGCTTTAGTCGAGCAGAGACTTTTATGTGCTACTTTGCGCTTACTTCTGCCGGTTAAGGTGTTTACATGACACGCAAAATCGGGATAATGAGCAAAAAACTACCCGTGCCGATCGGTTTTTACTTACACCGTTTATGGGCGTTACGATACAAGAAAACTGATTTAGGCGTTTATATGACCCCACACATTATCAGTTTATTAAGCATAATCGGCATAAGACTGCATGTAAACGCACTCATTAAGTGCGTTTACATGCACAGAATAAGTGGATAACTAGCAAAAATCTGCTTATAAATTTTTTTTTCATGCGCTTACATATGCAAATCAATGAACCGGCTATGCAGAAAACTGCATTACATGGGACTTGGAGATTTCTCAGGTTTCTTGCAGGCAGTGACATCACCACCTATAGTACATAATATAGTCCAGGGGTCGGCAAGTAACTTTGGCCGCGGGCCAATATTTTTTTAACCAGTAGATGGCGGGCCAACTGTTGTTGGCACACTTACGTCTTATTTTGAATTAGCCTAGTATAGGCTATCTGATCTTTTGTCAAGAAACATTGTCTTTATTTTCTATTTAAAAGACGAAAGACGGCATTAAAAATTGCTAAAAACATGGTAATGGGTCTGTGTATCATTCGTTCAATCGTTTTTTTTTTTCAAATTAAAAACAAAAATGAAAAAATTAACCACCACGGGTTTTCTGATTGTGTGCTCAGATAAAAAAAATAATTACTGGATTAGACATTTTTTTTATTTAACTCCTTTATAGGCATAATATATCAATGAAATCATTTTAAACAGATCAAGTACTATAGTGGTAATATTACAGGCATTTATGCTCTCATGAAATACTCTTACAGTCCGACTTTTGAACTATTCCTTTTTTTATTAATATTTAACCGGGACACACACATACACACCTAAGGTTTAAGGAGGTCTCCGCTGGATTGTTTTTTGTCCAGCTCCGACATATTCATTTGTGTTCACCCGCTTTATTTCCCGACCTGACGGGTCCGCAAAACTTAACGTCACGTTTCGTTTCCAGAATCTCACATTCAAATGTCTCTAACGAAAAGAGACAGATAATTTTAAATGTTATACAAAAATTGTGTTCGTGCCAATAAAAATATTATTTTAACATTGTATTCATTGTATTTATAATGAAATATAAATAATAAATTAAATAGGACAAAGCCTCTCACTCAAATTTCTCACCATCATAAACCGAGTTGGTTGCGGAGTTGCTGTTCAAATTGCTGAACATCCTCCTTTGCCAAATTTATAACGTTTTAAACGGAGGTAAAGATCAAAGAACTATGCGTTAGGAAAATTAATAATGGCTTTATTTTAATAGACATGTAAAACCATATTTTGGCGGATTACTTTCATTTTTTTAACAAATTTACCTGCCCATTTAGTCTTAATAATTAACGGTAAACGAACTTGACTTGCTGTTTTCGAAGGCAGGTCGAACCTTAGGTTGGGCTCGAGCCCCAAGTTCAAGTAGCAGAAAACAACAGTATTCCTTTCAAATCTACTTTAAAAGTGTATTAGTTAAAATATTATTGCAGTAAAAGAGTTTCTTTTTATCATATTTTGTAGTGGTTTCTAAAAGCCAGCAATTACTTTTCAGTAATTTGCAATGTCACGGAGTTTAACGTCTTCACGCGTGATGAATTGACATGATTTACGAGGTAAATTTGCAAATGATTCATGAAGTCATACCTCTGCAATTATTTGATCGATTGTGTTTTAGAAGTATGCTCAAACTCTAATGACAGTTATGATCGCGGATGCGCTGGTAGAGAAAGAGAACGAGAAAAAGCGGCCCGTTAAGATAGCTATATACGCATTTTTTTCAGGACATTCTTGCTATTTGTCAGTGTAGCAATAAATAATAATAATAATAATAATAATATACGCGAATAAATAATAATGAAAAAAGTTCAAAAGTCGGACTGTAAGCGAATGAGACTTACAGGAAAGCATGGTTGCTATTCAAACCCTTATTAAAACCCTTATTAAAATGTAATCTGTTAGTACCTGATCTGTTTAAATTTATTTCATTGGTATATATCTGCTAAGGTGTTCAATTAAAATTTGTCCGAACCCGTTTTCATTCATTTTTTTTATTTTTGATCTGAGCGCACAGAAAACGAGTCGTTTGATTTTAGTTCAGGTAATAAATAATAGAAAAACAAGTCGTTTTTCTTTATTTTCTTTTTGGTTTTGATTTGAAAAAACGAATGAAGGAATGATACACGGGGACATTTTTGTAAACTGTTATTGTAAAATAAAAAAGTCTGATTAAAAAAAAAAAACGGACTTAAAATTAATCTGGCGGGCCAGAAAATTTTGCTGGCGGGCCACTTTTGGCCCGCGGGCCGCCAGTTGCCGACCCCTGATATAGTCGTTCAAAAAACCGACAGCATATCTATCTTAAGCTATATTGTTGTATCTCTTTTCAGGTCTGCAGAACCTGTAAATATAACATCATCTTTACTTTCGCAGTTTCTCTGCCAACTGCTTTAGTCGAGCAGAGACTTTTATGCGTTACTTTGCACTTACTTCTGCGCATGACGTTTATCTTTCACACGCGGAGACATGCACACATGAACAAAACCTTGAGAAAGCCGGTTAAGGGGTTTACATTACACGCAAAATCAGGATAATGAGCAAACAACTAACTGTGTCGTAAAAACTAATCGTTTTTTGCTTAAGCCGTTTATTGGATTTCCGATACAAGAAAACCGTTTTACGTGTTTACATGACCCCACACATTATCAGTTTATTAAGCATAATAGGCGTAAGACTGTGCATGTAAATGCTCTCATTATCGTGAGCATCCATTGAGGTTGTAGCAGTATTTGAAAGTGGAAAGAGACCGGCAGCTTTCCTGCGAGTGGCCGTGGTTTTAGCGCCAACAGCGGACGCAGAGCGCAAAATCCTGCCTGTTTTTCCAAGATTTTGATCATTCTTATTTTGATTAAACTTTTTTGTAATAATTTAAATTTGGTTTGGTGATTAACATCACATTTTTTGTTGTTTTACAAACTGAACACATTTGATATCAGACTTCACACGGACAGCTCATTCGCTTTATGAGAGATTGAACCCTTCCTGAACGTTTTCAAGTCTTCAGTGTTGGCTCCGCTCACTTCAACTAATTACAGAAATTGCGACACAGCTCTACAAAAGCAACAAAAGCTTTTGCTCTCAGATCAAGAGTTTTGAGATACCTCTTACAGAATTATCCTTTGTGTTCATTCAGGTCCAACAATCTCTGGTTCTCTTTCATTGGCTACATCGCAGTGTTGACACAATAAGAGCAGATCACATATGATGCTGCCTTACATTTTGACACAGCTATTGTCGTACTGGTCTAGGTACACGTACACATTTTGAACTTGAAATGGTTAATGGTCAACTGTTTGAACAGCAGATCAATGCCAGTTTTAAACCAATAGACCAATCACATGAATGAAAAACAGAAAAAGCAGAAAAGCTTGATTCGACCATTGCAGGATGCCTTAAAGATCGTTTATCTTTACTTTTAATACCTTTATCTACAGCACAAAAAAGCTGATGACTGCTAAAAGTAAAGCAGGACAAAAGCGACCCATAGGGTTTCGAAGTACATTATTATACATCATGCCGATCTCTATTGGACTATTCAGCAACAGTGAAAAAGCAGTTCTTATTGTTAGTAGCAAAGTGTCTCTGTAAAAGTGCAGCTGTTTTTGTTTCGTTTTGAAAAGCAAACCACAAAGTAAAGAAACCCCATTTCTCAGAGCAATAAACATCTCTTCATCCTATTCAAACCCTCTCACTAAAGATAACACTCCAGACCCGACACAAATAAGTCTCACTCTTGTCTCACAAAATGAACAGATCGACTGTACTCAGTAAGGTAAAAAAGAAAAATGCTCCACACTGAATCCCTCCAGCTTGTCCAAAGTTTTCAATGCATCTTCATTTCATATCTGCTGTTTCTCATCCTATCATTAGTAGTGCTATTCTGTGCTTTGCTTCTGCAAACCATATAATCTCAATCTTTTCAGTGACAAAAGGACCACATGGACCAGCTCTATTAAAACAGTTCTCTTTTCCTACAGCTCCTCAGGAGAGACTTTTTTTGTTTTTGTTCTGTTAGGGATGATTTTGAAGCAATTCTGTGCAAAGGTTCTGCATCAAAACAGCCCGAGCCATTGATACAAAGACCTTTTAAAAACTTGTGTAACTATGTTTATTCATTTTAACCCTCATAAGCCCCTATTTTCCTGTTTTGTGGAGGTAAAAATGACCCCAGAAATTAAAAGAGTGATTACAAAAAATATATACATTTTTAATTATACAAATAATATATTTTTTTGTGTACTTCATAACTCCCAAAACACAGCATTAATGTTTAGATGGGAAGTACTTTTGCACCGGTTTACCACTAAATTCCTCAACTACACCATTACAGGGTTCCCACACCTTAGTTAACTTCAAGGACCTTTGAAGGACTTTCCAGGTCCAATACCCTCAAATTCAAGGACTAAATGTGGGGACACATTTCAAGTGAGAGCAAGGTTACATTGTGTTACCTTTTAAGATACATTGATACAGTTCCCTTTCCAGGGAACTCGCGCTGCGTCACTGCGGTGAAACTTTGGGGACACTTCCAAGGGTAAGTGCATCTGAATGTGTATATCAAATTCAACCAATGGTGAGGCTTAACGACAAAGACAGGGTGACGCGGGAGACAGGAATTATATCACTATTTAAAATATATTGCCAAAGATGGCGTTACAGGAACGCAGGAAATGTGGCAAGGGAGACGCAGCGCCTCGTTCCCTTCTCAGGGATCAACAGTTACACACGTAACCAGAGACGTTTTCATGTGTCAAACACAACTATGCAAAAAAGCATTTTGGTATGAATCAACATTCACATACAGAAGATATAAGCATTTAAAGCAATTTTTTCCACAAAAAATTCTTGCATAAAATAGATTCAAGCACTTTCAATGATTTTCAAAAACTTCCCAGGGCCTTGAATTTTTCCCCCCAGATTCACAAACTTTCAAGGATTTCAAGGACCCGTGGGAACCCTGCCATTAGCTTGCCAGTAAAATATCAAATTTTTGTGAGAAATTCACATCAATTATGATCTTAATTTGATTTAAATTGTTTATAGATATTGATCTAGATGTTGTGTGTTGAATTCGGCCATCAGATGTTTAGAAAAAAACATAAAAGGATTACAGTTTAGGAAATAAATCATTTCGACCAGCAGAGGCCCATAGAGACCCATTGATTTCACTGGATGTGGCCTACTGCTCATATCACTACTTTATTGATACATTTTGTGAATTTATGTATATATTTACATTAGAAAGGACATTAAAAAAATAAATGTTATTTCAAATAGTAGAATTTTGTAGTTTTTGATGCATTTTTAAATGTCTGTTTTAACAAAATGCCACAGAAATTTGACTGAATCTAAGTGTGTGTGCGCGTGCATGTGTACGCACCTGTGTGAGCATTAGAGCCCAGCAATTAACATCAGTTTTGCATCTCTGTGGCAGTCATACCCGTGTGTGTGTGTGTGTGTGTGTGTGTGTGTGTGTGTGTGTGTGTGTGTGTGTGTGTGTGTGTGTGTGTGTGTGTGTGTGTGTGTGTGTGTGTGTGTGTGTGTAATTGAGCATGTCTTTTCTATATTGCTATATTTGTGCTCTAGTACCAGGCCTACTTTTCTGTGTTGAGAGTTTCAGATTTATTCTAGATGCATTGATTTTATTTTGATAAATAAAAAAAAGATTTTTTTGCATTTCCCATTTTCAGTTGGGGTCATGTTTTCCCCCAAAAAGCCTATTTTGGTAATTTTTACACATCTTTAGAACGACTGAATCAAACCTAGTTTTTTATTTAAAAAATATTGACAGACAGTCTAGAAAAGTCACTAAATCTTGAATGGAAACATATTTTTTAACTAAAGAAAAGTGGCTTGGGGTAAGATTGAGGACTTATAAGGGTTAAAACATGGTGATTTTATTAATCCTGATTAGATATAATAAAGATTAAGAAATTTTGTCATGGTCTGATGAACCTGAAAGCTGAAAAGCTCCTGTGTATTGTTTTTAATGTCCACACCTTTTCTCGATACAAATGCCACAGCAGACACACCTTTCTGTCATTTTTCTTTCACTGCAAGCTTCTTTAACACTATGCGTTACTTCAACATTTCTATTAGTGGAATGATAAATAACCATTTCAGAAAAATGTGCCGCACATTGGCCAACTGACTTCTCCCACCCCTACTTTCTATTCGTACTTCAATACAACAAAGGGTCTGCTAGCCACTCACAAAGTCTTGCCGGATATCGTTGAAGTCCTTGCCGTATTTCTCCAGCGCCTCCTCGAACAGGTTAGCCTCTGATGAGCTCCACTCCTCCATCTCGTCCCGGCACAGCACTGGTCCTCCTTGAGGAACCAGCACACTCAGGGCACTGGACAGGTCGTAGCCATGCCGGTGCAGGGTGTCCATGGCGTGAAACTTGAGAATGTAAAATGGACAGAAACCATAAGAATCAATCTATTTTATCACCTATCCTGCGACTATATTGAGTGAGAAAGAAGGTGTGGGTGGGATTGATACCAGCGTGATGTCTCGTGAGGCTGCCGCTGCACTCATGTGTAAGCTGGGCTGTCTGACGGAGCTGCTACAGTCCAACGCTCGGGCAAAGGTACCGACCGCCCTGAATAGACATAATCAGATTGCACACGCATCTTTTATTACATCATCAAAACTAAAAGCAGCAGCACCCAGTTCTCAAACAATGTATTTAAAGACGTTTTACTATATACAGGGCTCCAGACTAACTTTTTTCACTAGGAGCACAGTGGCCCCCAACTGAAAATTTTAGGGGCGCAACCAGAAAATTTAGGGGCACATACCCTAAATCAAAATGCTTACCAAATATTCACATTTCTACTAAGTAATACACTGTATTACTAATAAATACTTTGATGATAGATGCAGAAAGTACAATGTGCTGTTTAAAATTTAGTGTCACATCACAAAAAAAGGTCAAATTTACTGGTCGCACATGTGCGACTGGATGTAAAATTGTGGCACACTCTCAAATTTTGGTGGAAAAATGCCACCATTTGGTGGCAGTCTGGAGCCCTGATATAAAACTTGACAAACATTTTATTTAGGGCTTAAAATATTAAAAAGTAAGATTATATTAGTAAAACTCAATGTGTGTCTTTGCATTTTTTAAACTACACTTCTACACATGAATAATCTAATTTAGGGATTTATTTAGAAATAATAAATAAAAATCTTGCCAAAAAAAAAATGCAAAGACATACCGTGCCACCACAAGAAACTGGTCGATTTGCTTGTTGGTCAATGGACACTCTGGGTCCCACATCTTGACTTCCAGTTTAGATTGGTCTCTGTCATCAGTTTCTCCTATAGAGAGATATTCTTACATCAGAACTGCTGTGTTTAACCCTTAGATAAATATGCCATCAACAATCCTGTCAAGTAAATGCAAAGCAACTTGTTATCATGGCGCCTATGTGAAAAACACATAAATCAAACATGGCATTAAGTCGTGATAGTAGCTTGGAAAGTTCACAAAGTACAACTATGATAATGACTTAATCTTGCGCTATAATAATACTGAACTGTAAATAGTTTTGAAAGAAAAACGTATGCAAAACAAAAGGTCAGAAGAATTAATGAGCTATGCAAGCTGGATCAAGTCCAATCCTTGTTGTTGTTTGGCTATCATTTAACAAGTATCCATCTTGTCAACGCAGACAGAAAATGTTTTCAATCAAATCTCCTCTACACATCTTGCTACGAGATATAAGCTTCCTTCACACTTTTACTAGCCTCTTATTACAGAAGATTAGAGCTGTTGACTGGGCATTTTTGTGAATTTGAGAGAGCAGTTATTTTGGGGTTACCGACTGACAGAACAGCAATTTCACACTTGACTGATAGTAGACGCTGATACTGTAAATGTTCAGTCTGATGCGTCAGTGCTCACAAATCAAACTCGCCGGGAAAGTTTAAAACTACAAACAAGCAACACAACTCCTTTGCTCGATTACTTTCAGAGGCAATGATCTTCAACACAAAACAAATCACCTCTCAGACAACATGCATTACAAATGGGGAGTACTGAGACTCAATAAAACCCTGGACACAATTCCACCGGAGGTCCTTTCTTGCATTGTGTTTTTTGGTTCAAAATCGAGGTAGTTTGCATCTTTAAAGTTGCCATGAAATTAAAATGTAAAACTTTTAAAATAAATATTGTTGTGTTTTTCACTCATTTTTGCACTTTTTTATTAACTCTTTCCCCACCATTGACAAGTTATCTTGTCTAAAACATTTGCATAAAAAACGTATTCCTGATATTTTTATGTTAATCTGCAAAATCTTCAAAAAACTGAAGCCAAACGTTATTTACTCATTTTAAACTCTGTGTATGTTTTGATAATCATTCTGAATCATAATTCCATCACAAAAATGCAATTATTGCAGCTTTTTGCATAATTTTTTTTTTAAAGAAAAATACCCATATTTAAGAGTTTATAAGCAGAGAAAAATATATAGATAGGATGAAACTTTTTTTTTCCTATTTTGTTTGTTTGAAAGCAGAGGGTCTGTTCTTCATTTGATATATTTGTATGTTTATTTTTAGAATAAAGTTTTCCTGGGAGGCGTTTTGTGAAACTTTTGTGAAAATCACAAAAAATGCTGGCGGGCAACTTTTCAAAAATGGCTGGCCCAAAAACTGCCCCTACATTTTTTTTCCATTTCAGAAGTCGATATACGTCACAATACAGAACCGAAGCGCAACTGCAACTAAGACAAACTCATCAATAAACAGATCTGGGGTTGTGAAAACTGAAAAACCCCTAAATTTTGCCACTATTGGAAATAATCAACAGTAATTCATAATCCATGGCAAGTGTTTAAACAATAACACAACTGACCTTCCTGTAACATTTCAGGGACGTCAGCCTGAAAGCGTGGACCAACACGAATCTCCCCTTTGTCAGCCAATAATGTCTTCTGTGTAGGATCATACACCAGTGAATAAAAAAATGTGTCCTGTGAAAAAAAAAGAACGCAGAATCCCAAAAATTAAACACACAATCAACTTAAGACACAAAGGGGCTTTAAAACAAAAAACGGCTCTTATGTACCTCTTTATCCAGATAGGAGAGAACAACTTCAGTCTCGTTCAAAAGCGCCACACTGCACTTCCCCCTGTTTCAAGAAATCCAGAAAAGAATTGTAATAAATGATTAGAAAACAACACCCAGTGCTCCGTGCCATATGTTATGTTTTACATACAGCTATCTCCACCCGGCCTCTAATCCACTGCACAGTACGGAGGTGGAAGAAAGGGGAACAAACTAGGTGCAAGATTACAAAAGACCACGTGATTGTGTGATGGTGATTTAGGCACAGATGAAAAGGTGAGAAAAGAGCAGATGGGTGCGAGAACAATCGTGAAGGAAATTAAAGGGTTCGAGATGGCAGAAAGAGGAAATGGGTAACAGATAAGAGGCAGGCACAGTTAATCAGAAAACACAGAAAAAAATACTGTGGTATTGTAGAGTGAATAAAAAGATGCTAATAAATCTGTGCTTCTTTTATAACTGATCGAGTGCTTTACCAAAAAAAGCCAATACGGTACAACAACACCCTACATGCCTGCATCTATAGTTTTCTAAGCTATATGCTCACAAAGCAAACCCTTTTAATAACAATTACACTTTTAAAATTGTGAAACAATCAAATGCATTTTCATAACCAATGAAAAACTTGATTAGAGTGACAGCATTAAACTGCATTTGAACAAGTAAGGAATATTTGACAATGGATCATTGAATTATTTGAAAATAATGCACACCCAAGGTGTTAATGCGGCAAGACATAAAGGTTTGGTTTCCTGGACCGGGATTAGTTTAAGCCAGAACAACGCCTTAGTTTAATTAGCAAATATAACTAGTTTTAACAAACATGCCTTACTGGCGTGCATTTTGAGGCAAAACAAAGGACACTGATATATTTTAAGATATGTCCTTGCAAGTTGTTTTCAGTTTGGACTGCTCTTACATTTATTTTAGTCTAAGACTAGTCTAATCCCTGTCCGTGAAACCGCCCCATAGCGTTTAAATAATTCAAAGGACTTGAGGCAATTATTTAACTTATACCATAGTTACCGCAGACATTGCTCGGGTGGTTATTACGGTGGTCCTTATTTTTCAACTTTTAAAAGTTCATGCTCTCAGTCTCACCCCACCAATATGTTTGAATAAATAAAGAAATAAATTGAGCACATTTGCGTATTATGTGATATTTTTGCTTGCATGTATTATTGTTAAATAATATATACTTATGGCAGCAATGGACTTATTTGACCATGCTCCATGCAATTAAAACTCCTGTTTTAGTTGTGATATGTCTTTCAAAGCAAGAAAGCTTCAATCTGAATGAAGCACAATATACACTGAGACAATGGCTAAAGCAACATGAAGCAAGTCTGCAATATGGTTACTCGGATCAGAAGAGACTGAAATAACTGGAACAAAGTTACCCTCCAAGAAGCAAGTATTATGTGTGTTGTGTGTTTTGAAATGGTACAGTTTTTGCAAAAATATGTGATTTCGGAAATAAAGGTCAAAGGCATTGAGCAACATCTAGATATTGAAATTTGCACAGTGTGTTTTTAATGATATTCTAACAAATGGAGGGGGTGAGAGTTGAACATTAAAAAAAATTGACCCATTATAAGGACCACCGTGGTGATTATTTTAAGACATTTGACAAGTCAGGTGTACGTTTATCGAAAAATAATGCATACCCATTGAACATTTCTCAACCAATCAGAATAAAGCATTTAACAGCCTTGTGGTATAAATAAATATAAATGACACAATATCAACAAACAGCAGTATATAGTACACCAGCTATTGTGTCACAAAAAAGACATAAAGTGTCACACAAACTTTATATTAATTGTTAATTGTTCTGTTTTGTTTAAACTCACTTAAATGAATCTGACAAGAATGAGATACGTTTTTATAAGTTATTCAGATTTACTTAAATAAATAAATCATAATTCAGATGATGATATGATTTTATGCAGGTTGAAAGTTGATACCTGGATTTACTTAATAAAACAATACATCTCTATCTTGACATGCATCCACTTCCATCCAAAATACATTATTCCCTGTAAATACCAGCAAGCCTTCCAGCATGACTGCTCCAATATTTATGGATCATAGAAGCCAAAAAGACGGTAAAACAAAAGAAAGAAGAAAGGGAGTGACATTTCCTTTATTTGAAGGGTGATATCAATCTCGGTCGAGCACAGCGGGCATCCTCAAACCTCAAGACCACCAATAATGTTCGTTGTAGGATGCTTTTCTTTGATTAGAACCACAGTCCCCCAGTTCCCAGCTGCTTATTCATTTATCACCTGAACAACAGCGAGTGCTACAAAAGCCCTGGGGTGTTATCAGGCAACTAAAGAATGGATGTGGAACTGTGACTCACTGCCAAAAGACTTAAAAGTTGTTGGATTGGGGTTTGCTGTTATATGACCCTTAAAATGCCCTGCAAAATAGCACAATGACCCTGTTTACACCTGGTATTTGGGTCCATTTTGGGTGATACAATGACAACTGGTCAGACAAGGCTACGGATGTTGATTTTCTGATGCGTGGTAATGCATTCCTATTGATGATATCACTGGTTCTTGTGTTACGATAACCAAACATTTAGGCAAATTTTAGTCACTGAATGTTCAGATGTACTCTCTGTTTGTAATCAGATCGAGCTTTAGCTATTTAGGGAACACGCATACTTATAAAATGTATACCTTGAATGCACAGCGAGTTGATTTACATAAAGAGTGTGCCAAATGCATAAACTTAAATACACAAACATTTTAGACCCTGTATACACCCGTATTTACTGCTGACCACTTATGAACAGATCACCGAAAATATATCCCCAACACCAAATATACACGACGCCTTAATATTGTTTGTTGGAAGGGTATTGATTGCATTAGTACGTGCATCTGTTTACCTAATGTGTGTGGCAGGGAGGGACTCGTACTGGCGAGAAAGGAAAAGCTCTCTGTGCCGGAGCTGATGCTTCTGTTTCTCCGAAAGCTCGGGCTCGGAAGGAATTTCCTTCTCTTCTTCCAGGTCCTCTGTAGACACAGGGAATTAGAAATTGCTCAAAACATGGGCACAAACATGAGACAGACGTACACATATCATACATGAATTAAAACAGTTAATTTACACGCTGCATGACTTCACCTAAGAAGTTACTTTGATATAAAATGAGAACTAATCGGTCAAATCAAACTGTTTTTAAATGGTAAATGAACTGCATTTATTAAATAAGTCTAATTATCATCTGGCTATTATTTTGTAAATCACTATAATCTTGCAGAGTCTCCCTTGTGCTGTGTACACACCAAAAGATAATCGGGCTAATTTTGGGGCGATTTGATGGTTCTACAGGTTATCTTATCAGATTTCCATATAGTGTGAGGTGTGTTAAAGGGACAGTAAGTAGGGTAAGTGTTTAATTAATCAAAATCAATGTCTTTATTCATAAATATGTCCTCGTTGGTGTCAAATGACCTCTGCCAGTGATCCGACTTTTCTTTGTAAGCTTAAAATTTTTTCTCTTTAATTACATTGAACGGGTAAGTCCAAGGAGGCTGCCATGTCGTTCCGCCATACTGATAAACTATAATAGCAGAGAGGGACAAAAAGCACTAGCCTACCAACACGTTTCCACAGCGCGTTTTTATGTGCACTAGCTGAAAACGGACAAGGAAATCAGTGATTACATAACGGCTACCGTAGTTGCAACACGCATTTGAAAAAGCGAGGCGCTAGAGAGCACTATTCATTTCCAGCAAAATACAATTTCACCACTAGATGGGGGTAAATCCTACTTATTGTCCCTTCAAGAGTGTCCGAACCTGATCGGAAGAACGTCAGAGCCGCCTCGATCGCGAATTGTAAATATCAAACATGGATGGAACCCCGAGGACAAACCCGTGCACGCTCGAGATTTTCATGTGAAATGAAACAATATCCAATCAGAAAGCAAGATGGAAACTCAAAGCGGTCATGGCGCAGCACAAAGTGAAGTTGATGTGGACAGCAGAGATGGACCATGTTCCCGCTGTCTCCACGACTTCACCCAAATTCCCTGAATTTTCTGGCAAAATCATTCCAAACACTATCATTGACATTTCTTCCTGCACACCGTCCGCCATGCTTATTCTGAAGTCTCGCAAGATTTTGTGAGATTTCCTGTGTTCACAGTCGAGACACAGTCGAGAATAGTAGCAAAACGTTTTTTTTCCTTATGTTTGTGGTCTATCACATTTAGAAAACCTTATAAGATGTAAAAAAATATTTTGGTGTGTACCCAGAATTATGTTGAGAGCAAAGCATTATAATACTGTGAAGGTTCAACATGAAGCAAACTAATATAAAATAAGTAATGGGTCTACTATAGATCTCTGACATCTATAGATAATTTCATTTATTTTGTCAAGTAAGTGAACTTGTAAGCTGCTTACCGCCCACGTGATCAAATTGCCTGCGCACGCATTTTGGCAACAGAAGTGGTGTTAGTCCCCATTGGTTCTAATGTGTTAGCAACTCAGAAAGTTAATTAAAACGGTTTCCAAGCATCAAAATGTCTGGTTGTTGCGTTTGGTTGCACTAATATAATATACCAATATGTATATATGTATCTGGACACTTTATATTTGGCCATCTGCAGTGCTGCTTTAAACAAAATCAAAACAGTCTTATGAGAGTACTGCATTTATTCACTCCACTATAGTACACAGATCTGGTAGCTGTGTTGAAAAAGTTGAGTGTCAACTTTTTAAAATAACTTTCTTTGTGTTGCTTCACTGCTGATTCACTGCAATACTTAATTGTGTACAAAAAGGGTCTATAAAAACAGTGCGAATGGAGAAGAGGAGGCAAGCGATGTATGCCTTTGTATTCAAACTAACCATCCTCAAATGAAACTATAGCAAAAAATATTATTTATAGCAAAAAAAAATCAGGATTTCTTTGTTTTACGGAATGTCTGTATTGGAAAATAATATGCAATGAAAACGGTTATAACTACATTCATGAGCATTCTTCATGAAGCCTAATAGTTAAAGGCAGTTGTTTCCCACTTAACATGCTTATAATCTTTAATTTAGTAAAAATTGGCCAGATTAAACAAAACATGTGAACTATAAACGTGTACCCAAAAATCAAGGTAAATTTGTTTAAAGGCCCTGGTCCCCAAACCATTAGAAAATTAGGATGTTGGCCATTTACAAGCACCTGGTACTGCCAAGTCTCCAGACAATACTGATCCCCGCTTCCTAATATCTAAGGCAGATGCATGCATATACGTGGCCAATTTCAGCTGACTTATCATTTTCATGCAAATGACCACTTATGAATGGCACGTCACAGACCGTCCTTGGTTTCCTTAACAATACAATCACATTAGAAAACACATCAGGTGCATTCACTTACTTGCATGTTTATCAGCCAGCTGAATAAGGCTCTGTGAGATGTCTCTTCTCCTGTAGAAACAGACCACCTTTGCCTCCACATTGCCGCTTGCCGTCTGAATAAAACAACAACACAAGGCAAGCTTTAGAAAACTTAACACGCAAACGCACTCCCCCCTTGAACACTGGGGACGCTGAACATAACACCTTCTTTAATCAATACTAAAAACACCTGAAGCTGATGTTGCAGCCAGGAGTGCAGTGCTGCTAAATATCAAAACCTGCTGTGTCTGCACTCCTCAGAGTAATCGAAAAACCAAAGCCAACCAGTGTACAAGAGGCATGCTGCGCATGTTAAATACAAAATTAAGATTAAATCTCAAGTACTTTATCAAGAAAGACAAACAGTGATGGGGATAATAACACAAAAAAATGAATAAAATTTAACATTCAAATAAAATAATGCAGTATAACTTTAATTTTAATTCGACTTTGTTGGACGTTAATCTCAGGAGAGCCAACACAGGTAATTTAAAAGGCGCTCTAAGCGAATCTGTGTAACGTCGCTTTTTGTTGATCTTTGAACTGTTTTCAAACAAACGTAGCTAACTCCTCCCCCTCCCTTACGTGCTTTCATGAACGCGCCCAACCCCCACCCCCAAATCCTTTTTGACGTTTATTGGCTGGAACACTTTGTATGTTTCGTGATGGTAGGTTTGACCACTTTGTTTTTGATGCAGTTTGTGGAGCCTGGGCTGTCTACAGAGATCGCTTTTTTACAGTTTGATCAGTGATCAGGCAGAAAGCAGATAGTGAGGAGATGTTTGCTGTATGTAACAAAAAATGTTTTATGGTCTAAAACACGTGAATTCGCTTAGAGCACCTTTAAACAAGACTATGTGATGATCTCATCTCCACCTTCCCCCAAAACTGCCTAAAGCTACCATTTCCTCTGACAATGATTGAGATTGTGAAAGATAAATCATATAGATTAAGCACATCTTGTTGGCCACTGGGTGATTTTTTTTAGTATAGATGCCTAACCAACCTTGTGGAACAGGTATAGCAATTGAATTTGTCAGACAAGTAAATCCTGTACTTTGGCAAATATGTCAAAAGACATCTTATATGCATCACCTAATGTGAAAATGAGAAGATTCTGCAGTTTAGCATTTGCTTTAACATGCACTTTAGTTGATAGAAAGGCAGAAAAAATGAAATTATTTTTTAAACAGTGCTGCTGTCTTATAAAAGTATTGCATTTATATGTACAGGCAGTTAAGTATGTGGGATGGGCATAGAGCTTATAAACTCATAAGATATTTCTCATGACTAAATCATTTTTAATCATACTATTTTCATTTTCAAGTCAACTTTACATCACAGACCACTTTTCTAAAGCACCCTACATGTGGTCTTGTTTCTGGCTTTCTGTGAAGCATGTTTCACGCACAAATAGCTGTTGGGACAGTGGCAGTACACTAGCGTGAATGGAGAAGTGCATAGAGATGCAAGTAATATTTTGCTTCTGTCGAGCTGGCTGAGCTCCTTGTGTCGATGTCACGACAATGTTGTATCCACACCCTACCAGTACACTCAGTGACCAACAACCCACACATCTCCCTCCCAGGCCTGAGGGCACTGTACCTTATTTAGTTCCTCTATTCTCCTGATCAGATATGGGTTGCTTGAAGAATTCTCAAAGAAGACATAATCTGCAGCAAAAGACAACAGAATCAACATGTGTATTCAAATTAGGCTTGCCGCGATAGTCGGTGAAACGGTGATAACCGGTGCTTCAGCCTCTCACCGGTTAGATCCCTTGCCCACCGCGACACCGTCTTTCACCGTCGTTTTGATATTTTCGTGTAATTTAATCATTTAGTTTCGTTAGAGAGAGCAAACTGAATGTGTCTGGTGCCTGAATTAAGCGGAGCTGAACGCGCTTCACGTCACAAAGCAGCAGGTGTCAGATTTCATTTATTCCTGTCAGAGTTTGCGAGGCAAGCTGACTGACCAGACGAAGGCAGAAGCCGCGTGCTTACTCGTTTTTTTATAATATACATATATGATGTTTAATATAAGCGAGATCGTTTTGTTGTTGTGTTTATCATCAAGAAAAATAATAAACCCATCATTCAAGCAGCGCTTTATGGAGAAGTAGCCGGTTGCTCTGCTTGGGACTGGCTGGTTCTTTGAGAATTACCTACGCACATTGACTCAAGCACTTAATTAAATCAGCTGTTGGACTCGCATTGCACGCAAATTCATATGCAATTTAACATAGCGTACGCAAGCACTGCATTTAAACAGTTGCGTAATTCAAAAGTGAAAGTAGAATGTGCACGTCTGCATGCGCATTTATAAGCCCCTCCCACACGGTGACACCGGTATCACCGTGTTTGTGACGCGCTGATTAACCGGTGGGAAAATTACGTCACCGCGGCAACCCTAATTCAAATATAAAAAACACAAACACCAAGGCTTGGAGTGGTGATGTGAAGAAAGAGCCAAAAACAAAGTCAATGTGAAATGATTTAGCAACTTGTTTTAAAACTTTGTAAACCATGTTACTAAGCAACTCGCGACTACCATATGATGAAGGTGTTTTCACAAAGTAGGACATGTACCTGGGGCCCTGTTTACACATACATGGTTATTTTGAAAAACAGAGACATTTCCCTTCATTTGCGCACTCGCATCTGAATCAGATTCTTTTTTTAAAAACTCCGGCCAGAGTGGAGATTTGGAAAATCTTTGGTTACATGGTTGCATGTAAACTAAGACAAATGTATGTTTAGGCAGCCAACGTCACAGTATGCGCCAGAGCTCGTACCTACGCCAACAATGCAACCTTGTTCAAAAGAGGAACAGGAAGTGATTGTTGCTGTTTTCGGGATTCTGATTGGCTAACGTGGGCTTGAGCTTCTCGTTACACCATATATACACGGGTACGTGTCAATGAACACTTTTCTGAAAACTGACATGTGTGCACAAAGTTATTTTTGAAACCGGAGAGTTTGAAATGTCCGCTTATGAAAACAGCCTCCCACGTGTAAACGTAGTCTTGATCAACACTGTTTGTCCAGGAACAACTTTTACGGTGCATTCACACGGGACGTAAGCGTTAACGCTTCTCATTCACTTTTGATGGGTGACATCATGCGTTGCCGAACTAAATTGTGGATCCGTCGGCGCCGCGTCAGTGCCGTTGCTTTCAAGCGGCAATGCTTGCGTCAGCCAATCAAATCGCCTTATGCAAATAACCTAGGCAGAGCCAGCCAATTACATTTATGGAAGACCGGAGCAAGTGTAGCGGCCAGTGTGATTGGCTGTTGGCCACGCTTCAGACAAGCCTGCCGTTAAGCGTTAACGCTTACGCCCCATGTGAATGTACCGTTATATCAACCTATCAGGTTGTAGGATTGGAGTTCACGTTAATTTTAGAGTCAGGACTATGTTATGGGTACGTTATGGTTGTGGTTGGTCAGAATATTTTATGATCAACAAAAGATGTTAAGCCAGGAACACATCTTGACAAAATCAGTCACCCATACACCATGCAAAGATTACAGGCAGGGTATAAGTGCATTATGACCTGTATTATTTTACTAGGTTAAGATTTGGCATCTCATTTAAAATGTCAGACTATAATTCCAAATACATCACTGAACTTAAATTTAAGATGTCCAAAAAGTGACATTTTTAGTGACATTTCAGTTGAGAATAAGGCAAAACAGGCTTTCAAACAAACGTTTCATTCCCGAAAATTACAGTATTTTGATCATTGCCATATTGGCCACATTCCGTTACATTGTATCTCATTAAAGAGCACAAAGGGACAGGTAGCATTGTAAGTGTGTAATTAAGCATTTTATCAAACTTAAAATCAGATCCTATTTAAACGTTAAAGACGCACATTTCACTGAATTCACTTGCACAATCCTTTATACCGCCGCGAAATGAACGACGCCATGAATCAATGACTATTATGTAGCAAGCTAATTGCACAAACAAACAATGCGGTGGATATATTGATAATTACACGCATGACAGTAATATAACCATAAAATAGTGCAAGTTATCAATGGTTTGGTGAATTAGGGGCAAGAAAGTGAATATGGTTGCTCTGCAACGCACAAAGTCACTGTGCTGGCTGTAAATGCTAACTCGCGTTGCTACCTTGCATGCCGATTGAGGACCCGTAACTAATGGATACGTGCCAAAAGGGAGACAAATGATTACAAAGAAAACATCGGCGTCAAAAATAGGCATGGCTAAATCGCGAGCATAACCCACATTTCATCTTTATATATCACAATAAGAGACACGTTTTGTATATACGTGCCCCAAAGGAATTTTGCATATGGTGATGATAATGTGTTTATGATGTGGCTAGCTAGCAACATAGCTCGCTTGCTAAAATGCTAGTGCGGCTATGATAGTTTAAGAGGCCTGACCCACATCACAACCCAAAATATTCTCCATCCACGTTTACTGATGTCTTTCACAAACACATTGCACGTGTTAAGAGTTTTAAGTGAGACGGTTGTAAACGGGAATTCGGCTGAAACGAACCGCTGCTTTCCAGACAGGTGTTGACCATGATTTGACTCGCGTTAATTCAAAGATATAGACGGACATACCTCCGACCCGGTACATGTTGGCCGCCATTTCTGCCCTCCCGGAGTGTTAAAAACCAAACCATAAACTAAAAGAAAAACAAAATAAATACGTGAATCAAAAATGCATCTGCGTCCTGTGACCGGGTAAAGAGCAGTCGGAAGTAAGATGTTTTAGGTATGGGGGATGAAGCTCAGAAAGAATAGATTTTAACAGCCCCCCTCCCGAGATTCACAGTACAATACAGTAACTCACTCACGCGCTGGAAAGGGCTCGAGCGCAGCTTCCTGATGAGAGGAGGAGGAGGAGGAGGAGGAAAGCGTGAATGAAATCCACAACATGAAACCATGCCTTTTTATGAATATTCCGCATATATTTTCATATTTTATCGTTACATAATTAATCAATTTTAAATAAAAACAAATTACATTTTTAATTATAGATTTGATTGAACTTCATGGTCATTGTGCAAGTACAATAAAGATGCAGTATATACGTGTATGTAGGTAGGTTCAGGGGGGTGGGGGGAGGATACCCCTAGTAAATAAAAGAGCAATTACTCCCCCACCCCCAATATTTATACGTTGATTTATGAAAACACTTCAGTCCCCACAATGTTTAAACAAAACCTGTGCCGAAATCAAGTCAAAAGATTTTAATGCAGTGCAAACTTGATATAAGGTAATAGACAGTGGTGTAGTGCAGGGTATACACAGGTATACGGAGTATACCCACCTCTTTATTTGATGGCAGGGGGTATACCCACTTCTACTGGGGACATACATTAAGAGTATACCCACTTCTACTGGGGGCATCAATTAAGAGTATACCCACTTCTCCAGACACCACTACACCACTGGTAATAGAGAAGCAGAATTCAACTCAATAAATAGTCTTTAGTATTAATTCAGAAGGTGCTTAATACAGAAATGAGATACAATGGGACGAAATAATGTAAACAACTTGAAAAAAACTTATCATTCCCATATGATAAAGTGTTGGACCACGGTTGGAATTTAATACAGCTGCAAACCTTCTCACAATAGATTCACACAACATTTAAATAGTGTCCAGTGTTTTACCATTCATCTATCAGATCATCTTCCAGTTAGAAAGGTTAGAGTAAGGACCCTTCTTCTCACACTTCTCATATTTGTATGGACAGGTGCTCTTGAAACATCAAAAAGTTGGTCTGTTTAAGGTTACAGATACTCCTGCTAAAGGAACCTCAATTTGTTCCCTTTGGAAATCTGACAATTTACACATTTCATAAGTTTTGTACTAACCACTTCTTCAGGCATAACATGATCAAAACTTTGTTTTAGGCATACAAGATAATATAAAGTAACAAAAGACAACCACAATGTTTGTTTTTCACCAAAGGCTATACAAATATAATTATTTTGTTCACTATTTTTGTTGTAGAAATGAGGATTATTTTAATGTAATGCAATACCTTTTATTATGACACAGTATAAAGTTTTTTAGATTGTTGGCAGGATACTTTGTAAAAAATGTATGCAGCTGGTTGCCAGTAACTTACTGTAGAAGATAAAGACTGAAAATGTTTCATGTTCATTTAACTTTAAGCAAGCTGTTGCCAGTAAATAACATAAATGTAAAATCTACAGTAAATTACTGGCAGCTAGTTGCCAGTAATACCCAGTAATACTATAATTTCTACAGATTTTTTTACAGTGATATGTGCAGAAACACACTTTGTCACATGTGGTGAATTGTTTTAACATGTGATCCCATATGTTTTTTAAATGGGAATTTACATTACACAAAATGTTCCAAAATCATATTTTACATGTGAACCTACGTGTTTTTGGACAAGTGAAATTCATGTTCATAAAAAATTTGAAATCCACATAAGCATTTTAATGACACTACTGTAATATTAAAATTTTAATAAGAAAAGCATATTTGTGTGAAAATAGTTGTATGTAATGTAAAACATTATTAGGAGTGCAGGTCTGATATCATCTAAGAGGTAAAATATATTTTGATGCACTAATTTTAATGTTGACATTATTATGATTTAATAAATGTTTCTGGCCCTTGGTTTTACTCCCTTGCAATCAACAGAAAATGTCAATATTGTAGACTTACTAAAAAGATTTACTAAGTACCCAGTTCCCTGGTAAACCCCAGACATGCATCATAAAAATAAATATTTTTTTCTTTTCTTGGGAACGCCCGTTCTTTGGGAGTAACCAGTCGAGCGCAATAGGCTTGTGTATGTGTGACATCACTCCGTGAAACAGCCCACTGAGGGCAGGAGTTTAGATGATGCACAAAGAAAGAAGTCACTTTTCCAGGGTTCTCCAAAGTGACACGCACGCTCAATCTGGGAAAACATCCCTCTGTAATCTGAAATATCATGCGACAGTATTTGGTCTTTTGGATTTGCCAGTTTGGAGTTATTCTCATATTTGCGCAAACGTCTTGGATTTCAACTATGATTAAGCCATATTGTGCGTCATTTCTCACCTTTTTACTTGAATCGACGAAGACAATCTGATCCAAAATGAAGTTTGGGAAGAATATATGTATCCTAAACGTTGGTGGTACCAAGTATGCTTTCACGAGAGAAGTAATTAAGGATTTTCCTCTCCGAAGAGTGAGCAGATTGCACAATTGCGCTTCTGAAAAGGAGGTCCTGGAGGTTTGTGATGATTATGACCGAGAGAGAAACGAGTTTTTCTTCGACAGGCACTCTGAAGCTTTTGTCTTTATTATGCTTTACGTCCGATCCGGAAAACTCAGGTTTGTCCCGCAGATGTGCGAGCTTTCCTTTTATAACGAGATGATTTACTGGGGTTTGGAAAGCTCGCATTTGGAGTTCTGTTGCCAGCGTCGACTGGAGGATAGGATGTCCGACACATACACTTACTTTTCGGAAGAGGACATCAAGGCAGAGGTGGAGTCCAGAGGGGAGGAGGATCAGGACACCAGGTTCGCCTCTGGTGGAGGTAACGCGCGGTGGTTGGAAAGGATGCGAAGGACTTTTGAGGAACCAGCTTCATCTGTCGCGGCGCAGATCCTCGCATCAGTGTCAGTGATTTTTGTCATTATGTCTATGGTCATCCTTTGTGCAAGTACTCTGCCAGATTGGGATACAGCCAAAAACAATACTGTGGAAGAACACAGGTATGCTTGGGGAAAAAAACTTCTGTTTATGCACATTTATTTACATGCATGTCTTTATGGTTCCATAAAAAACCTTTAACATACACAGAGCCTTTCTGGTATACATACTATATTAAAACTTAGTATAGAAATTGTTCTGAAAGGTTCTTTGGGTACCAAAATGGTTCTCATTTTAAAGAGTGTACCCAGATTCTCCACACTTCTCTTCTTGTTTGGTCTAAGATACAGGTTGTTTCTCAAATAACATGGTTTTGTCTATCCATATAATTATTTCTATATTTTGTCTGTTGTTATTCAGTCCATCTTTCAACAACTGTCCCATCAAATTACTCAGTTTTCAGATTGCTTTCACCGGAATTTAGTTGAAATGGATTACTGAAATGAAAGTTTCACCTAATTGATTGCTGGATTGACACTGAAAGACATCAGAGAACAGGGATGTGTCTATGGCAGGGCCCATCAATCAAAACATGCATGTTTTGTTATCTTTAAAACATGTTGATAAAGTGATCACGCAGGGTATTTATAAACAGTAAAATGCCTATTATTTACCAGTTTGGGATTTACTGTAGTGTAGCACAAATTAAACGACTACACAATAAAACAAGTAGTGCCTCGTGTGGGGTAATGTTTTCCTCTTTTGAACTCGTTTGAAAGGAATTTAATTTTTATATATCACACCATCAAAAATAAAAATAAAATGATACAAATAAATAATATATAAAATGCATATATTATATAACTGTTAGGCTGTCACAATGATTAAATAATCATCTCAGCATGATTGTTTGACCTCATCTCGATGATTTCAGATCACCGCAATTATTGCACATATCTCTAAAAAACACAAGGGGGAGCTGCACCACCTGTATAAACGAGACAGTATCAGATGGCGCTCCTTAAAGGAATAGTTCACCCAAAAATGAAAATTCTGTCATCATTTACTCACTCTCGTGTTGTTGCAGACCCGCATGTGTTTCTTTGTTCTGATGAACACAGGGGAAGGTGTTTTGAGAGATGTTTGTGACCAGACCATTCGTGGACCAGATTCACTTCCATAAAAAAGAATACTATGGAAGTGAATGGAGTCCACAAACATTTTGTTTACAAACATTTCTCAAAATATCTTCCTTTGTGTTTATCAGGACAAAGAAATTTATAAAGGTTTGTAACAACATGAGGGTAATTAAATGCCGTGGAAAAATAGCATTTAAGGAAATGCTGCAAAACTTTAATAAGCAGTATGAACTGCCAGGTAAAACATACATTTCCAAAACACCAATTCCTAATTTAGGAAGTTAAGGATATGTAAGGAATAGATTTTTGAAGCCACTACAGACACGTGGTCCAGTTCTAATATGACCGTAGTAATTGGCTACCATTTAAGGCTTGTTTTGGTGTAATCAGGTTATTTTGATTGCATTTTTATTTTCAGTTATTTTTCAGACACTTTATTGTGTTTGTTTCTTATGAAGAATTTTCATTTTTTTAAAAGATATATTCATTAAATAATTACTTTTAAATATGTGTTATGTGTATTAATATTTACTGTCAGGTAAACCTTGATATAATTACAAAAATTATTTTATGAACAAACAAAAAAATTGAATGTCAAAGCAATAAGACCGACAATTGATCGTTATTTAATTAATTAATTGTCATAGTTGCCAAAGCCCTAAAACAGGCAATTAATCATTATAATCATCACAATTTATTAGACAATTAACCGTCAGCCAAATTTAATAATTGTGACAGCCCTAAGTATTTTATAATTATATAGATTATTTCTAAATGCATGTATTTGCATGTAATGCATGTAAATCTGCAGCATTCTTCTGAAATGTATGTAGCTACTATCTTGTGCAAGTTCACTATTTGCGTCTGAGAAAATATTACACAAACACAGAATAGGCCAATTAAGAATAAAACATTTACAAAACCCATATTATAGCAATATTCTTCTGGTAAATGTGAATAATATTACAAACGACAAAATATGACAAGGTGTTTTTTCAGCTAGTCAAAATTCTTCAATTGCCCAGTAGACGTAGCCAAGAAAACCTCATGTTTTATCGTTGAAAAGAGCTCAAAACATTAATGACTTTTATAAATTAAATAATTATTCGTTTTTTATTTGGAAATTAGTTACTTATGATTATTTCTGTTCTCCCTTTCATATTCACTGTTTTGAATCATAATGTCATTTTGGGGTTTTCCCTTATTCCCACCTCTCTCTGTGTGAAAATATTTGTGAGTAGGGCCTAAGGTTTTCTCCTTGTGTGTCCAGTGCAGTCTTGATACCATTTTCCACAGTGGACTTTGTGTGTCTAAGGGTTCAGGTATGTGTTCTCATATGTAAATAACAAGCTGATAAAGGATGGGATTAAACCGAGCAAGGTTTGTCATGCATGTATTTTATTGTTATAGATGGAGATAGACCTGTTTTTATGCATTCAAAAATTCCACCAAAAGGCTTCATTATAATAAACAAACTTTATTCGATTTTATTGAACTTCATTAAGTTAATTAAAATAAACAAACTTTTAAAACAACAGCTCAACCTAAAAAGAAAAACAGCAGCCTGAATATTACATTTTTTACCATTTCATTATAGTAAGCAAACTTAAAAGTTAAACCACCCAGACACTTGTGAGCACATCTATCTTTTCATATCTTAGCCTAATTCAGTCATTTTTATTACTTAATTTTTAATTCATTTTAATTAATCTTTTTCTGGTTTACATGCCCTTCTTCAGAATAGCTCATGATGTTATACATTTGATTAACAGCATAGCCATTTTAAAATTAAAAATCTTATTTAGATGGATCATTTGGTCCTTATTTCATATATAAATAGATATTGAATATTCAGTTAATGTAAAAAATGAATCTAATGAACTGAATCTAATGTTCTTTTAACGAGATCAGATGAAGTTCTCCTTATAAAGCACTTTGGATGCATGGCTGCATGGTCTCAATAATCAAAACATTTTGCATGACTAATTTAATCAGAAAAACTGGTCAAAAAATGGTTCCACTGAGGTGGTACCCTTTAAAAAAAGTACACCTGGAGTTCATATTAGTAGAGGTGGTACCAAAAAGTACATATTACAGTAGTACCTTAAAGGTACATATTGGTAACAGATGTTTACGTATACAGCTTTTTAAAGGGTATTGCCCCAGTGACGACTAGAGAAAATAACTTTATTAACTTAGCTAAAGATTATTGCAAATTGTTTTATTTGTAATATTATTACAATGTTTATGCTTTTCCAACTCTTATGGCTTCTAATGCTTTTCATTTTCTCTCCCATCTTTCATTTTCCCTTTGTCCCTCTCTCTGTCCTCTCTTTTTTCATCTCATGCAGGATTATCGAGGCGGTATGCATTGGCTGGTTTACTGCTGAATGTATAGTACGCTTCATTGTCTCTCGGGACAAATGTGAGTTTGTGCGCCGGCCCCTTAATGTTATTGACCTGCTGGCAATCACACCTTACTACGTGTCTGTCGCTATGACAGCACTGACAGGAGAGAACCCGCAGCTCCAGCGAGCTGGAGTCACCCTGCGCGTCCTACGAATGATGCGCATCTTCTGGCTAATTAAACTGGCGCGTCACTTCCTTGGTCTGCAGACACTCGGCCTAACGCTGCGCAGGTGCTACAGAGAGATGGTCATGCTGCTGGTGTTTGTCTGCGTTGCCATGGCAATATTCAGTGCCTTGGCACAGTTGCTGGAGCATGGACTTGACCTGGAGACTAGCAATGAGGACTACGCCAGTATCCCGGCTGCCTGCTGGTGGGTTATTATCTCCATGACGACCGTCGGCTATGGAGACATGTACCCCATCACCATTCCGGGACGCGTGCTGGGTGGCGTGTGTGTCGTGAGTGGCATTGTGCTTTTGGCTTTGCCTATTACCTTTATCTACCACAGTTTTGTGCAGTGCTACCACGAGCTCAGATTCCGCTCAGCACGCTGTATGCGAAGTCTCTCTTCTGAGTTTCTCAACTGACTTTAGCAAAATGCATCCTGAGATCCTCCGAACCTGCTGGTCTTCAGCTTAACATCACCTGGTCTTCTGTGCCTTTATTGTTTTCTATAAAAAACTGTACGTTTTCAATTATACTGATTATGACAATGAACACTCAGCATCAGCATTCAGACTGTCTGAATCAAACGGTATATCCAAATAATAACATAAGTACCTCTGTACCGAAGGACACAATCTGGAATTCATTGACTTTGGACGATACAGGCCTCATGTACAATTACAATCCAAAGGAATTGCAGTAGCCAATGTTTGTGTTGTGTAAACCATGCCTGTGTGAACGAACAAACCCGATCCAACAGCATTTCCCGTGTATGAAATGGACAACTGTGGCATTTGACAACTACAGATGGCCAAGCTGCCTGAAATTGGCATCTGGCGAGACCTTGTGTCCTGATGGTTCTTCAGACTAGAAGGAGCTTATACAAATTCTCAAGTTTCCATGGAGAGGTCCATCCGACTTGTTAAATCATTAATTCAGCTCTATGGCTGTACAAGCTCTCAAAAAAGTGAACAAGCAAGGAGAACCTATGAAAATGTTTAAGGGTTTTCGTTCGGGAGTGGAAAAGCATTTGAACATGAAATAAAACAAATACTGTGACTCATATTAGGCTTTATATTAAAGTCAGGCACAAATGTGCCATTGCATTATCTTGATTAAAGAAGGGTATAGTTAACATTACTAAATCGGAAGAAAAAACATCAGCTGTTCCCCCAGACAGCGACAGATCTGCAACCTGTCCATACATGACTGTGTGATTCAAGACGCGTTAACTAAATTGATTAGCAAACACCTCACCCACACACTCAGCAGAAGGAGGGCTGTCACTTTCTTCCTTCTTCCTCTTCGAACACAAGCACAAAATCGAACCTCTTTTCCTTATTCGAGGGACTTTTGATTTTATGTTTCACTTGGGGGCAGTTTCCCGGACAGGGTTTCGATTAAGGCCTTAGTTATATTAGGACATTTAAGTAGTTTTCTAAACAAACCTTACAAAAAACAATACTGGTGTGCATCTTGAGACAAAACTGATATATGTTAAGATATGTCAGTACAAGATGTTTTTAACTTAAGGCAAACATGCATTTTAGTCTGGAACTAGGATAAGCCCTGTCTGGGACACTGCCCAATGAAGTTTAAAGATGGAATCAATTTGGAATATATTTTTAAGTTTTACTCCATATGATAGGGTACACACCCTAAATTTGTAATAGTACCACCGTAAAGTAAATAATACAAATACATAAGTTTATTGCACATTGATTTTAATCTTTGACATGACCTTACTTAATCAATATTAAAGATATCAAGGTTATATTTTCTTTACGTTATCTATCAAGGATGAGTTTATTTGAAAAACTACTTAGTTCGGTTTTCACAGGCTGGGTCACATATTGGCATTAGGTTATAAAGACAACAGATATTAGTTAAAGCATCATGGGTGAAATATTTAAATCCAGGTCCCAATGATAATAAAGTTTAATTGTCATACTAATGTAAAGCTATTTTTAATAATTGCACAAACATTACTTGATTATCACATTGCATCCAAAAAGGAATGCCTTTATATCAGTATCATTTTGTAGCTGAAGCAAGGGTATTGCAAGAGATTTATGCTCAATATACAGTATTTGTTGCTATTTGGTAGGGGGTGGGGTTGGGTAGGGGGTTTCGTTAACAAAGCAAACAAAATCTTATGTAGCTCTATTCTGTCACTTAAAATGTATTTTAATGGAAAAACAAGGTATTTATGTGTATGAAGACAAATAAAGAAATGTTTATTCAACCCTTTCTGTTTCTTGTAACAATGTATAAATGAATAATGTGGTTTTACGTGTTGTGGTTATTCAGTAATACAGCTGACACATTATGCACTACACAAAGTTATATGTAGTTTTTTATTGTCTGTCATATTATGTACCTATAGTCACGTAATTTTGTGAGGTTTTTTTGTGACACTGACTTTTTGCGTTAACATGTCACGTATATCTGTAAAAGTGTCACTGTCACGTATTTGTTACTCAACTGTTTTGTGCTATTTTCTTACCATTGTCGCTTCGGTTTAGTGTTAGATTTACATAAAATGACATCCTTACCCAAACAAACTCTAACCCTAATGCCAAGCGAAAATGGTTTAAAAATAAAAAATTATAAAAAATAAATAATGAAAAAAAGGTATAAATTAATACTTAAAGTGATATCCTAATGCAAACACCAAATCATACCCTAAACAGAAGCGTCAAGGGTTTGAAAATAGGACAAAACAGTTGAGTAACAAATACATGACAGTGACACGTAAACAGAAATATGCGACATGTTCACGCAAAAATGTGTCAGTGTCACGGAAAACACAAAATTACGTGACTAGGTACATAATTTCGTGATACAGGGTTGCATATAAACAAGACAATAGTCACATAACATGGTATAAAACATATATGAAGACAAATAAAGTAAAACCTGAATAAAATCTTAATACAAATAATGTTGGTTGATTTTGTTTTAAGTTTTAATAAACGTTTTTATTAAATACAAAAATATATAAACAACAAAGGCAAATATAAATTTTACAAGAGCACTGCAAAAAATGACTTTCTTACTTAGTATTTTTGTCTTGTTTTCAGTAGAAATATATTTCAGTAGAAATATCATTTTTCTCATGAAGAAAATGCATCTTGATTTAAGAATTTTTAGATATTTCTACTGAAAACAAGATAAAAATACTAAGTAAGAAAGTTATTTTTTTCAGTGAGTAGATTACAGGAGAGCTCAACACAGTATAACTAATAAATTATTTAGAAAAGACAGAAAATAAATAGATAGAAATTTGAAATCATCATTTACATGAATTTAAATAGAGAGTAAAAGAAAGGAAAAAATAAAAATTAAGGGCAGTATCATAACAAATCATATGATATCAAAAGATAAAGTGGCTTCATAGCACAGACAAGCACGTTTCATGCATATGACGTCATATCGCCGCGACCAGTTCTTCTTACACAAAAAAGCCGGTTAAGTTCAGGCCCCACGGTCACTATCACCTTAACCTGGTCAGTTACAACTTAATAACAAAATGTATTACAAATTTAGTCGCTTCACACAAAGACTGACGGGAGCAGCGTCATCTACCGCCCATAGCCCTCAGGTATGTTATCGATTAAGTTTGTAAATGACCTTCATCCGCGGTTAACTTACTGCATGTGATCCATAGAGGTGTGTTTTATATTTTGTTATATAACAGTTTCTAGCAGAAAAGCTTTCTCATTAATTACATTAACTAATTATTGTTAACAATATTATATTATGAAAGCGGTGTAACCTAACTTAACTGGATTAACCTATTTAATACAATGAAACATATTTTGGAGATACAACTGCTGAGTTCACGTTTTTAATAATATACTACATATGTAAAAAACACATAATTGGTTAAATAAACAAATAAAAAATTTTTATATAGACTTTGTGTAACTGTCTTTCAGGGCTTGAGGTCAAATATACCTTCTGAATCCCCCACCATAGTCTTTGCTACCCCCACTAAAGTTGTATCTCAGTCAAGTCATGCGGTAGAGTATATGGGTGTCAACAAAGTTCCAGACCTCCAAAGGATATTTCAGGCATATAGCACATAACTTGATAATAAATAAACTTGATGAATAAATAAAATGTGTTCCTATAGCTCAATAGACAGAGCATTGCATTAGCAGCACAGCAGGACATGGGTTTAATCCAAGGGAACACACAAATGTATACCCTGTATACAGGGTACAGCACTGTAAATCGCTTTGAATAAAAGCAACTGCCAAATGCTAAAAAGTTAATGTGAATAAATAATAATAATGTACACATAAATTTTTTTTCTTAAACTTTATTAATTTTTCCTCCAGGCATCAGATGAGATCCCCGTCCATTTGAAGCGAGTTGTTCCTGACAGACTTCTGTATAGAACCACTATGGCTTTGACAGTTGGAGGAGCTCTCTACTGCCTTGTTGCTCTTTATATTGCAGCACAACCCAAAAATAAATGAACTGTACCCAGCCTCTTACATAGACTTACATCATCAGTTAGGAAATATTAATATTTGTAATATGTAAATTATGTAAATTTTGCAAAGCCTCTCAATCTGCCTCCGAAATACGATCATCAGCCAAACAGTAGGCTTCACGAGAAGTCGTCATTGTGAGCGCTGTTACTGTATCGGCTGTATTATGTAAACAGTCACAAAATTTGTATTTATTAGAGTCAAAAATCTTGAGCTGAATAAACTCTTTACTGTTAGCACCAGTTATACCTCATAAGCACAGGCTGGTTCAAGACAGATGTATGCTGCAATGACAGATGATGTGCAGTGCTGTTGTTAGTGCTGTAAAATAGAAGGTGAGACGTGACACCTTTCTGCAGTGTTGATTGGTGATGCTATGTAATGTGTTTGTTACGCATGTGGTGCTTGTAAGTGTACCATGGTAAATCTCAAGAATGGGATTGAAAAGTGGTTGAACACTTGTTAATAGTTTGCAGAGCTTAAAGAAATGTCAAGCAATATTAAAGGGAATCAAGGACACGGGTAATACGTTTGAACTTATGCAAATGTATGCCACTGTATGTGAAATCATTATATAATGTCATATCATACCATGTCGTTTAACAGTCTTGGTTATATTTTGTGCATATAATGATTCATAAAGCTGATGTGCCTTTTAAGTGTGCCCCGTCCCTAAATTATGTATGTATTTAAGGCAGGTGTTTAAAACACTAAAGTTACTTTATTTTTTCAAGTTAAATACATGTAAGAAAATTAAAACAATACAGAAAACCAAATTAAACTGAATTACATTTGTCTTCAGTTTTTTTCCATTTGCCAGATACTTTTATACAAAACAACTTAGTTCATTTAATATATATATATATATATATATATATATATATATATATATATATATATATATATATTAATATCAATGATTAAATTTCTTTGGAATTGTCCATATACAAACAATACCTTAAGCTATATGCGCATGTTTTTGTTACTGTATATGTCTACATTTTCACTTTTTTTAAAGACAAGACAATTTTGTAACTGATATAGAGAGAAAACATTAAAAAGATTTATGGTTTCATGCTTTATTCTCCATGAAAATTTTCAGCTATTAAATACTGTACTGTACTGTATAGTTCCCCTTTTGAAAAGCTCTTCGAGATTCCTGTTGACATGGCAACAACGCTATGAGACATGGTACACAAAGGGGCTTCCAAAATCCTTTGAATCTCTCTTTTACGGCCAAAGCACTGTAGATCTTTGAATAGAAAGTGGTGCTATTGTTCCTAAATCTTAGTTTTTTCAGGCTCTTTATAGTCGGTTAATGACAAAACATAAGCTTGATGGACTGTCTAACTGCATGCTAGCGGTTGATAGCTTGTCAGAACATAAAGCAAAGCCAAACAATTTATGACAATGAGAAGTAATGATTCATGGGCTAGATTTATTTCTCAGCTGTAAATAAGTATCTTTGTTTAGCACAAAGGACAGTGCAGGTTTCAGTAATAGACTCGGCTGTTCCAAGACAATAAAAATTAATCTTTTCTTCTGAGATGTGAAATGCAAGTAACCCAGACAACCAGACTCTTTCCAGATTTGCTTTTATTTTCTCGAAAATGGTTAATGGTGATTACGTTAGTCTAGTCTATGATAGCAATGTTTATGTTCAATTACTTGTTTTAATGCTATATACAGTATCTTGTAGTAGTAGGCTAATTGATGACTTGCCTGTCTTGGTGTAAAGCTGTGGGGAATATTACTTTAAATCATTTGAATTAAATTTAAATTCTTTATTGATCTCTCTCTTGTATCCTACTTGAGTCTGAATCAATGAATAAAAATGGATTCAGTGGAAACATTATTTGTTTTGTGTTTCTATTTTGAATTACAAAATTGTCAGAATTTTTTCATTTTAATTATGTTAAACAGTCTAGGCATTTAAAACCAGATGGTCACATGTCATTAATATTTATTTTCTGCCTTCTTCAAGCTTGATTTGTTCATTGTGTTTGCCTCAATAGCGTTCTGTGTTAAATGACTAGGATAGGCACGAGCTGAAGTTTTTTACTCATTAAAGTTCAAGAAGATTTGTTCTCTAAAGAGAACCGGGGGTTAAGCACACGGAAACAGTTTCATTATTTCAGTATTGATGTTTAATTAGTCTGGCTTCCTCTATTATTATTTTTTTCTTTATGTCCCCTGCTTATACTTCATTTCACAATGCACTCACCTGCTGTCTTCTGTCCTTTATGCTGATTGCATGCCAATCACGTTAAGATTTGCACCTCATGGCTCAGAAAACAAACAGCATTATGTTCGAGCAATCCCAGTTGACTAGCTGATAATCAAGTATCAGATTTTCTCTCTTATGCAAATATATTTTAAAGTAAACAATAAACATATGAAACGTGTATCCAAGATGTATGTCATCTACATAAACTCTTTATTGGAGTACGCTTCAACCTTCCATTCACCCTATGAAAGTTCATAAAAATGTGAAGAAGAATTAGGAAACGTTCACTATCCATTAACCCATCACAGAGAGAAGAATGAGAGGACGGGGCTGCAGTCTACGGCATTTGTGCTGGCCTAGAGCCACGCCAACTGTTCAAAGGACAAACACCCACAATCACACAACAAGCCAAAGCCTGAGGAATCTGCTCAAGAAACAGGCGACATTGAACAATCCACATCAGCCATGAGACAACTCATGCAATTAAAACTTATATATGATTACTTTTAAAATGCCATTATTTACATTACTGTCTAGTTAAGGCAGAATGGAACCATTAAAGTTCACTTGGACTTACATAAAATAATCAAATTAATGGACAAAGCAATTGCCTTAAACTGATTTAAACCCATTTCAGGCTCATGTAAAAACCAGAAGCACTGAAATGCAGTAGCTGTTTTCACATAACCATATTTTGTAATGATTGCTTACATTGCTTTTACTTCACATGAATATGATGATATTGGCCCCAGTATCGTGAATTCTTTGGACAATAAATACTTTATGCTTAAACGTTATGCATAAAATCCTCCACAATGTGTTCCACTTTTGGACATTTGTGGCATTGTATTCAAAGCACTGCTTTATGGTTGGCATTATAAATGTGGATAATTATGGATTTGGTATATAAACCTAATTAAGTGCACAATGTAATCTAGAATTACAATCATTGAAACATAATCACTGTTGTCACTGCAGAAGAATAAAGAGTGAAATATGGTTTGAAGAGATAACCTGTCACACACAAACTGTGTCTTGACTCTGGAAAAATTCTTGGAAAACAGGATCTTACTAAACAATTACAGTTTGATAAGATGGTATGTGATGTTGCTTTGACCTTTTCTGTCTGTTCACATTTTTTCAGTCTGATTGTGTCCTTGGTGCTATCTCACTCTTTCTCTGAGAATCAACAGAGCTTCACTGGAATGTCTTTATAAGGCTAAAACATTGCCAAAGCATTTAAGTACTTACAGGTGCAGGACATAAATAAATGTCTTTGTTTTTCAGCCTTATCATCCAACTTGATTAAGTTTATAAAACATTTTCAGAAAGTACACATTATGTTTTTATTCCCTTTTGGAATCATATCATATTGGTCAAGCAAAATGATGATCTTTTGTTTGAGTCTCCTTTCCAGGACAAATAAGAGATTTGATGTGTCAGTATTTGTATATATTTTATATATATCATGCTACCATTAGATTTGTTGTTTTTGCAATTGTATAGTGGTTATATATAATTATTTCTCAGTCTTTTTATTAGAATAGCAGGCAGCAGGCAGCTGCAGGATCTCTTAAACCTAAATTAAATTAAATCCTAATTTCTAATTCTAATCGAATGACTTCAGTCTTCTCAAAAAAGCTCAAGATATGTTTTGTGCCAAAAGAGAGGTCACACTAAATACTGACTGATGTATGAAGAAGACATTTAGTTCTGAAAATAGTTTTTTGTTTTTATTTCCTGTATTTTAAATAAAAGAATGGTGTGTAAAGGGAAAAGCATCCAGTATGCGGCAGTCCTGTGGGCGAAAATGCCTTGTTGATGTTAGAGGTCAGAGGAGAATGGGCCAATTGATTCAAGCTGATAGAAGAGCAACTTTGACTGAAATAACCACTCGTTACAACCGAGGTATGCAGCAAAGCATTTGTGAAGCCACAACACGCACAACCTTGAGGCGGATGGGCTACAACAGCAGAAGACCCCACCGGGTACCACTCATCTCCACTACAAAGAGGAAAAAGAGACTACAATTGGCACCAGCTCACCAAAATATGGGGGATGTTTTCTTGGCACACTTTAGGCCCCTTAGTGCCAACTGGGCATTGTTTAAATGCCACAACCTACCTGAGCATTGTTTCTGACCATGTCCATCCCTTTATGACCACCCATCCTCTGATGGCTACTTCCAGCAGGATAATGCACCATGTCACAAAGCTTGAATCATTTCAAATTGGTTTCTTGAACATGACAATGAGTTCACTGTACTAAAATGGCCCCCACAGTCACTAGATCTCAACACAATAGAGCATCTTTGGGATGTGGTGGAACGGGAGCTTCGTGCCCATAAATCTCCCACAAATCTCTATCCACTACAAGATGCTATCCAAACAATATGGGCCAACATTTCTAAAGAATGCTTTCAGCACCTTGTTGAATCAATGCCACCTAGAATTAAGGCAGTTCTGAAGGCGAAAGGGGGTCAAACACAGTATTAGTATGGTGTTCCTAATGGTTTAGGTGAGTGTATATATATATATATATATATATATATATATATATATATATATATATATATATATATATATATATATATATATATATATATATATATATATATATATATATATATTAAAGGAACACGCCCACATTTTGGGAATTTAGCTTATTCACCGTATCCCCCAGAGTTAGATAAGTTCATACATACCTCTCTCATCTCCGTGCGTGCTGTAACTCTGTCTGACGCAGCCCCCGCTAGCTTAGCTTAGCACAAAGACTGGAAATGCATGGCTCCAGCTAGTATACTGCTCCCAATAAGTGACAAAATAACGCGATCATTTTCCTATTTATGTGTTGTGATTTGTATAGTCAAACCGTGTACAAATAACAAGGTGATATGAGACACAGCGATCTTTTAACAGTATACATACTGAGAACTATATTCTCTGAAGACGAAGCACTGCCGCATGGGCGGAGTGATTTGCACAACTCTGACCGAACTCTCTGCTCCTCACCAGGGGCTTCTCGTGTGCTGCGAGCAGATCACTCCGCCCATGCGGCAGTGCTTCGTCTTCAGAGAATATAGTTCTCAGTATGTATACTGTTAAAAGATCGCTGTGTCTCATATCACCTTGTTATTTGTACACGGTTTGACTATACAAATCACAACACATAAATAGGAAAATGATCGCGTTATTTTGTCACTTATTGGGAGTAGTATACTAGCTGGAGCCATGCATTTCCAGTCTTTGTGCTAAGCTAAGCTAGCGGGGGCTGCGTCAGACAGAGTTACAGCACGCACGGAGATGAGAGAGGTATGTATGGACTTATCTAACTCTGGGGGATACGGTGAATAAGCTAAATTCCCAAAATGTGGGCGTGTTCCTTTAAGTTTATATATACATATTAAGTTTGTCATATGGTAAAATGTCATACAGTATATCAATGAAAAAATAAACAGTAAGAAAAAACATTACTGTTTTATCCATTAAAATGGAAAGTTATTTTTGTCTGTTTTCTCTGAAGCACACTGTGTGCAGTGTAGCTCTGTGTTACGTGTTTAAATCACCACAAAGAGAAAAGACAGTTTTATAGATTTTTCTGAATGTACTACATTATTTACATTTCTGTCTGAAGCATCTATTTGTAAATACAGCTGGTAACAGCTGCTACTGAAATAGGGGAAAATGCAACCTCTCTTCTATACCCAGAGGAAAAAGCAAAATGGCCACTTTCATGATTCAGAATAATACACATAAAAAATGGCTTTTCATGTCCCATTAAATTTCAAAAACAAATGTATAACATACATGGGTGGTTTGTGTCTGGAAAGAAGATAGCAATCTGCTCAGATTATCTTGTGGAAATTTGTTATGTGTACTGAATGGCTATAGGACTTTTATATTCACGAGTAAAATTTCAACCACCTTTTGTTTAAATAGCAAAAGTTAACACAAGAAATCACTTTTATTGTTTCTGCTGTTATATTAAAGGTGCAGTGTGTAATTTTTAGAAGGACCTCTTGACAGAAATGCAAAATATTATACAAAACTACAGGGGTTTATAAAGACCTTTTTATAATGAACCCTTATGTTTTTATTACCTTAGGCTTAGAATGAAACGTTTTTATCTACATACACAGAGGGTCCCCTTACGTGGAAGTCATTTTGTGCCGCCATGTTTCTGCAAAAGCCCTTAACGGACAAACTTTTTTTACTAAGTTGTCTCCCTAAATGTTTTTCCAGTGGCGGCTACCATAGCTTCTCTATGCGTCTCAAAAGCGAGGGGTGTGCAGTGAACTGAGCCGTTGGTTGCAATTCGCAACCTCAACACTGGATGCTGCTAAAATTGCACCTTTAATTTTGGATAAAGCAAAATCATGACACTAAATCATGTAATTTTTACCTTTTAGAAGAATACGACAAGTTTGAAGATATAGCCCTGGCAGTCAGCCATAGAGCTATAGGTGACAGAAATGTATATTTGTTGATGTGATTGAGCATCAGTATTAACGGAAGTTTGAGCGAGAGAGGGAGTGCTCAGGAGTGATGATGTTACTGCGCGCCCCGAGGTGGAAGTGCTGCAAACTAAGTGCTCTTCCGCCATACAATATAGTTCTCATTTTTATCCACTTAAAAAAATCGCCACGTTTTATTTTGTGCCTACTTACTCATGTAACAGTCTTTAAATAGAGAAGTGGCTTCTTGGTGGCTTCTAAATTCATCCCTGTTTGGATCCTAAGGAATGAATGGGGCTAGGCTAAATGCTAACACATTCACCACATGCTGTACAAAGATTAAGTGCATGCATTGAAAAAAGATAGGTATGTATTATTTCGACTAAGTTGAGGTAACAACATAGTAAAATATTGAAAAACTGTGGTGTTTTCCTTTAAAATCTTAAGTTCAGTGCTCATGTAGACTGATGAAAGGGGTCATAGCATGAAAATGTTAGCATTGCCACTTTGTAGGTTTGAGAAAAAATGTGTCGTTTTGGGTGTGTCTTTTAAAATGCAAATGAGCTGATGAAGTGCAAACACTGATCACAATGATGATGGTTTGATGCAATTCAAACTCAACTGTGCTGTGAATTATTTTTTCTCTCTTTCTTTCTCTCTGCACTAAATGGCAGTGCTGTGGTTGGATAGTGTACATTAAGGGGGCGGTATTATTCTAATAAGATATCCTTATGACATCATAAGGAAAGCCAAATTTCAATGACCTATTTTTGCTCACACCTACAAAGTGGCAATGCTAACATTTTCACGCCATGGCCCCTTTAAATTAGTCAGTTTACTTAAAGGGATAGTTCACTTTAAAATGAAAATTCTGTCATCATTTACTCATCCATGTTGTTCTAAACCTGTATTAATTTATTTTTTCTGATGAACACAAAAGTAGATATTTTAAGAAATTATGGTAAACACCCAGCAGTAAGTGACCATCGACTTCCATAGTAGGAATAAAAAATATAATGGAATTTAATGGGTACCGTCAACTGTGTGCTTACCATCATTTATCAAAACATTTTTTTTCTACTATGGAAGTCGATGGTCACTTACTGCTGTGTGTTTACCATCATTTCTTAAAATATCAACTTTTGTGTTCATCAGAAAAAATAAATTAATACAGGTTTAGAACAACATGGATGAGTAAATGATGACAGAATTTTCATTTTAAAGTGAACTATCCCTTTAAGTTGGTATTTAGTATTGAGTACTATGTGATATCATTTCATTAAACTTCATGTTTGAATAAACATCTCCACTGCACATAAGTCTGTAAAGTTAAATGAATTAGGATTTATTAAGTTAAAGTCTAAAAAACAAACTTTAAGTAATATTTACTTGATTGTTTAAGTAAAGACAGCATTTGAATTTAATGTGCAACAAACCATACATCAATGGAACGTTTTTTTGTTTAGCTTTCAGATAAAACATATGACTGGTTTTCTGGTCCATATTGCTTTTTCAAATCCATCAGATCCTAATATCTTGCACAACAGTCCTCTACCTTCACAGTGATCTTCAGTAAAAGCATCAGGCTTCTCTGTGATTATTTCAAAGTCTGCAGGCTTTTTAGGATGATTTTACCTCTCCTGCTTTCAGCCATGGCCTCTGATACTCCGCTATTAAACGTCTAACACAATCATTACATCACTGACAAAATGCCTTATTGTTAATCAACTGGGGGAGGTCACTATGTGTTGTTCCCTGCGGCTGGTTTCCCTTTCAGCTTGATAAAGTAGTGGAAGCAGAATTCATCTTGAGAGCAAGGTATGTAATCAATGTTTGCTCTAAAGGATGTTGGACTCAAATGAGAACGAATACAATTTTTGGCAACTTCCAGGTGAGACGGTGTCGAAAAGAAGCTCTGCTCCTTATTTCATTAATATTCATCTCATGCACCATTGGGCTTCTGTTTGTGTTTTTTTATAATAGTGGTTGAAACCAGTGCCAAAAAGGTTGCTTGGCTTTGGCTGATAAGTTAAAATTATCAAAAGGTTTGAAAGCTCTCGGAGAGACGTAAGGATGTTTATATTACAGCTCTGTCCTTTAATCAAAGCTGAGTTGAAAAGGGAAATGGATTTGTGGTCTGCCTCTCTCTCTCTCTCTATTACGCATAGTATAAATGGCAAGCTTTCTCTTTGTTTGTTTTCCACTTTCCTCCTCGAGGGAATAAATTCAATTACACAGATTATCTTTCAGACTATCGCAGTGTACCTGCGACCCTCTTATCATTACAAAGCTAATTTCTCAAAGGATCTACCAAGAAAACTACTAATAAGTATCTTTACTCAAGCCTTGGCTTATTCTGAACTGAGATTGTAAAAAACCTTATCATAATAGGCAAACAGACAGAGCAAAGGCTTTGTAACTGGTCTTGCTAAAGGAAGTGAATATAGTCATTAGAGTTTGGAGTGAGGCAGAAGAGGCGCGATCACAGGTCTGATTAGCTGTGCTTTTTCATGTTTCCTACGTGACCGGGTCATATGGGAGCCCCGCGGTGTGAGATTCGGTATAGCTACTGCTGAAAATAGCTCCAGCAGGACTCAGCATCTCCCATCAATGAGCACTGAAGAGTGGAGCTATACGACTTAAAAATAAAGGTGCAGCAAATGGTTCTTCACAGTGATACCACAGAAGAACAAATTATGGTTCCCTTGGGAATCATGCAGTGCAATGATCTCAAAAGAATCATATACGTTTTTGTGAAACAGAAAGGTTCTTTGGATGCCAATAGTTTTATATGGAACCAGCCAGTACTTTGATGGCATTGTGCACCTTTATTTTGGGTTAATACAACCCAGCATGGGTTAAATTACAACCCAATGGTTTGGCTTCATCCCTTTTTGAACCAACAATGGGTTAAAAATAACCCAGTATTTTTTAGAGTGTATTTAAAGGGTTTGGTTCCAAAACGCAATAAATCCATTTTTACTTATTTCGGTAAAACGTGTTTTCAATACCAAGAAAGTGACAAGATGAAAAACACTATTTTTCTGTTACAAACTTTCACATGACATCTTTAGGTTATAAAAACAAAAAAATTCAAATCCATAATTTGATTTTTTTTTAAAGATTTATTATAAAAACTAAGTTTTTTTTCAAAATGCTATAAATCTATTGAATTAATATATAAATTTGCATTCATCTTTGCCATGTTTATATTCATTTAGTTGACTAGTGGGAGACACTGATAAAAAAACAATGCCATTAATCAAAACACTTTGTCATATTAAAGATCCCAAGTGCAGACGGCTCTCAACCAAAAAGACTTTTATTATATAACAAAAACTCCCGAGGGGGTAAACAAGACAAGAATTAAATAACAGACAGGGCAAAAACAAGACAAAGACTCCTGACGGTGTCACACATGACACACAACGATCCAGCACAAGACAGCAGACAGAATGGCATTAAATAGGGAAGAACTTAAAGGAATATTCCATTTTCTTAAAAGAAAAATCCAGATAATTTACTCACCACCATGTAACCAAAATGTTGATGTCTTTCTTTGTTCAGTCGAGAAGAAATTATGTTTTTTGAGGAAAACATTGCAGGATTTTTCTCATTTTAATGGACTTTAATAGACACCAACAATTAACACTTAACTCAACACGTAACAGTTTTTTCAATGGAGTTTCAAAGGACTATAAACGATCCCAAACAAGGCATAAGGGTCTTATCTAGCAAAACGATTGTCATTTTTGACAATAAAAATAACAAATATACACTTTTAAAGCACAACTTCTCGTCAATGCATTGTTCTAGACGCACATAAAAAGCAAGCGTTTGAAGCTAAATTGATGTGCGTCCAATGTGAAATCCGCTTCTTGTGGGAGGGGCAAGGAGTGACTCCGGGTGGGCCTGCTGCCACAGCAGCAAGCAGGCTCCTGATTGGTTAACGCTACACAAATTGACGCCAAAGTTTGAATTGTTCAACTCGGGTGTCAGACGCGAATTCGCATCATTCGTGCGTCAATTTGCGTTATTCGCACAAACCGAATGAGGCGAATTCGCATCTACCGTGCCACGCTAAATGCCTCATTCGCGCTGCGAGACTTTTAGACGCATGTAAACGCGTCTTTACATTGACTTATCATTGAAATCATTCACGTTTGGTGTGAACGCAGCATTATGAGTTACCGGTATGATACAACATTCATAAATCACTGTTTAGCATTACCTGTATTGTTTTAGTGAACAAAAATGTAGTCTGTTGTACAATTGTCCATGAAATGTTTTGTTCTGTTGTTCTGTGAAAGTTTTTGTGAAAAAGCAAATACACCTAAATGTAAAAAACAAATCTCCTAAACTATGAATAACATGTTCCCTGAAAATGTTCTCTAAGGGCTATAACATTATAAAGTAAGATCTGACCTTATCTATTTCTTTATTCGACTGTAGAGACTTACAATAGTAAGGGTGTCATGTGAAACATCTTGACATTCTTCAGATCTTGGATAAAATGTTAGAATGGAAAAATATAATAGCTTCATTGTATCACAGAAAGGGCTGTGAGCACTCTCACACATTTTCAATAAAGAATTCATCTTTTCACAAAATTGACATAATACCAATGGGCAATAAAGTGATCTGAAGCTACTAATCACAAATAGAATTTCTGACGAAATCCAATAACCATATAAATTGACAACCTTAAATGTCACTTCCTTAAACATCATGACCTTTAAACATCAGGCACCTATATAATACACAGCATTACTTATATTGACACAAGCCAAACAAAGACTGATTTCTTCTTTAAACCAGGCCAGCAATGGTTGATTACAATGTAATAGAAAGCGTGTTTGATCAAACGGGATTACTATGAAAACCAGAGCACATGAACAAGAACAAATGGTCCAGTAATGGCTGTTGAACCCTCAAACCCATCTCAGGGGATTACCAAACCGAAAATTTACTTTCTCAGTGTGGCTTTTAACACACTCACGGCACTCTACAGAAATACTCATTTAAAAACCCTGTGATCCGTTTTTGTCATTATTTTAAACAAAATTAATAGCTCTAATATTTCAGCCTGATCTCTGTAGAGGTAATGATTAGGTAAGTTATAAAATATTTACACCAGCAGGTTCATGTTAAAAGAAATGAAAGGTAAATATTTACACCTTTCTTAGCTTCTAGCTACCTGAGAGGTCACAAAAAGCCGCTCTGTCATTTTATTCCCAGCTAGATGATTGATACATCAACTATTACATCCTACTCCCCCCTGTGTGAACAATGGTCTGAGGCTAAACTTAATGCCCTCAATAAAGTATAACTTCATATTTCAGAAGCAAATTAAAAATTCATGTCCATTCCTTCATAAGATCCTTCAAGTGTGTCGTGCTGCTCTAATATTAAAATGGCTCTTGTTTCTTACCAATGCCCAAAGCTGTAGGGGAACTTCACAAAATTCCTTATCGGTTAAGCTGATGTATTAATGCAGACTGCTGCCGAACTAGTTCAATTCAAACACATGCATTTAGCAGCCATTTAGTGTGGTGAGAGTACTGACAAACCTTTATATAACACAAATAGAGTCATCTGCAGTCATTTACATTTATGCATTTGGCAGACGATTCGGATTTACAGTGCATGCATACATTTCCTTGAAATTAATCCTACGACATTGGCATGATCTACCAAATGAGCTACAATAAAAGAAATGAGTAGATTCACTTAGAATTTGTTTTTTAATGTCATTCTCATTCATATCCATAAGAGTAAAAAAACATAGATTTGTAGGTCTGTGCTTGATGGGAAAAATTAATTGATAAACAGATAGGAAGGCTACATCTGTTGTTTAAAGGGTAAGTGGCACTTAGACAGGCCATGGAAAAACATTAGTATCCCTCCTGCCTCTATTCAGTCTTTGTCCTCTGAGATCCCTTCAACAAGTGTCAGAAAAAAAGATGACCCATTACACTGAATATGAGGAGGAGAAACAAGAAACTAAAGGGAGGAGATGAAAAGGGGTGAATTGTAAAAGTTCAGATAGATAGAAGGATTTGTGAATTCGAGATTAGTTTAGCCTGACACTGGACTACTAACCCGCAGGCGACCAATTACAATCCACAGTGAAGGAAAGGCAATGTTTCAGAGAGCCATACATTATTTATTAGTCCTAACACTCACTCCACCTTTGCAATAGCACTGGGTTTTTCTAGTTTCCTCTACCTTGCATTCACTGTTATTGATTCACTGCGGAAACCTTTGGTTTTTAAACAGATTAGGTTATATTTTATAAAATTCTTAATGTAAATGTAATTCATGTCATTGATTAGTTCAGTCAGTGTGTCATACTATGATTAATAATTGATGACAGACAGAGATTGAACTGTTCGCCGTAAATATCAATTAATTATTAAAGTGCTACAACTTTGAAAAATGTTTCATCCAGTCTATTTCAACAAAGCATCACTCCAATTCTGACAGAAACAGTGTCGTTTGGGTTATTTCAATAAAGCATTAGCGCCATCTATTGACTGCAAATGGAACTACTAGCCGTTTGCGCGTGCAGTGTTCATACTCGTTTATTTACAGACATGAATCTTAAGAAATATTTCCCTAATGGAATAAAGGGAGGGTAAGCTGGTTCGCTCGTTTTAGCTGGTTTAAGCTCCCAGCTGGTCTTCCAGCTTTAGCCCAGCTTGACCAGGTTAAAAAGTGACCAAAACACATCTCCAGCCTGCTAAAACAGCTAAAACCAGGCCACCAGCATTTACAGATGTTTTTCAGTAGGGCTAGCATAATCTTTTATTATGTATTATTATTATTTTTTGCTTGCTTACAAAT